>NC_134792.1:2723973-2726473 GCF_046742065.1 Oratosquilla oratoria
GTTTCGCTTGTAACAGCGTGATGCGGGAGTTACCACATTTTACCATCATCTCTCTTTAAATCAACCTCGGGAACATACTCTGCATACCCCTTCTTCAACAGATCTGAAATATTCTCAGAGTATACATTCAATATTCCGGATTTCACCAACCTTTGGTTCAAACTCCTTAATCGTCTCTCGGCGACGTCACGATTATTGGGCAAGTTTGGCTCACCTCGCCAAGGTATCGGCAGTACATAATGCCCATCTTCGTATCGTGTTTCTTTATCCCAAAGGTTGATAACCTTCTGGTCGTTCTGAGATGGCGCCCTATCTTCACATTCATTTTCCATCATCCACAAGCGTTCAACATCCGCTTCGATTGAGCTCGCAAAGCACGAGCCGACATTACGAGACTTACCTGCACTAATTGGGCCATTTACCGACCATCCAAAGTAAGTCCTCGTAGCATAAGGTTGGTGCTTGTTCCCACCTGAACCCCCTCTGACCTCCAGTGGTTTTAGGAGCCAAGCGTTGTCCATGCCTATCAAAACAATTGGCTCAGATACTTGACTAGTGTTCAATGGTATGCCCTCTGAGTAGGAGAATTTATCAAACTAAATTTTGACAGGTGGTTGCCTAACAGGCACTCTTGGGACGACCATGACATTTGTAACACTGGCCTCTCGTCTACCATCTGGTGACGTAAGGCTAAGGGATACTACCTTTGATTGAGTTTCCCTGGTCCCCCCTAAAATACTCTTGGTGTACTCCTTAAGGTCTCCTTTCAGACCCAACTCGTGGGCCACCCTTTCCGTGACGAAAGTAGTGTCTGATCCACTATCTAACAACGCTGTTACTTTAAGTTTATTATCTACGATAACTAGTAAAATGGGTAGAAAAATCTTTGGTCGAGCATTATTGACATAACCATTCATGACCACACTTGATTCTTGACACTCTGAATTTTCAACTACGCTCCCAATACTCTGAGAGTCCTTGGCCGGGACGTGGATGAATTTCGTATGCTTTAAACCACCTCCATGAACAGAACAAATGGTTGTTTGAAGCATTTGCTGGCCCCGTGCCCACCTAATAAGCAATTAAAACATAGCTTGTGTCTTTTCGCGATTTACAAACGACCTTCAGGTTTCATGCCTTTAAATTCCTCTCAGTAGAACAGTCTGTGCCCTTCCCCGCACACTACACATGTGTTACCAGCACGCCCTAACTTGACGGGGTATTTAGACTTAGATGGTGCTACATTACAACTTGTGCTCTTCACATTTTGACCCTTACCTGTGGATAACAACCCATAAACCGGATCACATGCCTCATCTTCCATGGCATTAATAAACTCAGCGAATTGACTGAGAGATGGGTATGCATCGGTTTTACGTTTGTGACTTAAGTCCGGTAATGGATCAAGAAAAAAGTAAGTACACGTTGGTAATAGGCGACTTTAATGCTAAAGTGGGGAAGGAGATGGGAGATGAGACGTGCATTGGGAAGTTTAGAGTAGGTGAAAGAAATGACAGAGGCGAGATGTTAGTAAATTTTGCAGAGAACTACAACATGAGGATAATGAACGCTTTCTTCAAAAAGCGTGTAGGTCGTAAATGAACGTGGAGAAGTCCAAATGGAACAAGAAAGAACGAAATGGACTTCATATTAGATAAGAGCAAAAGCGTTAGCACTGTTACGGGGATAAATAAAGTCAACATAGGTAGTGACCATAGAATGGTAGGTTGCACAGCTAAATTCAATTTCAGAGCCGAGAGAAACAAACTAGTTTTAAAAAAGAAAATAAGCCTTGCAAAGGCTAAGAATAATAATAAGAAATTTCAGTTAGAAAATAAAAATAGATATGAAGCTCTAAGAGCTAAAGAGGACAGCGTGGAAGATATTTATTTGAATTTAGTGAATATCATTAGGGAATCGGCAGAGAAAGTAGGAAGTACAAAAAACATTAGGGAAGAGAAATACTCCAAACCTACAAAAGAAGAAGGACCATGCAGATGAAAAGCAGGAGAGACGAAATAGAAAGAGTACAACTAAACAAGCTTACCAACAAAAGACAGAGACCAGAGAAAGGAAAGAGAAACACGGATGAAATAGAGGAAACTATTCGGAAAGGTAAAAGTATTAAAATGACCGAGCGCAGACAGGCTTTAGGAAGACAGCAAATGATATGTTTGAAAGATTGAAATGGAGAAATGATTAAATGTAGAGACAAAATGGTAAAAAGAGTCAAATAATTTTACCAATAGCTTTAGTCTTCGAAGACCGTAGTTGAGTCAGTAAATTCATGTGTAGACGTTAGTAGTGTACCAGAGATTACAAAGGAAGAAGTAGAATTTGCTCTAAAAATATGAAACGAGGAAAAGCACCTGGGAAAGATGGTATATCAATAGATCTATTGAAAGACGCAGATGAATTAGTTCATATCAAATTAGCTCAGTTGTACACCCAGTACTTACGTCAAGAAAGTGTTCCTAATGCGTGATGCAATACTATAGTG
>NC_134792.1:2736473-2738973 GCF_046742065.1 Oratosquilla oratoria
TAACATAAGCTCTCCTACTCTCGTAAAACTCTTGACTGCTCTTAACAGCTTTCCTCCTATCCCATATATCTGCAGTACTTCCCACAGTGCCTTCCTGTCTACCCTATTGTAAGCCTTTTCGAGATTCAGAAAAGAAAAAAAAAGAAAAAAAAAAAACATCCATACCTTTTCCTATAGCTTTCTCACATGTTTGTTTTACCACAAAAATCTGATCTACATAGCCCCTACTTGTCCTAAAGGCACACTTTTTCTCACCAATTACTCCCTCTCTTCCTCTCCTAATCCTCTCAATCAAGACCCTCCCATAAACCTTCCCAACTACACTCAACAAGCTCCCTCTGAAACTACTACACTCACACTTGTTCCCTTTTCCCTTGTAAAGCTGAACTATACAGGCACCCCTCTAGTTCTCTGGCACTCTACCCTCTCTTAAACAAACATTAAATAACCTCACCAGCCAGTCCACCATAGCTGTACCTCCTTTCTTCAAACATTCTGCATGGCATCCATCCAACCCAGGTGCCTTACCTGCTCGCATCATCTTAACAGCTGCTTTCACTTCATCTTTCCTTATTTCTCCTCCATTTTTCTCACTCATCACTCTCATTTTCTTAGCGCTTCCCACTGCAACTACCTTTCTCTCCCTATCCTCCTTCACAATTAGCAACTCCCTAAAATGCTCTGCCAACCTTCCTCTTTCTGCCTTCTCTTCCATTATCATCTCTCAATCTGCACCTTTTACGTTTTCTTCTCTACTTGATTTGTCTCCTTTTTCTCTTTTAATTTCTTTCCAAAACATCTTTTTATTGCTTTGAAAATTTTCTCTCATAGTCTTACCCCATTTCACACCTGCTCTCCTCTTTGCTTCCTTTATCTTATGCTTAACTTCCCTTCTTTTACTTTGTACCTCTCATACGATTGCCTCGTTCTAATTTGTAGCCAATCTATGAATGCCTGCTTATTCTCTTCTACACCCTTCTTTGCTTCCTCATCCCACCACTCACTACCCTTCCTTCTATTTCCTCCTACCCTCCTTGTTCCACACACCATCTTTGCACACCTTTAGACTCCCTCATTGAACCATCCCCATTCCTCCTCCATTCCTAGTTCTACTCTATCCTTCACTCCCTCCCACTCCTCCTTCAGCTTCTTCTTATACTCACTCTCCTTTCTTTCTCATTTAAGCAGTTCACTCTAAGTACCTCCCTACCTTCTGCCCTTTACCTCTTTCTCCACCTATTCTCCACTCTCAATTTACCTTTCACCAGAAAATGATCTGATATTCCCCCACTCTCTCCCCTTAGAACATGTACATCCTTAACTCTTCCTACCATACTCCTGGTCACCACTATATAGTCCAATCTGCCACCTTCCCATCCACCACCCTTACTCATGTGTACTTATGCTTGACTTTCTTCCTAAACACTGTATATGCTATCGTGAACTCTCAAGACACATTTCGACCATCAATTCTTTACTACAATTTTTACCTGGACCTTCATATTTCCCAATCACTCCGTCTATTGGTTCGTTTCCTACTCTAGCATTAAGGTCTCCCAATACAACTACATTGACATTTCTCCCTAATCCCTCTATGCACTCATTTATATATACCCAAAAAGCCTCCCTTTCCTCTACGCCCTTCTCACTACCAGGCCCATACGCACTTACAAAACCCACATCTCCCTTCCCAGCTTCACCTTCATCCACATCAACCTTGATAAAACCTACATCCATTCCACTACCCGCTTACATATCTCTTCACTTCCTAGTAAAGCCACCCCTTCTCTCCCTCGTCCCCTCTTCATTCCTGAATACCTCACAGCTACAGTCTCAAACTTACACTCGCCCTTCTCTTTCATTTAATTTCCCTCAAAGTCCAGCACATCCATCTTTCTTCTCGCAAACATACTTTCTATCTCTTCCCTTTTACTCCCATCTGTACCACATCCTCGCACATTAAAAGATCCAAACCTTAGGGAACTGGTATGAAAGCTCCCAGACCCTCTTATACCTTTACCTTTTTTAGGAATGTCCCCCTTGGGGCTACAGGTCGTAGGACTCCTAATCACATCATCCGTCCCGTTTTTTGTTGCTTCTTACGCCTCAAGTGGGAAGACTTGGTGGTAGTATTCTCTTCCCCCACCACAGTGTAGGGGAAAAAAGGAAATGAATATTCAGAAAAATGGTAAAGGACAGTAACAGGGGATTAGGGAACAGCAGAACGGAGGGACAGTCGAAGTTTAAAAGTGTCATCATTTCTTTATGAAGAGGGTTTTTCCCTATCACAGACAAAATGATGCGTGGCTCTACTCCGTAAGGGCGCCCCATGTAGACACTAAGGTATCAACTGCATGCTACTCTGTCACAATAACACGCAGCCAATACCCTAGACGAGATATATTTACACACACACACACACACACACACACACACACACACACACACACACACACACACACACACACACACACACATACACACACGCACGCACACACAC
>NC_134792.1:2748973-2751473 GCF_046742065.1 Oratosquilla oratoria
GAACATGGCCATATAGGTAGTCGCTTGATTGATTTTCTTGGTGACAATTACTTAATTCAGCATGTAAAAGAGCCCACAAGATATGGAAATTTACTCGATTTATTGATCACTAGCCGCGAAAGCATGGTAACTGATGTAGAAGTCGGTGAATCTGTTGCAAATAGCGATCACAACTTAGTCAGATTCAAACTCCTAAACAATTTTAGAATAGATACTTGTGCTTCTAAAATACCCGATTTCAGTAAAGCTCAGTTCATAGAACTACGTCAGGAGCTTCAGCTTACAGATTGGGAGGCAAAATTAAACGAAAGGCCTGTAGATCAGATGTGGGAAATATTTCAAAATACGCTCACTAAGATGATTCAAACTTACATTCCTTTTAAGGACAGACGTCCCCCAAATCAGGCTCGCCCAAAGTGGCTCGACAAAGAAACTGAAAAAAGTATTGCTAAAAAGAGACAGGCTTATAAGAAATATAAGTGCTCGGGTGCATCTAATGACTATGAAAGTTATGTATCAATACAGAGAGATTTAAAAAAGACAATAAGAAAAAGAAAACGACAATACGAAATGAACATCGCTGATAAATCCAAAGAGAATCCCAAAGAATTCTATAGTTACATTAGAGATAAAAAGGTTGTTAGAAATCACATTGGTCCACTATTATCTGCTGACGGTCAACTTGAATATTCAAATGAAGGAATGTGTAATATCTTAAACAATTATTTTAGCTCGGTATTCGTAAACGAAACACCTCAAAGTGAATTCCAAACTGAAACCTGTGAAAAGTCTGGGGTAAACTTACTCACTACGGTAAATATAACAAAAGAAAAAATTAAAAGGTGTATAGACAAACTCAAAGTTAATAAAACACCAGGGCCTGACGGTTGGCATCCAAGAATCTTAAAGGAAATGAAAAATGAGATTGTTGTTCCATTAGAAATTATTTTCAAGAAATCCATCATATCCGGAGATGTCCCAACAGAATGGAAGCTAGCTAACGTTACTCCCATATTCAAAAAAGGTGACAAAAAGAAACCAAATAACTATAGGCCTATAAGTTTGACTTCGATCGTAGGAGATGATATCGAATGTCATTTAGAAATTAACCGTTTGATAAATGATAGCCAGCATGGTTTCAGACGGAAACATTCTTGCGTGACTAACTTACTCGAATTCTACAACACAGTTATCTCGAATTATGACAAAAGAAACAATATAGATTTAATATATCTAGACTTTGCAAAAGCTTTTGATACCGTCCCACACGAAAGACTACTTACTAAATTAGCTTTGCATGGAATAAGTGGCAGCCTATTAGGTTGGACTAGTAATTGGTTGAAAGGTCGAAAACAGAGAGTTGTTTTAAATGGAAAAACTTCTGGATGGAAAAGTGTTGCAAGTGGAGTTCCTCAGGGTTCCGTTCTTGGGCCACTTCTATTCATAGTATATATAAATGATATAGACCATGGACTAAAATCTACTGTTTCCAAATTTGCTGATGATACAAATCTGTGCGGAGTGGCAAATGATCACTCAAACCAATTAGATATTCAAGAAGATTTAGATCAATTACAGCAATGGTCTGAAAAGTGGCTAATGAAATTTAACACAAGTAAATGCAAGGTAATGCACATAGGTAAAAATAACAGTAAGTACGATTACAAGTTATTTGGAAATTCGTTAACAAAAGTGGATAGTGAAAAAGATCTCGGCGTAATTATCAGTAACGACCTCAAATCATCCAAGCAGTGTATTTCAGCCTCTGAGAAAGCAAATAAGATTCTGGGATTGATTGCGCGATCTTTTGATTTCAAAAGTCCATCACTCATTAACAAGCTATATAAATCGTTAGTTCGTCCACATTTGGAATATGCTGTTTCCGTATGGTCACCGAATCTCATTAAAGACATTGACAGACTGGAAAAAGTACAACGGCGAGCCACAAAACTGATTCCAAATATCAAAAAAAAAATCATACGAAAATCGACTTAAGCACATGAATCTGTTTTCCCTAAAAAAGCGTAGACTCAGAGGTGACTTGATACAGGTCTTTAAGATTTTAAAGGGAATTGACAACATCAAAAGTGACAAAATTTTCACATTGAATGAGAATCAGACAAGAAACAATGGTCTCAAACTGTCCGGAAATAGATTCAATTTGGAAGTAGGTAGAAACAACTTTGCCAACCGTGTAGTTAATGAATGGAATAAACTTCCTGCACAGGTAGTGCAATGTAGTTCAGTTCGAAGCTTTAAGAATCATTTAGATAAATACCTAAGTAAGATGCTGTAATGATTATAATTTATCTTATATTATTTGTTTTTGTTTTGTTATAATTTGTCTGTCTGATTTTCATTTATTATTAGTTATATGTTAATTTATAATCATTTACTATTTACCTGTTTGTTTGTTATTCAACTATACCTATGCATTTATTTATGTATTTTATTTGTTATTTTTACATTGTTATAGTTTTAATTTATTATTTTAATTTAT
>NC_134792.1:2756473-2761473 GCF_046742065.1 Oratosquilla oratoria
TTATCTAAGCAATAATGTTTCTTTCATAGCGCTGAATCAAGTTTCTTACATTTGAGGAAAACAAAATGTTTACATTTTTACTGCCATTGACGAGCTGTACATTTTTCTGACTATCAGAAGGCTATTTTATTCAGCCTAGGGTTCCCGAGTTCAAAATAACTTAGAACAGTGGTTTGGGACAAATTGAAATTATCTAGCTGCAGTAAAGATCAATACGAAGATCGATAAACGCTGTTGAAGGAGTAATCAAGGAAAGTTTGATACAAGCTCAATTGTTTTCCTGGGTAAATAAGATAGTTTCCCGCAGTTGATTTAAATCCCCTTCGGCAGCTAGAATGAACAGTGAAATCACAGAACGCAATCATCATCATCATCATCAATTGGGGCTATACGCAAACTTCCATGCAGCCACCCTTCCCACTCCAAATGAAGGGTTGTCTCTTGTGGGGACAACCCTGTGATTAGGATCAACATCAAGGAAAAGTGTCACATGCTCATATAGCTGGCATTGACTTTTGCAAATTATGCTGGTAACTGACCTATACTGATTTTTACAGTAGTCTGTGGTTTGATACGAAGTCGTTCCAGCGATATCTTATGATTCTTCGAAGGCTTAGTACCAAAGACATTCTTTCGCCACCTCTTTTCAATGGGTGTCGGTGCCTCAGTTCTGTGATTCACGGGAATAGAGTGAAAGCAAACATAATGAGGAGATGAATACGAGGAACGGGGTAGAGGAAGATGAGAAGAAAGAAGAGAAAATAGGGAGACTGTAAGGAAGAGGAGGAAGAAAAAGAAGAGTAGGGGAAGTAGGAAGGGTACAGGAAGAGGAGGAGAATTAAAAGGATAGGAGAAAGAATACGAGAAGGAAGAGTAAGAGGAGGAGGGAAACAAAGCGTAGGAATCAAAGGACGAAGAATGAAAAGGAAAGGAAGTGAAAATGATGGAGGATGAAGAGAAGACGGAGGAGCTGGAGGAGATAGAAGTTGTGAAAAGATACATGAGGAAGCAAATAAATAAGAATAGGAAGAATGAAGAGGCAAATATACGAGATGGAGAAGATATAAAAAAAACTTGAGAGTTGGAGGACTATCAGGTTTGGAGAGGGACAAGAAGAAGGCCAGAGAAGAGGAGGTAAATAGTAAGGGTGACACACGTAAGAGAAGATGAAAAATGATGAACAGCTGAGCGAAAGATGTAAACTTCACAGATAACTAGAAACAGAACAAGGAAAAAATAAGCAGAGGAAACAATGAAGAGATTATCGTAATTCAACACTGAAGAATATGGGAAAAGCAATTAATGAATAAAAGATATATGTAAATGTGAATAGCAAACATATAGATGAATAGATAGAAAAAATAGGTAAATGAATAATCAAATAAACATATGAAGAACTGAATAAGTAAATGAGAAAGAAATGCGTGAAATGTAATAATAATAAGAAATACATGAATAGATGAGTTATTTAGCTAATATATAATGGTAAATATGTAAAAAAGAATAGATGAATAAATAAGTAGATTAATAAATTGATAGATAAGAAAATAAGTGAATAAGTGTATAAACATTACATGAAAAAACAAACGGAGAAGTAAATGAATAAACAAATAGATGAAGAAGCAAATAAATAGATACATAAACAAAAACAAACAAATAGGTATATAAGTAAATTAATTATATAAATAAGTGAATAAAGAAGTAGATGAATAACCGAATGAATGAATGAATGAATGCACAAATGCATAAATGAGTAAACGAGTAAATGAGTAAATTAATAATAGACAAAAATAGATAACCAAATAAATATATAAATTAACAAATGTGTAAATAAATAAACACTAAGTAATAAATTATCAAACAATTAAACAGATAAACTCTTGTGTATATCAATAAACAAGAAAGGAGAGGGATGACGAATGTGAAAGAGTGAAGGGAAATGTGACGTGAGAATGAAAAGGAGAAACAGAAGTGGAGGAAAAGGAGTAAGAGGGATAGAATTAAGATTAATCAAGAGAAAAACAATTATAAAAGAAAGAGGGAAGAAGGGAAGGGGAGGTGGAGGGAAAAGATTAAAAAGTAGATGAAGGAGAAAAAAGAGAATATGTGGTCGAAAACTTTGCAGAGGAAGAGGATGAGGAGTTAAAGAAGGAGGAGGAAAAGGTAGAGAAGGACGAGAAGGAGAAGAAATTAGCAGGAAGAGGAGTAGGAGAATAAGAATGAGGGAGGGTAGGTGATATAGAAAAAAAAAGAGGAAAAGGAAGAAGTGAAGGAGAAGGAGGAGCAGGAAGAGGAGGAGGAGGAGAAGGTGGAGGACGATAAGGAGGAAAAAATAGTAGGAAAAATGGAAAAGAATAAACAAAGACAGAATAGGACAATTAGAACGTCAGTGGTTACATCTCCGAGAACAACGAAGCTGAGACCAAGAAATAAGAAAGGAGGAAAAAAGATGACTTAATTTGAAGAGGAAAATAAAAGAACAAGCTTCAGAAGGCTGTCGGGTAGACTGGGCTTTAGTGGAGTCGGAAAGCATTGACGAAACCAAAACCAGAATATGTGAAAATTTTTGAAAAACACTGTCAACCACATTTTTGGATCTACACCCGAAGATGGTGATGAATGCAAGTCTTCCTTAATACTAAGGAAATACTATATCTTACTATCAATATCTGTATACATGAGTAGAATAGAAATTTTCTTCTATGACCAGTATATTTTACGTAAAATCCTGATAAAGATTATTTGTGCGTGTGTGTGTGTGTGTGTGTGTGTGTGTGTGTGTGTGTGTGTGTGTGTGTGTGTGTGTGTGTGTGTGTGTGTGTGTGTGTGTGTGTGTGTGTGTGTGTGTATGTGTGTGTGTGTGTGTGTGTGTGTGTGTGTGTGTGTGCGTGAGTGTGTGTGTGTATGTGTGTGTGTGTGTGTGTGTGTGTGTGTGTGTGTGTGTGTGTGTGTGTGTGTGTGTGTGTGTGTGTGTGTGTGTGTGTGTGTGTGTGTGTGTGTGTGTGTGTGTGTGTGTGTGTGTGTGTGTGTGTGTGTGTGTGTGTGTGTGTGTGTGTGTGTGTGTGTGTGATTTTCTCTTTCGATGGGCAATATACTCCATTTTTTACTCCAGCACGTATTCAAAAAACATGATCCACATATTGTAGATGACCACACACATACACATGCTCGTTAAAGCAGAAATAGAACATGCAATAGTCATAAAGCTAGTTAGATGAACCAGTAAAGAAAGCGACAGAAAGAACGAGCTACACTATATTGGACTGAGGGAAGGAACAACTGAAATGTAGACAGACAGAAAGGCAAAGGTGTAGGCAGGTAGACAGACAGACTAACAAACGCCGACCAAAAGAAATAGTGGAAGACCATGGTAAGGAAAAAGAATTGGCAAACATGTCTCAATGTTTTTCATTTTGGTATAGGGAGGCACGGGCACGTGAAAAAAAAAAAAGAAATATTATACGGAGAAAGATATATGTCTTCACAAACAGCCTCATATACTCATGAAATATACATAGTTTTTGGCTAATACGACGCTAACTCGCAAGTGACAGTATCACAGAAAGTTGTGTCAACACGTATCATGTGTCATGACGTATATTTTTTACATCTTAGATAGAAATAGAATAGATTTTTTACGGTGAAAAAAAAATGTATCTGTTATGGAAGAGGTTAGTTGAGATAGGCTATGACCCATTATCAGGGGAAAGGTTTTTACGCATATAAATACAATATTCCACAAGCAAAAATTATACCTTGATACAAAGAGGGGCTAAGCCAGATTTCGTTATATGAATAAATCTGATCATTCTGTTTTCGAGATTATTTTATTGTGCCTAAAGAAACAATTATTCGATCATTATTTTGATATCTACAAAAGAAATGTTGTTTTACTAATCCTTTAAAATCTTATGTAGTTTGTTAGTAATAACCAATACATCCGTTCTTGAGGACAATATCGCATTTAAAAATAGGGTCAATAATTAAAAAAAATCAAGACAGTTAATAGAAAGGAAGTAGAAGTTAGATGTAGTTGGTATAGTATTCTACTTATCTTATTTCATTGACCTATTTTTGTAGGTTAGTCTACAGTCATAGAACCATACTAAGTGGCTTGGTTCATAAGAGCTCCACTTAAGTTCCTGTAATATCGAATGCACAAATAATGCTGTTAATACCAGAATAATATCGTTTCATCTCGGGAGCCAGATACGTGTTTCATTAGATAACAATAAGAATCTTAGTTCTAGGAAGATTCATCTTATGAATCATTTTCTCTTGTTAATGAACAATAAATGACAATAAATTGTAAAATACAAATTGTAAGTATTTTGCTCCATTTTTTTTTAAATTCTGTTAATCTTTATTTTAAATTATTTGTATAATCTTAAAATAAAAGTCATACTGTTCTAAATAAGCAAACTTTTCAATTGGGTAACAGAATCTATTACATATTTGTATGAAATTATTTAAATACAACTATGATTTTCAATACAGTGCAGTAAATCCTTATCCTTTTCTTACAAATGACAATTTCCGAAATTATTTTGGTGTTGGTTAATACCAGAAGATCCTTTTCAGCTTCGAATTAAAATAGAAATAAAAATATATCTTCAATGAGACTAGCTTTATTATTGTTTATTTCATCTAAACAAAAATAACCACTCAGGAGCTAACGGTTTTAATGGGTTTAGAGATATTTGGTAATGAGATAATTCCACAGTCTCCAGGTTGTTAATTGTCAGTCCTTTGTAAGTATTACTGATAAAAAAGGAGGATGAGTTGGATTGGATGAGATGATTCTTTCACCATCCGAACGATTTGCCACTTCAGAAAAATATACATAGGCGTCATTACGATGATTGTTCCTTCTGGTGGAAACCTGAAGCTGGCTCATTTGTGTTCTCACAGGAATACTATGACCTTGATGAGACACCTCCAAAGAGTACGCAGCCTCTATGACCTACTGCTCTTCTGCGGGCGGCCTCCACAAACTCGTT
>NC_134792.1:2766473-2768310 GCF_046742065.1 Oratosquilla oratoria
GAGGAGGTTATATGAAGAAGTGATTGTGCCAACAGCATTGTACGGGACAGAAATATGGAACATAAGAGAGGAAGAGAAAAGGAGTTTGAATATGTTTGAGATGAAATGTCTGAGAAGTATGATAGGGGTTACTAGGGTAGATAGAGTGAGAAATGAGGAGGTGAGCAGGAGAACAAGGGTGGAAAGAGAGCTGGGAGATAGGGTTGATGAAAGAATATTAGGATGGTTTGGACACATGGAAAGAATGAGTGAAGAAAGATTAGTAAAAGAGGTGTGGAAAGCAGAGGTGGAAGGAGTGAATATGAGGTGGCGTCCTAGGATGAGATGAGATGGATGGGGTGAGAGGGGCATTACAAAAGAGAGGAATGGCTGTTGAGGAAGGACGGGAGAGGACAGAAGATAGGGATGAATGAAGAAGGGTAGTATAAGGATGATGCTGTGATGCATGAGGGGGAGTGGGTGGGGGATGGGGAATGAGGAAGTATGTATGAGAAAAAATTTGACGCAGCCCGAAGGGATTTCTCCCCGTCTTCTCCTTTTCTGCATGAGTGGACGAAGAGGGGGGTCGCCGATTTTATGAAGCGGCCTTGCTGTGGATGCACTGTGTCTTGCGACACTGCTTCTGATCCAGGGCAGTGGACAGGATGCAGGGACGACCCTTCATCCAGGAGGTACCAAGATAAGAGGGAGGGAGGAGGGTGGAGGGGAGTGGTATATGTAGGGCATGGAATGGGTGGGAGTTGTTTCTATGCCTTTTTCTTTGTGGCTATTCCACGTGTAAGGGGGAAAAAGCCTTTTGATATATATATATATATGTATGTATATATATATATATGTATATATATATATATATAATTATATATATATATATATATATATATATATATATATAAATATATATATATATATATATATATATATATATATATATATATATTAATTCCACGCTATCGCAGTCAAGATTAGCGAGGAGCTCGAAGGAGACATATATTGGAAACTGAAATGTGGTCGACCCGAGGACTCAAACTCAGCTCGAACGTGACAAAGCAGCAGTGACTTAGCCCCTTGCGCTATCAAGAGAGATATAAGTTGAGCATAACTTTCTTATATTTGTATACTCGAGCTACATACACATACACGAATGTTAGCTTTCAACCCACCTCCGCCATGATAGTGCAATCGCTAGTATGTACACGTGGAAAAGTTTATGAATACACATTCATATACATACATATAAATATGTATTCATAAACATATATATATATATATATATATGTATATATATACATATATATACATATATATATATATATATGTATATATATATATGTATATACATATTGATTGAAGTTCACAAAAGAGGTTCACGGGGTTAGTCTAACTAGAGAAATGCTAGACGAAGGAACTTCCATCCTGCAAACAGAAAGAGAGAATTCCCGACTCCGTATATTGGAAGCCCTTCACAACATAAGCAAAAACCCTTCTCTCTACTCCCAAATGACCGACATATACATAATTCCTAGCCTCAGAAACTTTCACCACAGTTATGAAATTGTTAGTGAAAAAGACGAACGACGTAATGCTAAGGCAGGTTTGCAAACGGGATCCCAGGTCAATACCTAGATCCCTATTGGCCGGTCTCGACCAATCACGTTCCTCCTTTTCTCCCATCCTCTGCCTTAGTTCCGTATATAAACAGTTGTCTTCTTTGCCTGTGCCAGAACCTGAAGGCGAACTATGTAGCTTGTTACAATAAAGTGTTCATCATCTACAAGAACTTTCTATGTCTTTCGGAAATTTTTTATGGGAGCTACCCATTGCTCACCTATCGTTAGAG
>NC_134792.1:2768810-2771310 GCF_046742065.1 Oratosquilla oratoria
TCTCTTGCCCTTCACACACACTATTAGATTCACCCTCTACATCCCTTTTTCTACCGTCTTTGTTTAGCACTCGTTCCTCCTGTCTTTTCAAGGTAGGAAAAAGAGAGCCTATCATGAGGCCTATATAAATGCATTTAAAATTTTGAGAACCAACAAGAATAAGGTTAATGAACATAATATATGCTGAAATCAAATATGCAATATTGGAAAAACAAACAAACAGAAATTATATCGAGACAGCATCGATGTACAGAATACGTATATTATGTATATTCTCAAGTAGTAAACGGGGTGTAAAAACAACTAACTGTCACATTATTAAGTCCAGCCTTATGTGAATGTAATTTTCTTTTGTTTAACAAAACAAAACAATCACATAAGGAATAAAAGACAGTCGATGAAAAACATAGTCTTGCAAAGTACATTTTTACAAAATAATATTTGTTTGCCTTTTATTTTCTCCTCCGTAATCACACTTGTGTAATCTCATGCTACCATAATTATCTTAGGTCTAATCCGACAATGTTCCAATGCCCTGAAAGCTCACTGAAGTCATTACCTACCTTATAGCTCTATTTGTTCAACACTAATCTCAGGACGGACTCTTCTTCTGGATTCGGTCTGGGAATTCAGATCTCAAGCCTCATTCCCTTTCGCGGTGAATTCTGGGTCTGCGGTTTCTATCACAGCAGAATTGCTTTTGGAATAAGTTGCCAAGCAATCGAGAAATATAAAATACAAATAGATGATTAGAAATAGTTCTAGGTAATCCTTTATAGATAAATCCGATGAACTTTCTTATATCTAATAATATTAGAATTAATTCCTAGAACAACAAAAAATAATCTCCAATTTATTGTCATAATTTTTGTTATTATTATCATCATGATCATCATCGTGATGATGATGATGATGATGATGATGATGATGATGATGATGATGATGATGATGATGATGATGATGATGATGATGATGATGATGATGATGATGATGATGATGATGATGATGATGATGATGATGATGGGTTAGTGGTGGTGATGATGATGATGATGATGATGATGATGATGATGATGATGATGATGATGATGATGATGATGATGATGATGATGATGATGATGATGATGATGATGATGATGATGATGTTAGTGATGATGATGATGATGATGATGATGATGATGATGATGATGATGATGATGATGATGTTGCTGTTAGTGATGATGATGATGATGATGATGATGATGATGATGATGATGATGATGATGATGATGATGATGTTGCTGTTAGTGATGATGATGATGATGATGATGATGATGATGATGATGATGATGCTGTTAGTGATGATGATGATGATGATGATGATAATGATGTTGTGATGATAATGATGATGATGATTATGGCGACAAAGATGATGATGATGATGATGATTATGATGATGTTATTGATGATGACGATGATGATGATGATGATGATGATGATGATGATGATGATGATGATGATGATGATGATGACGATGACGATGACGATGACGATGATGATGATGATGATGATGATGATGATGATGATGATGATGATGATGATGATGATGATGATGACGACGACGATGATAGTGATGATGATGATGATGATGATGATGATGATGATGATGATGATGATCATCATCATCATCATCATCATCATCATCATCATCATCATCATCATCATCATCATCATCATCATCATCATCATCATCATCATCATCATCATCATCATCATGATCATCATGATGGTAATGATAACAACAACGATGAAAATATATTGCAGATTATTTTTCTTCATTGTGGGGCTTCAACAAATTCTAATACCGGTATTATGTGATACGAGTATAAGAAAGTTCACCATCGCCGTCATTACAAGGGGGCTTCAAAAAGTTCATGGGAAAAAGGACAGTATGAAAAAATGGTTTCAGTTATGACGTTTGTTTTTCAACATATGTTCCATTAAGGTCAATACACTTCTGTCTGAGTAGAACTGAGGATCATGTGATCTGAACCATGTCAGAGCAGCTCTTTACATTTTCAACTCATGGAAAATTGGTACCTTTCCATATATTTTTTTAACTTTGGAAACAAAAAGAAGTTGAATGGGGCTAAATCGCGGCTGTAAGGGGGATGTCGGATGATTTCCCATCGAAATTCACGTAGCACAGCTCCTGTCTGCCGAGCACTGTGAGCGCGTGCATTGTCGTGGTTAAGAGGACGCGTTGATGCAGGTTTACAGGGCATTTTTCTGAGACTTTTTTGGACAGTTTTCTCAAAGCGCATTCATAATAAGTAGATGTATTTGTTTCTTGTTCTCGAGAAAGTCAAGCAGCAAAATCTCTTCTACATCCCAGAAGACAGTGGCCATGACCTCTCCTCTTGAACGCTCAGATTTTGCTTTGACTGGTCTACTTCCACCCCGGGGCAGCCACTGCTTTGATTGAATTTTGTCCTTGGTATCGTACTGGTAAAGCCATGTTTCA
>NC_134792.1:2776310-2793810 GCF_046742065.1 Oratosquilla oratoria
TCGTCAGAATGTCAGCGGCTATCCAGTTTGATAAATAGTGTCGTTGTTATTATTATTATCATCATCATTATTGTAAGAATTATTATCATTATTATTTCCCGCATGGGGGGAACGAGTAGGGAAGGTTGCCGTGTAAGTAAAGGGGCCCTGCTGTAGTTGTGCTGTGCCTAACTTCATTGCTTTTGGCTAAGGCAGTGGGCAGGAAACAAGGTTAACCCTTAATCCACGAGGAGCTAAGATGAGAGGGAGAGGGGTCTTGGATGAGAGTGGTTGTGCGCTTTGACTGGCTACCACCCCTATAAGAAGGAAAATATTTGTCATCTTTGTAGATATTGTTACTAATACTACTGTTATATAGAAGCAGTGTCGCAAGACACAGTACATCCACAGCAAGGCCGCTTCATTTAATCGGCGACCCCCCCTCTCCGTCCCCCTTTGCATATAAGGCGAGGACGGGGAGAAATCCCTTCGGGCTGCGTCAAAATTTACTCACACATACTACCCCACCCCCCACCCCCCCGCCCATTCCTCCTCATGCAGTCACAACATCATCCATATACAACCATTCTCCACTCACCTCTGTCTTCCGTCCTCTCCCTTCCTTCCTCAACAGACATTCCCCTCTTCCCCAAAGCCCCCTTCACCCCATCCATCCACCTCATCCTAGGACGTCCCCTCATGTTCACTCCCTCCACATCTGCCTTCCATACCTTCCATACCTTCCATACCTGCTTCTGACCCAGGGCGGTGGGCAGGGTGCAGGGATGACCCGTCATCCAGGAGGTGCTCAGATGAGAGGAAGGGTGGGAGGGGTGTGGAGTGTATTTAGGGATGAAATGGGTGGGAGTGTTTTTATGCCTTTCCCTTTTTGGCTACCTCCCTTGGAAGGGGGAAAAAGCCTTGGTATATGTATGTATGTATGTACTATTGTTATTACTATTATCATTATAATGATTGATATTGTTATTATTATAATTTTATTTTTGTTTCATTTTATTATATATATATATATATATATATATATATATATATATATATGTATTGTTATGCAAGTTCAAGTGTTATCAATGTTTATATGAAGCACTACTGTCATCAATTTTTTATCTGTGTACTGTCAGCATGCCTTATTTAAACTTGGGTCCTGCCTTTGTTTGCAGTAAATTCTACCCCTCTGCTTTACATGAAACTTAGGGAAGAATTCAGAAAAAAATTGCAATGACAAATAATTTTGCTGCAGGAGAGACTGTCCGCAACACAGAACACAAACGAATACATTTTAAGACAGCTAGATTACCACGTTTCCCATGTTGTTACTTTATTCCTTTTATCATCCTTACAATTATAAATCACCAGGAATATCTTTTCCCGATATTTGTTTATATTTCTCTTAATATTTTTTATGTCATAAAGCATCTACTTTCATTCTCATGAGAACAATTGGGACAACGTCTATATATTTGCTTGAAAAAAAAAATCGACAAAATTCATTCTTGTAATTTTTTTCTCCGTTATTTTTTCTAGTTGTGGTAACATTTCCATGAATTTCTGGCGTCTTCTTCATGGTTTTCCTTTCTATTTCCTTCTCCCTCATACTCTCCAATTATCCTAATTTCACTGTAACTAGTTTTACCTTTCGCTTTCTCTATACAGCCTTTGTTTTGGTTATGTGATGATGAGTTAATATTGATCAGTGAAGAATCCTATCACGCCTAGTCCTCATCTAAACTATATGAATTATACTTCCTTAGGATAAAGCGCAAGTGATGCAAGCCCTTACTTCTTTGAGCTGTTAACAAACACAATACACTGCATTTTCTTTTGGCACACGAACGACTATTTACTTTTTTCTTTTCCATTTCTTTTTTTCAATGGAGGTTGCCCACGGAATGGTTCCTGCCTCAACAATCCCCACAGGTGTAATTCTTATCTGCCTCTATATCAAGGATATAGAGGCCTGTGTGGAGTAGAGTTGTGGCAAACAATGCAGTGGAGGGCAAGTAAAGGGCTGCGTTCAGTAACAAAACATTTGTTAATCCCTTTACAACACATTATACGCACTAACAATCAGGTTACAAACTCAGGATTACAAATCACGAAATCTACCCCAGTGAGGCCACTATTCCCCTGCAGCCCTCTAAATCCCCGAGGCCAGTTCGCTTCCTACGCGAGAAGACGACTCTGAGAGGGAGAAGAACTGTTTTATCTTAGCTTCAGGTAAGGGGTAGAGATAGGTTTAGGGGAGAAAAAAATTTGAAAGGAAAGACAGGAGAAGAGAACAGACGGAAACGGCATTTTTTTTTTTTCTAATAAGAAAGTCTCTCACATTTTTTGCTCTGTTTTTTTTTATCTCTCTCTCTCTCTCTCTCTCTCTCTCTCAAAAGGTCTCTACGCACAACCTGCTTAGACTAGCGTGCTTCAGCTAGTCGTGTGATCGCCGCCAGGCATGCCCTAGCCAGCATCAGGTCAAACCAGGCATGTGTGTGCGCGTGGATTACCAGATAAGACATACAGTCCGGCGAATTAGTCAGGCAGATTGCATGACAACTTGTAGATTTTTGGAACTTGAGCCGACGCAGTTTTTAGGTGAGGTCTCAGCCCAATATCCCACGAAGGAGGACTTTTTATTCTCATCAATACAAGACAATAAGGTTGATTTCAATGGCAGCTAAAAATGAGAAATTAATAATACTTTTTAATACATATAGCAAATAGTATGATTTTTCTTTCTTTTTGAAAACTCGCAATTTGGTAAGGAATTACATAAGGGAGTTCTCTCAAAACAGTTCCAAAAGAATTGTGTCAAGGTCCAAGATGTGTTGCAAGCATCGGACCACATGTGGCAAGAGGATTTACTGCCTTGCCTTCGCTGAAGTGGAGAAAAAGAAGAATAAGACGAGGAAGAAAATATGGAACAGGAAAAGGAGAAAGAGTAACAGGGGCTGGAGAAGAAGAAAGAAGATGAGAATAAGGAGTCGGAGCAAAAGACAAGGAAAAGCAGGAGGTGGGGAGGGTGGAAGAGAAAGTAAGACGGGATGAGTAGATGGAATGGAATATAGACAGGGAGAGAGAATAGATGGAAAATGAAAAAAAAAGGAAGACGAAACATAGGGCATAAGAAGGAGGAAGAGGAACCAAATGAAGTGGAAATATATATATATATATATATATATATATATATATATATACATATATATATATACATATATATATACATATATATATACTTATATATATATATATATTTATACATATATATACATATATATATATACATATATACATACATATATATATACGTATATATATATATATATACATATATATATATATATATATATATATATATATATATATATATATATAGAGAGAGAGAGAGAGAGAGAGAGAGAGAGAGAGAGAGAGAGAGAGAGGAGGGCGAGGAGAAATATGAAAAAAATAGTCAACAAAGGGGAAAGAAGAGGAAGCAACGCAAGTAGGGAAAAAGGCATGGAAAATGGAAATGGAAGAGG
Source organism: Oratosquilla oratoria (assembly GCF_046742065.1). Classification (NCBI taxonomy): domain Eukaryota; kingdom Metazoa; phylum Arthropoda; class Malacostraca; order Stomatopoda; family Squillidae; genus Oratosquilla; species Oratosquilla oratoria. The sequence continues at coordinate 2,779,820 of NC_134792.1, forward strand.
AGCAGGATGATGAAGGGGAGAGTAAGAGAGGGAGAGGGAGGAAAGGGAGAGGGAGAGAAAGAGAGAAGGAGAGGAAGAAGGATAAGGAGGGGAGAGGGAGACGGAGAGGGGGAGAGGGAGAAAGAGAGGGAGAGGGAGAGGGAGAGGGAGAGGGAGAGGGAGAGGGAAAGGGAGAAGGAGAAGGAGAAATAGAGGGAGAAAGTAAGGGGTATGTCGAGGGAAATGAAGAGGGAGAGGAGAGGTAGAGGTAGAAGGAAAGGTAGAGGGAGAAGTGGAGGGAAGGGGAGATGAGATGGAAAGGGAGATGGAAAAGGAGAAGGAGAGGGAGAGGGAGAAGGAGAGGGAGAGATAGAGGGAGAGGGCGAGGGAGAGGGAGGGGGAGAGGGAGAAGGAGAGGGAGAGGGAGAGGGATGGGAGAGGGAGAGGGAGAGGGAGAGGGAGAGGAAGAGGGAGAGGGATGTATACGCCTCATATACATGACGAGTAGTATCGCCCAGTCATATAACCCACTCCCTCACTCACTCACTGTCCGCCGACGGTCAAGCATCATTTCGCTTAGCTAAGCGCTCCTCTCAAACTTGCCGACTCAACACTTCGTGCTCGTGTGACCGGCACTGCCAAGCACCAAACGACACACACACACACACGAACACACGCGATCAATCTAGTAGCCACCCAGTACTGACATACGATATTACATATACTGACGGTCCTCCCCTGGATATATAATTAACATGTATGGTAGTAGACATCAATACGTAATTAATGCAGTTGCCCCACCCATGTGGGACAACAGACTAACAAGAGATTAATGTTAAGATCACGATTCAAGGCAACTCAAGAACTTGTCCATTCGGCACTTCCGGAGAGGAAAACTCTCTGGCAAGACGCGGAGAGGCGTCGGTTCTTGTGACGTGCCCTAGTGTTAGGACTGTGTAGAACGTGTATCTAAGTTTCTTAGAGTGTGACGAATAAAGAACAAAACTTAAAAGGTGTATACCAGGTAACCCCTTTCTGGAGATGATGTAACGACCCCGTTACATCTTGTGTGTGCAAGTAACCCCTTTCTGGAGATGATGTAACGACCCCGTTACATCTTGTGTCTGCAAGTAACCCTCGGTGGAGATCATGTAACGATACCGTTACACCCATCCCGTTACATCCTGGTGGCAGCTTTTACCCGCAACCCATCTTCTCCGAAGAGACTACGGTGTCCTATAAAGAAGTGACCAGTACCTTCAAACCCGTCCATTTTCTCCACCTACATTCAAGTACGAACACCACCCGCACGGAACCAACCGCTCTCCACGAACAAGAACTTAGTTCATACTACACAATCCAGGGCAATCGTCACAACCGATTCTACACTACTAAAATCAACAATCTCAATGTAACATAAATTTCTTCCACTTAATTCCAATATATTCCGTAATAATTACCATACATTACCCATTCAAACCATCCCTGATACTCGCCTTGTCTCCCTTTCCATAACATGCGAGCATAATTCATCCGCCCCAGAGGATTCACACCGGCTGCGCACAGACCCGCGTAACAGCCACCTCATCCCCCCAGACAGCATACCCACTTTCCATATCAACCACCCAACCTCTTTCACCGAACGTTGCCTTCGACTACTACAATTGCAACGTCAGCAACACCACCCCCTGCCGGACATTGGCATACCACTCGATTCAGTTAACGGTATCAAGGTAACCATTATACCTTCAGATACCCACGTGTCCAACGCACGTAAATCTTACTCTATTCCATCTCTATATATATATATATATATATATATATATATATATATATATAAATTCCACATTGATCAAATTTATAAATATTTGGTTTCTCTGCATATATATACTTTATGTACACCTTTTTCTTTTGGTTGTCATACCTTTCTCATAATTTAACCAGTAGCTCTTATAATTATATGTTTCAACTCTTAATATATTTTGACTAATTTTTAAAACAACATACATTTATATATGCAATAACCTTTACTAGATTTGACTATTACATAATATCACATTCATATGCATTCTTCCAGTTAAGTAATTCTTGTTTAAACTATATACATTTATATATACAATAACCTTTAATTGCTTTCACTATGTATTACCCGTTTATATTTAAATAGAACTTATACATTTTTATCAATGTAACTTATTTTACTGCTGTAAATTTTTTTTATGACAACCATAGTTAATTCTATTATAAGTATAATATCACAATAATTAACTCCTTACTATATTTGCACATTATATTATTATTATATGTATATATATATATATATTTTTATGATTTTACATATGTAATCCCGTTATACTGTATAACCGTTGACACCCTATACCCCCCTTCCCTTATCTAAGCATAACATATTACCCCTTAGTTACTGTATACCAAATATTTCTAATTTAACTATTTTAAACTAGACCACCCATCTCACCTAACTATTAAGTAATACATGCATCTCTAGTTAACCACTAACATGGCAACAGGAACGAGAAGCAAATTCAAAAAAGCGGTAGAAACCATCCTCTCTAAATCTCAAGAGGAAAACCCATCACGCAACTCAAAACTAGACAAAGACGAACCAGATCCTCACCAATTAAATCCACAGGTTGACATTACCACAAAGCCCTTAGACCATAACCGCTCACTTACCTCCGACCACGACGCCCCTAAGGCAGGTACCCCAACAATCCCTCTTTATGAGAATGATATCTTACCTTTTTTAACCAACCCTCTCAAATAGACCACTTTCACCCCTCACAACTACAACCACCCATTCCTCCCATCCAGCCGAATATACAAAATACACCTCCTATAAGCCATAATCAGTTCAAACCCCATATCCCAACACACAATACCTCCCCTCACATTCAGCCACAGAACCAACCCTCTCAAATAGACCCCTTTCACCCCCCACAACTACAACCACCCATTCCTCCCATCCAGCCAAATATGCAAACTACACCTCCTATAAGCCATAATCAGTTCAACCCCCATATCCCAACACACAATAACCCCCTCCCATTCAGCCACAGTACCAACCCCACCATCACGCTCCCCATGCCTACCAAAACTTCCCCTTTCCTTCTCCCCATACCCCAACTGGTCAAGCCACCTCCACACCATACTACCAACCACCACCTAACCTTCCTCCAAACCCACAATATTATCCTTACCCACAACCTCAACCAACAATAATTAACAACTATCAAACCATTACCCCCCCCTCACAAAAATCCCAACCTTTTCCCAAGATAGTGGATTATCCATTACAGACTTCTTGACAGCATGTGACCTGTTTTTCTCAAAGAACCAACACTACTCTGACTCAGATAAAATTAATTTGTGCCGTCAGAAAATAGACCCATCTGACATTTGCCGTTCAAAGGCAAGGATGCTAGATAGTTTAGTTGCATGTGGAATCACATATCAAGAATATAAACACCACCTTCTTAATGTCTTTCACAACAAACAAGCAAACAACATCACTTTCCTTCTCACTTTCCTCAATAACACTAGAGTCCAACCTCATTCCGTTACGAACATTATGGATTTCGTAGCAAACGGGATTAAAGAAGTTAGAGAGGACCTGGAGAATAACTCTCTTTGGATCCACACTGACCAATTTGGTCAAAAGGTCATGACCATAAAACACTTACTAACATTCTTTGAGATAGGTTTCTATCTCTCCCAACTCCCTCCAAAGTGTTTAAAGGAAGCCTCCAAAAGGGAACTAAACACTAGAAACCCTCTAGCTTATACCTATATCCTAGACATCACCAATGCTTGCAATGTATCTTTATCCACCCCCCACAATCTCCCCAGACTAAATAGCCTTCAGTCACAGCAGCCCCCTCCCACCAATCAAGGACAACCTTCTAAGTGGTGCTCCTACCATTCATCACCCAGTCACAACACTAGAGACTGCATACAAAAACAACAAATGCAAACACAGGCACCACGCCACCCTATCCCTTGCTCAGTTCATGGAACCATTTCCCACACCGATGCCCAGTGTCGAACACAGCAACAACAATACCCGCAGGTACAACACCACCCCATCCCTTGCTCAGTTCATGGTACTACCTCCCATACGGATGCGCAATGCAAGGTACAATATCAAACCATACAAGCTCCACCCCCCTCTAAACCTCCACTCCTACCTACACCAACACATCCAAACAAATACTGCAGCCTACACAAAACAACAACTCACTCCAACGAAGAGTGTTACCTACAGAAATCACAACCACAACCTCACCAGAGAACTAACAAACCGTTCACCACCTCTCGACAAACAGCTCCCTCCCACACGACACGCACAACTCAACACCGATTGGGGGAACGTGTACCAGCCTCACGCACCAAACCACCATAGGAATATCTCATACACAACACAACTACGTCACCCTAAAAGTGACCCTAGATCAACTCACAGTTGACATGATGGTTGATACAGGAACAAACCTGAACATCATCCCAAGAGCTCTCTATGAAGCATTAAATGACCCACCCCAAATTCAATTTTCCAATATGGAAGGACTCCTACTAGAAGGGAGCACCATTTCCCTACACGACACCATAGACTTAAACATAGAAGTCAACAACTTCCAAGTAGGTTTCACACCTTTCCACATAGCTGACGAATGGAGTCTCGATCAACAAGGTATAATAGGATTAAAATCATTGAGGACATGGAAAACTATTATAGACCTAGAGAAAAATAACATCTTCTCAGATGTGAATGATGAGCCAACTGTCCCTGAGACACCTGACTCAGACAAACAACCTCTCTCATGTCTCCCTTCCTCAAATACTCCAATTCCAACTAACAGCTACTCCTTCCGACCACCCCCTTATGTCACCTCAAAGGCATTGATGTCTAACACAGTCATCATTCCCCCTAGGCATTCCATGACTGTCCCACTATTCATACCCGGAGCAATCGGACATCAGGACGCTTAATTGACTCAGAAACGTCTAGACTTACCAACATCTTAATTGAACACTCTTGGGACATAATCCAGGAAAATAGAACGGCCTTAGCCATGTTAACTAACCTCTCAGACCAACACCGTAAAATCAGGAAGAATACTAACATTTGCGCAGTCCACCTCCATAATTCCCCTATCCAGGAACCACTCCCACAACACATCAACCCAGTAAGACCAACACAACCCCTCACCCCTATCCATCCAGACCAAATCATAACATCAGCTGACGGAGAAATTCATAACGAGCTATTAGCTCTCCTACAGAGGAATAGATCAGCTGTCGCCTTAGAAGGTGAACCACTAGGCAAATGTGATATAATCAAACATCACATCCAAATCCCCCCTAACACCCCCCCCTTCATACACCCCCCCCCTTCATACACCCCCGCTTACCGCATACCTCACACTAGGAAATCCCAAGTCAATAGCAGTGTACAAGAGATGATACACCAAGGCGTAATTTCCCATTCAGACTCCCCATGGAACAGTCCCCTCTTCTTGGTCCCTAAGAAAACGGAACCCTACGCCCTGTTGTAGATTTTAGGAGTGTCAATCATCTAACTCAATCTGACCCACACCCCCTCCCCGCCATGCAAGATGTACTACAATGCATTGGCAACGGGAACACAGTTTTTTCCACCATTGACCTTAAGTCAGCCTTCTGGCAAGTGGAACTCACTGAAGAATCAAAACCCGTAACTGCATTCTCCACTGACAAAGGACACTTTCATTTTCAACGTATGCCCTTTGGCCTTAAAAACGCCCCCTCAACCCAACAACGGTTGATGACCCGCATATTCAGTGACATGATAGGAGTCTCATTATTCGTCTATTTAGACGACCTCATTATATATAGTCCCACAGAAAGAGACCACCTTAACACTTTAGAGATTGTCATCAAACGTCTCAAATATAGGGGGTTAAAGATTCAATTAGGGAAATGTAGATTCCTCATGAAGGAACTCACCTTCCTAGGCCATAAAGTGGATGCAAAGGGGATTCACACAAACACAGATAAAATAGATACAATAAACAATTTCCCAACCCCCAGAAACGCAAATGAAACGCAAAGTTTCATAGGGCTAGCCTCATACTAAAGACATTTCATTTACAATTTTGCACACATAGCTTCCCCCCTAACCAAATTCACAAGGAAAGGCGAACCATTTCAATGGTCAGAAACAGAACAACAAAGTTTCGACACACTGAAGCACTCTCTGACCATAGCCCCGGTACTAGCCTTCCCTGACATGAAGAAAGAATTCTTTCTTTACACAGACGCCTCCTCTAAAGGAATAGACGCAGTCCTACAACAGAAAGATGACAATGGCAAAGAGCACCCCATAGCCTACGCAAGTAGAGTCCTCAATAAAGCTGAAAGTAACTACTCAACTACACACAAAAAAGGACTTGCAATCATATGGGCACTAAAACACTTTAAATGCCTCATTTTAGGCTACAAGATTACCATACTAACAGATCACCAACCCCTAGTCTATCTTTTTAACTCCAAAGACTTACATGGGAGAGTTGCCAGATGGAAAGCAACTCTCCTTGATTACGATCCCAAGATCGTATACTTAGCTGGGAAAGCTAACGTAGTGGCAGATTGCCTGAGCAGACAAACCTACATCACCCCCATAACCCAAACCACATGCATACCTATGCAAGAACTCAGAGATGAAACTGAAAGAGACCCTATATGGTCTCCAATAAAACAACATCTCCTTTCACAAACCCCCTTACAGTCCCGACCACCTGTCCCTATAGAGGAACTCAAACTGGTCGACGGAGTCATAAGGAGAACCACTAACACCAGAGAGGTTACTGTTATCCCCAGAGCCTAGTCCCCAAGGTCCTACACATATTGCACGACAGTGCAATGGGAGGCCACTCAGGCAGAGATAAGACACTAAACACTGCTAGGCACACATATTACTGGCTTAACATGAAAAGAGATATAACCACACACATAGATTCTTGTGTAACTTGTAACCAATTCAGAGGCCCTGACCCGAAACAAATACACATCAAAGACATCCCACTCCCTGCTGAGCCATGGGAAACACTTGGCATTGACCTACTGAAAATGCCAACGAGCCATCAAGGTTCCAACTATGTACTCACAGCAGTAGAATATTTCTCTAAATACACAATCCTAATACCACTCCAAGACAAAACAGCAGAGACTGTAGCCAAAGCCCTAGTTAACAATATCTTTTGTAGATACAACATACCACACACAATGTTATCTGACAATGGATCAGAATTTAAAAACGAGGTGATGCGCGAAATAGCACACCTCTACAACATTGACCAAACATTTGCCACTGCATACCACCCACAGGGAAATGGTCTGACTGAGCGAACAAATCGCAAGGTCCTAGAGGTTCTCAGACCCTTGGTCAACGACCTCATGGACAGTTGGGAAGATTGGCTACCACAGGTACAAGCCAGTATCAATAGCACAGTCAATTCCGCAACAAAGATGTCCCCACATGAGATAATTTTCGGCCAACCAATGCGCCTACCCTACCAAATATTCAACCAACCACCCCCACCCTTATACAACCTAGATAACCTCACACACTGCATCAAAAGAGGTATGCAAACCATTTACAAACAAGTTAGAGCAAACTTGAAAGAAGCCCAGGAAAAGACAAAGACAAAACAACACAAACGCTCAATCACATTTGACATAACGCTTGGTGACACTGTCATGGTCAAAGACTCAACCAGGACTAACAAACTCAGACCCAAGTTCTTAGGTCCCTTCACAGTCACAAGCTCACTCCCTAACAATGTTTTTCTACTAACGGATCCTTCCGATCACACAACCGTGACCATACATGGAGAGAAGCTGAGAAAGGTCAAACTCAACCTCGACCCAATCCCACTTCCCATCAACAACCCACCTACCACGACCACACACAACTCACCCAAACGCAAGTCTCATCCCATGACTCTGCGTCGACGCAACTAAACATGCACTCTAGCTCTCGCCCCTGAAGATGCAGGACGTCATGTATCTATCAGTGGAGGTTAAAATGGCCCATTTCCAATAAGAACTCCCTTCCGCATACCTAATGAAACTTCTCCACTTCCTTCCGACCAATATAACCTTAGCGAGAGTCAGATAAACATATCCTCATTCACTGAGACATAACCTTCATCCTCCAAAATGAAATACATCATTAATTACCCACCTTAAACATCAACTATCTTTAAAAAAAAAAAAAAATTATTCTTAGCAACATACCTATGGACTCGATCAAGAGATTCTCCCTTTCGGAAATCTACCCCTACCCACCCATACCTAAAGTCCCCGCTACCATCCTTCTGAGTAAAATAGACATGGTACACCTACTGAATAAATCGACTACTCTTGACATGGACACCTTCGACCTCCATTGCCAAAAACTGCCCTACACATCCACAACCCTCTCAATCTTAATTATTCTCTTTATACTGGTGATATTGAACAAATTCTGTTGCACGAAGTAAAACCTTCCACAACATTTCAACCCCCATTCCCGACCTTTTGTAAAACTAGATTAATTTCCTTTGTTCTTGTGTCTCACCCAATATCTTAAATAACATAATAATTCTTACGAGAAACTATATACATACTATGAAATAAAACAAGTGATAAGTGACACACCAAACTGACCATAGAACAGTGTTTAGAAAATAACACTCCCTACAGTGATAGTGATAAAACACATGAACGCCATAACATTTAGAAAGTGATTTCAACAGTGTTATCAAATATATAGTGAAACCTTTCATATGATATTTAATATAATATGTAATCTGGTGAGACACAACACTACTCTTCGGAGACACAACATCGCATACCCTTATTTACAGTTCATGATCCCCCTTGGGACCTCAGATTCACTTCAGCACCCCCCCCCCATCTTCACATTTAACAACCCAGGATTTTGTGTCTCTGAATTTTTTTTTCACTGTATAACCATAGGTATAGATTTTTGTTAACCATGTAACCTTAGGTGCCGGGAGCCACCTAATCCCAGGGGGAGAGCGATATGTATACGCCTCATATACATGACGAGTAGTATCGCCCAGTCATATAACCCACTCCCTCACTCACTCACTGTCCGCCGACGGTCAAGCATCATTTCGCTGAGCTAAGCGCTCCTCTCAAACTTGCCGACTCAACACTTCGTGCTCGTGTGACCGGCACTGCCAAGCACCAAACGACACACACACACACACACGAACACACGCGATCAATCTAGTAGCCACCCAGTACTGACATACGATATTACGTATACTGACGGTCCTCCCCTGGATATATAATTAACATGTATGGTAGTAGACATCAATACGTAATTAATGCAGTTGCCCCACCCATGTGGGACAACAGACTAACAAGAGATTAATGTTAAGATCACGATTCAAGGCAACTCAAGAACTTGTCCATTCGGCACTTCCGGAGAGGAAAACTCTCTGGCAAGACGCGGAGAGGCGTCGGTTCTTGTGACGTGCCCTAGTGTTAAGACTGTGTAGAACGTGTATCTAAGTTTCTTAGAGTGTGACGAATAAAGAACAAAACTTAAAAGGTGTATACCAAGTAACCCCTTTCTGGAGATGATGTAACGACCCCGTTACATCTTGTGTGTGCAAGTAACCCCTTTCTGGAGATGATGTAACGACCCCGTTACATCTTGTGTGTGCAAGTAACCCCTTTCTGGAGATGATGTAACGACCCCGTTACATCTTGTGTCTGCAAGTAACCCTCGGTGGAGATCATGTAACGATACCGTTACACCCATCCCGTTACAGGGAGAGGGAGAGGGAGAGGGAGAGGGAGAGGGAGAGGGAGAGGGAGAGGGAGAGGGAGAGGGAGAGGGAGAGGGAGAGGGAGAGGGAGAGGGAGAGGGAAAAGGGAGAGGGATATGGAGATGGAAAGGAAGAGGGGGAGGGAGAGGGAGATGGAAAGGGAGAGGGAGAGGGAGAGGGAGAGGGAGAGGGAGAGGGAGAGGGAGAGGGAGAGGGAGAGGGAGAGGGAGAGGGAGAGGGAGAGGGAGAGGGAGAGGGAGAGTAATAGCGACAATGAGGGGGAGAGGGAGAGGAAGAAGGAAAGAAAGAGGAAAGGGGACAGGGAGAGAGAGGCTGAGAGAGAATGAAATGTAAATTTGGAGGAAAAGGGAGAGAGAGAGATGGAGACGGAACATGAAAGGAAAAGAAAGAGAAAGAAAGTGAGAGGCCCTATATCCTTCTCTTTTTTCAAGTCATGAGACCCATGAATATACAAATTTACTCGGACAGGAAATTCCAAAGGTGTAAGGAGCGTCACTGCTCTAAGCATCAATTAAGTGCTTGGAAAGTGTATTCAGGTTTGTGCGCTCGACACACCAAAACCTCACAGTCCTTGTACAAGTGCATAATAGATAAAGTATTGTACATTGTATTTCTAATATTCCCATTAACACTCTGACATTTAGTCAAGCATAGACACAGAGGGAGATAAAGGGAAAGGAAGAGGGGTGATATAAGAAAAAAGAGAAGGAAAAGGAGAGTGAGGGAAAAAGAGAGTGTAAAGAAAATGAAGGAGAGGTAGAGAGAAGTGGAAAGTGCAAGGGTGAGGCAGAAACAGAGGAAAAGGGAAAGGGAGGGGAGTAGGGGAGAGAGTGAGAGTAAGAAGAAGGAAAGGGAAGGGGAATGCAGAGGGAGAAGAAGAGGGAAAAGGAAAGTGAAACAAAAAATAAAAGGAGAATGAGGGGAAGGAAAAGGGAAAGGGAGAAAATAAAGGAAAACGTGAAAGGTGAGGAGAAGAGTGAGGGAGAGAGTGTAAGAAAAACGAGGAAGAAGATGGCGATGAGGTGAGAAAAAACAAAAGAAAATGGGAAATGAAAAATAAAAATAGAAGGCCTGAATGCAACAAATGAGAATTTAGTGAAATAACGATAGAAGACTTGTAATTGGAGAGGAAATGAGGTTCATTCTGGCTTGGAATGAAGGTAACGAGGAAGAAGAGGAGTAATGAGGGACCAAAGGAGACCGTCCCAACAACTTTGTGGCTTCCAGGCCTCTTTCCTTAGTCCAGAGGATGACGTCACTGATTACACTCACAATGTGAACAGAGCGTATTGTGGTGATAGTTAACCACTTAGATGGGTAGCAACAGAAAATAAACAAATAAGCCATATGATTGAATACATACACAACGTGGAAAATTGTATGCACCAGAAAACTCGTGAATGCGAGCGAAGACTTCATCTTCACCATCTCCGAATGGAATGTTGGTGTACATAATAATGACTGCTTAAATACATATACCGACTGGGGAATTGGCTGCTTGTTATTGTGGCAAAGTAGCATGCAGTTGATACTTTAGGGTCTATATGGGGCGCCCCTACGGACCAGAGCCACACATAATTTTGTCTATAGTAGAGGAAAACTCTTCATAGAGAAATGATGACACTTTTATACTACGACTGTCCCTCTGTTATGCTGTCCCCCAACCCCTTGCTGCTGTCCTGTACCATTTCTCTGAGTATTTATTTTCTGCTGTGGGGGAATTCCCTGTGGTGGGGGAAAAGAATACTGCCACCAAGTATTTCCACTTGGATCGTAAGAGGCGAGAAGAAAGGGACGGGGAGTGGGACTAGGCATCCTTCTCCTTGTAGACCTACAGGGCACATTCCTAAACGAAAAAGTAAAGGCATAAGAAGGTCTGGGAGTTTTCCGACTAGCACCCTAAGGTTTGGGTCTTTTAATGTGCGTGGGTGTGGTACAGATGAGAGTAAAAGGAAAGAGATAGGTGGTATGTTTGTGAGAAGAAAGATGGATGTGTTGGCTTTGAGTGAAACTAAGTTGAAAGGGAAGGGTGAGTGTAAGTTTGGGAGTGTAAGTGGGAGGTTATCAGGAGTGAAGAGAGGGCGAGGGAGGGAAGGGGTGGCTATTCTAGTAAGTGAAGAGATAGGTAAACGTGTAGTGGAGTGGAAGGAGGTTTCCTCAAGGATAATGTGGATGAAGGTGAAACTGGGAAAGGAGATATGGGTCTTTGTAAGTGCATATGGGCCCGGCAGTGAGAAGAGTGTAGAAGAAAGGGAGGCATTTTGGATAGATTTAAATGAGTGCATAGAGGATTTAGGGAGAAATGTCAATGTAATAGTACTAGGAGACCTTAACGCTAGGGTAGGAAATGGTCCATATTGATGGAGTGGTTGGGAAATGTGGAGTTCCAGGAAAGAATTGTAGTGGAGAGTTGATGGTAGAAATGTGTCTAGAAAGAGAGTTGATGATAGCAAATACAGTGTTTCGGAAGAAAGTCAAGCATAAGTGCACATGGGAAAGGGTGGTGGATGGAAGGGTGGTAGACAGAGCGTTAATGGATTATGTAGTGGTAAATAGGACTATGATAAGAAGAGTTAAGGATGCACATGTGCTAAGGGGAGAGGGTGGGGGAATATCAGATCATTTTTTGGTGGAAGGTAAGTTGAGAGTGGAGGATAGATGGAGAAAGAGGAAAGGGACAAAAGGTAGGGAGGTGTTTAGAGTGAACTCTTTAAATGAAAAGGAAAAGGAGAAGGAGTACGGAAAGAAGCTGAAGGAGGAGTGGGAGGGAGTAAAGGGTAGAGTAGAGCTAGGTGTGGAGGAGGAATGGGGATGGTTCAAGGAGGGAGTCACAAAGTGTGCAAGGATGGTGTGTGGAACAAGAAGGACAGGAGGAAATAGAAGGAAGGGTAGTGAATGGTGGGATGAGGAAACAAAGAAGGTTGCAGAAGAGAAGAAGCGAGCTTTCACAGATTGGTTACAAAATAGGACGAGGGAGTCATATGAGAGGTACAAAGAAAAGAAAAGAGAAGTAAAGCAAAAGGTAAAGGAGGCAAAAAGGTGAGCAGATGTGAAGTGGGGTAGGAGTAGGACAGAAAATTTGAAAGTAATAAAAAGATGTTTTGGAAAATAAAATAAGAGAGGATGAGCGGGCGAATCAAGTAGAGAAGAAAAGATAAAATGTGCAGATGGAGAGATGATAATTTAAGAGAAGGCAGTAAGGGGAAGATGGGCAGAATATTTTTGGGAGTTGCTAAATGTGAAGGAGGATAGGGAGGGAAAGATAGTTGCAGTGGGAAATGCTAAGAAAATGAGAGGGATGAGTGAGGAAAATGGAGGAGAAATAAGGAAGGATGAAGTGAAGGCAGTTGTTAAGCTGATGAAAGCAGGTAAGGTACCTGGTCTGGATGGATGCCATGCAAAATGTCTATAAAAAAGGAGGTACAGTGATGGTGGACTGGCTGGTGAGGTTATTTAATGTTTGCTGGAGAGAGGGTAGAATACCGGAGGACTGGAGGAGTGCCTGTATAGTTCCACTTTACAAGGGAAAAGGGGGACAAGTGTGAATGTAGTAGTTTCAGAGGGATTAGCTTGTTAAGTGTAGTTGGGAAGGCTTATGGGAGGATCTTGATTGAGAGGATTAGGAGAGGAATAGAAGGAGTAATTGGTGAGGAACAGTGTGGATTTAGGACGGGTAGAGGTTGTGTAGATCAGATCTTTGTGGTAAGACAAATATGTGAGAAAGCTGTAGGGAAGGGGAAGAATTTTTTTTGGCTTTTATGGATCTGGAAAAGTCTTACGATAGGGTAGACAGAAAGGCACTGTGGGAGGTTATGCAGCTACATGGGATAGGAGGAAAGCTTCTAGGATCTGTCAAGAGTTTTTATGAGAGTAGTAGAGCTTGTGTCAGGATTAGAAATGGAGAGAGTGAGTGGTTCGAGGTAAAGGTGGGACTTCGTCAAGGATGCGATATGTCGCCCTGGCTGTTCAACTTATACATGGATGGGGTAGTGCGAGAGGGAAATGCAAGGGTAGTGGGTCAGGGATTGGAGATAGTTAAAGAAAATGGAGAAAAGTGGGATGTGATCCAGCTGTTGTTTGCTGACGACACTGCGCTTGTGGCAGGATCGGAGGAGGGACTGAGGAAGTTGGTGACAGAGTTTGGGAGAG
>NC_134792.1:2808810-2818810 GCF_046742065.1 Oratosquilla oratoria
CTTAGCAAAACGTCACGGCCAGATCACTAAACTCAAGCTACGCCGCAATAATGACTTCGTTTCTAATCCGGATGACAGTGGTGGGTCAGTCCGATGGAGACTTTCATCTCCGAAATAATAGTTTACTGACACATAAATTTCAGATCAATTTTCTTTGCAATTTGCTCGCTTTTATGATGTCATTGACTCTTTCTTATTCTTTCTTTCTTTTCTCTTTCTTTTTTCTTTATTTTTCGTTTGTTCTCTCTTACTTTCTTTTTTCGTTCGTTCATTCGTTCATTCATTTATTCATTTTTCTTTCTTTGTTTCTTTATTTATTATTTCGTTCGTTCATTCGTTCTTTTTTCTTTCTTTCTTTCTTTCTTTCTTTCTTTCTTTCTTTCTTTCTTTCTTTCTTTTTTCTTTCTTTCTTTCTTCCTTTCTTTCTTTCTTTCTTTCTTTTCTTTCTTTCTTTCTTTCTTTCTTTCTTTCTTTCTTTCTTTCAATTTGCTCTACAGTTCACTAGTTAAGGAAACTATTATATACTAAACCCGGAAATCAAGACTACTTTCACCACATCCACATGAATGGTACTCGCACTTACCAGGACAATGAATGAAACTGACGTGGCTAGCGGGGCGCTAGAAGGTGCTAATGACGGCCTTAGTGGCAAATGTGGTGACGAAAAATAAATAATTGTGGTTTATGGTAAGCCTTATTGGCTCTTGCAGTCTCTTTTATTCTAATGCTCTTATGTTCTTATAGCTCAGAAACATTTATCTGGCAATACAACGATAAATGTTTCAGTAGTTGGAAAATACATGGATGCATCAAATGTATTGTTATATGCATAGTCTACTCCACAATTCTCTGATAAGTGGTCCTCCGAGATGAATAGAATCGTCTTGCCTTAGCAAAAACAGATTGTTGTCTGTGTTGCATTACAAATTGACTGTTGATGGTCCCCAGCTCATTGTAATAGGAGAGAAATATGCCTCTGTTGTCTCTCCTTACGTAGAAACTTATTGGAAAAAAATTCATCAAAGTTGATAAAGATAATTAGTTCGGCCGGAGACCAAGTGTCAGGAATCCAGAATGATGAGATGTTGATGGGATTTGAAGATGGGAGGCAGGGACATGATTCTTCCTGACGACCGTCTCAGATGTCCGCCCGCCATTAGTCTCTCACGTAGTGGAATTTGTAGCGTTTTTTTTTTTTTTTTTTTTTTTTGTTAATCTTGACTAAAGTAGATATTGTCATCCACAGTGATACGACATCCCATTATATATATATATATATATATATATACATATATATGTACATATATATATATATATATATATATACATATATATATATGAATACATATACATATATATATATATATATATATATATATACATATATATATATATGTATGTATATGATAATAATAATAATAATCATCATCATCATTACGAAAAACCCACAGTCGAAATAAAAGGAATCTTTAGAAGAAAGTGTAATTTCTATATTTCGGATAAAAGCTATAACCCTCTTCAGGAAAGTACAGATTACAAGAATTGGCAGAGACATAAGTATAATTGAGATGTGAGTAGAAGGGGAACACGCAGAGCTAAAACAGGAAAATCCGTCACGCAGGGTGGAGTCAGAGGTGAGGGGATGTGTGGGAAGAGGTATAGGTCAGGAGGGAAGCGGGCTGGAAGCGAGGTCAGGAAGGTGATAATTCTTAACCAAGCGGCTCACAGCTAGCCGTGAGATTATATCCGGGGACCATTGACCTTTGAAGATTTTCAAGTTCGGACATTCTTCGATTAAGGCTGATTCAACAATTTTTCTTCTAGAGCTACAGTTGGACTTAAACAAAATTTTGGCCTTATCCCAGTCAAGACTGTGATTTTGGGTACTGACGTGTTTGAACACAGCGGGATTTTCCTGGGCATATCTAATGAATCTTTTGTGCTCCATTAACCTGGCGTTAAGATTCCTTCCGGTCTGACCAAGGTACACTAAATCACAATCTTTACAAGGAAGGCTATGCACTCCTGGGGACTTATTTCCTTTAACCTTTGATGAACATTAACAATTTGTTTGTGAATAGTGTTATGGTAATGGCAGACAACTGTGAGACTCTTGTTGGGAATTAATTTAAAAGAAGGACTGATGGAGTTACAATAGGCCCACGCTATCATTTGTCATTTCTTTAAATTTTTTTAATTTGTCAGTATTGTTCCCAAACAGCCTATGTATCAATATTGGTTTACGATTTGATTTATTAATGTCTATTTTCTTGATTGGTGAATTCTTTTTATTATTTTTACCCATGTTCTTTGTTTCTGTATGCCGGTAATTTATATGTTATAGATTTTCCTGATGATGTCTCCTTGCAGACGAAAAATTGAGAATTAAATCAATTACTTTGGTAATCTGGTTTATGCCCAGAAAATACCCATAAGAAGATTAACAACCTCCTTAATGCTGTCTACTTCAACAACACATGTCTACAAGAGAATCTGCTCCCTCAATATTCATGTATATATATATATATGTATATATATACATATATATATATACATGTATATATATACACATATATATATACACACATATATACATACATATATATATATATATACACATATATATATACATATATATATACATACATATATATATATATATATATACATATATATATATATATATATATATGCAGAAGAAATCACTTGAACGTGTGCTTCTAGTATGCAGAGAAACCACTAAGAAAATAACAACAATGAGACCGAGCGCTTTCGTCTATTCAGACATTTTCAGCTGTTGTTTGCTGACGACACTGCGCTTGTAGCAGGATCAGAGGAGGGACTGAGGAAGTTAGTGACAGAGTTTGAGAAGATGTGTGAAAGACGGAAGCTGAAGATAAATGTCCTCAAAAGTAAGGTGATGAGATGTACAAGGGGAGAGAGTGACAGTAGGCTGGAAGTGAGCATTAAGGGTGAGAAACTGGAGGAAGGGGATAGTTTCAGATACTTGGGTGCGAATGTGACAGGAGAGGGAGGAGTGGGGGTGGAGGTAGAATGTAGATTGAGAGAAGCAAGTAAATGCCTTGGTGGATTGAAAAGTGTAATGAGAAATAGACATTTGGGAATGGATGCTAAGACGAGGTTATATGAAGGAGTGATTGTGCCAACAGCAGTGTACGGGGCAGAAACATGGAACATGAGAGAGGAAGAGAGAAGGAGTTTGAATGTGTTTTAGATGAAATATCTGAGAAGTATGATGGGGGTTACTAGGCTAGATAGAGTGAGAAATGAGGAGGTGAGGAGGAGAACAGGGGAGGAAAGGGAGTTGGGAGATAGGGTTAATGAAAGAGTATTAGGATGGTTTGGACACATGGAAAGAATGAGTGAAGAAAGATTAGTAAAAGAAGTGTGGAAGGCGGAGGTGGAAGGAGTGAATATGAGGGGGCGTCCTAGGATGAGATGGATGGATGGGGTGAAAGGGGCTTTACAAAAGAGAGGAATGTCTGTGGAGGAAGGACGGGAGAAGACAGAAGATAGGGGTGAATGGAGAAGGGTTCTGTATAGATGATGTTGTGATGCATGAGGGGGAGTGGGTGGGGAATGGGGGTGAGGAAGTATGGATGAAAAAAAAAAAAAATTGACGCAGTCCGAAGGGATTTCTCCTCGTCTTCTCCTTTCCTGCTTGAGGGGACGAAAAGGAGGGGTCACCGAATTTATGAAGCGGCATTGCTATGAATGTGCTGTGTCTTGCGACACTGCTTCTGACCCAGGGCAGTGGACAGGATGCAGGGATGACCCGTCTTCCAGGAGGTGCCAAGAAAGGAGGGAGGGAGGAGGGTGGAGGGGAGTGGAATATATGGGAAACGAAATGGGTGGGAATGATTTCTATGCCTTTTTCTTTTTGGCTATCCCCGGTGTAGGGGGGGAACAGCCTGTGGTATATGTATGTATGTATGTATGTATGTATGTATGTATGTATGTATGTATGTATGTATGTATGTATGTATGTATGTATGTATGTATGTATGTATGTATGTATGTATGTATGTATGTATGTAGATTGAAATTATTAACGAATGTATCACTGATTAGACTGGATTCTATGATATTTCTATTCAAATAAGAATATTAATTGGGATGAAGCTAAAGTAATTGTTAGGAGTAATTCTTTTTTGAATAGAAATATCATATAATCCAGTCTGATCAAGGATATATTTGTTAATAATTTCAGTCTAAGCCATGAACTGTACAGATTGGATGAATTTATTATTAAGAAAAATGTAAATCAATATCTCGGGACTCTGAGCCCATAGGTCACGGGGAGAGATCCACCCTACCCTCTGAGTATCTATGCTTGTCTCTTTTTCTGTACCTGTACCTTGAAAATGTCAGAATAGACGAAAGCTCTCGGTCTCATTTCTCATTTCTTTTATTTTACTAGTGGTTTTTCTGCATATACATATACATATATATATATATATATATATATGTATATATATGTATATATATATATGTATACATATATATATATATGTATATATATGTATATATATATATATATATATATATATATATATGTATATGTACATGTATAAGTATATAAATATATATACATATATATATATATATATATATATATATATATATATATACATATATAAAGGAATGAGCACTTTACCGAGGTAAAATGGTTAAAAGTCCAGCGGAAAAGCAATGAGAGGTAATATTGGATTTCCTGCTGGGTGCTCTTTGAGTTCCCTTTTGTTACCTCGCTGGACAAACGAGGTCCCGAAGCATGTCGTCTTTGATGTATTGGACATTTCTCATCATCACGTTTGTGCTAATCGATCCAAACAATCACTCACATATCATTCACCTCTACGACCCCACCTCTAGTTCTCCTCTTTATCTGTTATTTTTCCTCTACCGCCTCTCTCCTATCTCCCTCATACTTCTTCCTCTTATTTTTTCCTATCTCTACTTTTTCCTTCTCTTCCAAAAATTTCATTTCTCTGCAGTCTCTTTCTCTTCTTCCTCTTCCTACACTTTTCCCCCCTTCCCCTTCCTCTTTTTCAACTCTTTATCTCCTAAAACTCGTCCTTTACCCTCTCACACCTCCTTCTGCCCCTCCTACCTTCTTTTCTTACCTCCTTCTCCCGCTTTCTTTTTCCGGTTTCTATTCCTGAACCTCCCCCTACCCCTTTCTCCTTTGACCATACCTCACACTTCGTTTATTTTCTAATTTTTTTAAATTTGTTTTTCTACGCTTCCTCTTCCTTTTTTTAGCCTTCTTCTCTTTTTTCTTCTTCTTTCTCTACCTTTCTCCTCTTTCCATTCTTCCTCTCCTATTCTCTCCATTTCTGTTTTTCTCAATTTCGCCCCTTCACATACTGTATATACCACTTGTGAATATCCGCCACAGGCTTTAGTGAATAAATGTTTTGGAGCTATTGGTCAAACAGACGTACGCATTTCTGGTCTTTCCTCCTCTATTGCAACAAGCTATTAACGCGCGTGATTGCATTTGCCACGTCCTCACCAAAAGGTGAATGTGAATGCTATTTTCCTACTGAGTACCAAAATACATATAAACAGCAATATTTGAAATATCAAATTCACCTATATGATCCCAAAGAGTGTATGTCTTATATGGTCAATATGTATTTATGTGACATGTTGATCAAGGGTTGTACAATTTTAATTTTGAAATAACAACTACCATTTATTTACATTTATTATTTACTTTTAACTAAAGCTAACTAATATATCCATTTCATGTATGAAGACTTGGTGGTTGAATACGAAAATGTATATGAGAGAAGAAAATTAGTGTAAATCTGGGCCAAAGGAAAGGTGAGAGGAAGCTGAGAATTCTAAGCGTCTGGCGTTGACTGTAGCAATGAATTAACAGTGATGTGAGGGCAAGAAAAAAAAATATTTGTCTAAGTGAAGCAAAACAAATGCGTATTTGGGGATGAATACAAAGAGTAGTTTCTATAAAGGAGTGGTTGTGCCTATGTATAGCTAACGAAAAAGAGGAGAATTATTATTTACATTTATTCATCTCTAGATAAAGTATTTGGAAAATATGATATCTGCTACAGTAATGGGAACATGAAAAAATGAGGACATGCTAGTAAAGAGATGAAGACCAGGAATGAGATGGATGGATGTTGTGAAACAGCCTTTGGATGCACGTGAAAATTCTGTTGAAAAGGGAAGGGGGAATGCAAAAGTTAATGAATAAAGGAGAATATAAATGGAAGAAGGGATGAAATGTCTCAAAAGGGATATTACTTTCTTTTGCTTCATAGTTTTTGTTACGTAGATGTGAAGGGTGGGTAGCCACATCAAAAAGTAATGGAAGTAAACCAACTTCGGCTATCGATCTCTGTTGTGATCGATAGCCGAAGTTGTGTGTGTGTGTGTGTGTGTGTGTGTGTGTGTGTGTGTGTGTGTGTGTGTGTGTGTGTGTGTGTGTGTGTGTGTGTGTGTGTGTGTGTGTGTGTGTGTGTGTGCGTGCGTGAGTATGTGTGTTAGTGTGTGTGTCCGTGTGTTAGTGTTAGTGTGTGTGTGTGTGTTAGTGTGTCTGTGTGCGTGTATGTGTGTGTGTGTGTGTGTGCGTGTATGTGTGTGTGTGTGTGTGTTTGTGTGTGTGTGTGTGTGTGTGTGTGTGTGTGTGTGTGTGTGTGTGTGTGTGTGTGTGTGTGTGTGTGTGTGTGTGTGTGTGTGTGTGTGTGTGTGTGTGTGTGTGTGTGTGTGTGTGTGTGTGTGTGTGTGTGTGTGTGTGTGTGTGTGTGTGTGTGTGTGTGTGTGTGTGTGTGTGTGTGTGTGTGTGTGTGTGTGTGTGTGTGTGTGTGTGTGTGTGTGTGTGTGTGTGTGTGTCTGTCTGTCTGTCTGTCTGTGTGCGTGTGTGTATGTATGTATAATTTATAATTACAGCCTCCAAGATTTACAACCCATTATTAATGTACAAACGAATGATTTCTCTCTCCTTCCCAGCATGAAACCTACACGTAGGAGACATTTGTTCACAAAAATAGAGCCGCCGGATCAGAAAACACACACTCACAGACAACCCTCAGAGGTTCAAAACAAGCACACCGCAGAGGACAAAATGTCATGCCTTAGACGATCGGCTAGGCTGAGGAATCAACCAAATAGCGCCAGCCAAGCAGAGGAGAGTCATTAGCGATCTCTCCCAGTTTTGTTTTTGTTCATTTTTATACCCACTTTTGACATCTTCCCTTCATTCCAACTGAAGATGCAAAACGATCTGCGAAACGTCTTGGATTTATTTTACTGTGTTTTGTTTATTTTAATTTATTTTGTGTATAACATAGACTTCTGTGTAAATATAAGTTCCCAATGTTAATTGGAAATTTGCTTCTTCCCCTCTCTTTTCCTCAGAAATCTACTTTCCGAAAGTTAGAAATCTTACGAAAGAAATTAATTTGCTGTCGTTATCAACAAAAATATGCTTGAAAAAGAATCTCCTGCCATGCTTCACGAATATATATATATATATATATATATATATATATATATATGCATATGTATATATACATATATATATATATACATACATATGTATATGTATATATATATATATATATGTATATATATACATACATATGTATATGTATGTATATATATATATACATATATATATATATACATATATATACATATATATGTATATATGTATATATATATAGGGTGTGACAGTTGCCCCAACTTATTCCTACAATTCTGTTCAAAAATTTTGTGTTGCATATTAACTAAATAGATACCTAGGTCAAATGTTTTAGAGATTCACACATATTTGAGTTACATACATACATATACCAAGGCTTTTCCCCCCTTACAAGGGGGGTAGCCAAAAAGGAAAAGGCATAGAAATCATTCCCACCCATTACATCCCTGAATACCCTCCACACCCCTCCACCCTCCCTCTTATCTTAGCACCTCCTGGATGACGGGTCATCCCTGCACCTTGTCCACTGCCCTGGGTCAGAAGCAGTGTCGCAAGACACAGCACATCCACAGCAAGACCGCTTCATTAAATCGGCGACCCCCCCCCTCTCCGTCCCCCCATGCATAAAAGAATTAGGGATTTTACGCATTTGGTAAGTCGCCTATTGGTAGTTTATATAACTACTTTCGTAAGGGATATTAACACAGAAAATTTTGTTTCCTTGAATTTTTAATACAATTATAAATCACAATTCTTTCAAGGTATACATTAAGACATTTATCACATATCCACATTCACCTAGTTCTCAACAGCAAGAAACCATGATTTTTCTTCAGAGCCAGATGATTTTTTACACTGATTAGGAACACAGCGTCTGTCATTTTCAACCACTTGAAGAACTTCTTGAAAACGCCTCTCATCTCTAGCAACATTGACAAAGCCATGACATAGCTTCACACCTCTCTCTGCTTCCTCATTGACAGCTTGAACCTTGTCCACAATCTGAGCTGTGTGTAGGTAATCGTTATGATCTGTTCATTCATTGGCTGGTTTACGGAGAAACTGACAAGGCATGCCTAAAATACTAAAGAACCGGCTTGAATCAGGTCCAAGTAGATCTACCAAGCTGGCGTTACTTTCTGGGACAGGGGGAAGATGTGGCTTACCATAGCCATCATGATCAAGTCCCACTCTCTTTGTAACTTCGGTACGTTCATGACAGAGAAGGACCTTTCTCATCTCTTCTTTTATCTCGTCTTGTATTTGTGACGAGAACAAAGCCAATGGAATCAACTCTTCGGTCAGGTACCAAATGTGTCTACTGAGTGCCACCCGTGCATTATTAACTAGTATGGCGTCATGTGGAGCAAATTCAGCCAAGGTTTCTACTAGATGCAAATCATTTAGTGGAACAGAGGCAGCAACTGGGCAAACAACCCACCATGAGGCATAAACTGCGACTGTGAAGACAGCAAAACGTTCCAACTTGCTGATTTCAGTTTCAGTTGCAATCTCGGCCCTAGAAAACTGCTCTTGAATCATAACTGACAAAAGGACGATCTTGAGGGTATAGAGCAACTTGGCCATCCACCTTGTATAATGAAATGCACCGGGCCTGACCACTGTGAACTTCACAAGTTCAGATCCTTTAGTCACAAACAACAGGCAAAGCTCTACCAAATACTTGTAGTCGCCCCGAGCAAATGGTCTGGATAGAGATTTACGGAAGAAATTGGCCACCTCCTGCTGGCGCTCCTCAAACACTCCAGGCATTGTGGGGTAGTAGTATTTATTTCTGTTGTTGTAGCCTACCAATTTGGAAAAGTGGTTCTTGAATCTGGAAATAAATGAGATCAATTATAGAATGTTTACTAATTTGAATATTTTTTGCCTATCATTTCCAAATTTATTCACGTGATAATTTGAGTGAATAAATTTGCTCGGTTGTCTAGCCTTCAACCAATCACATTCAAGGTTCCTGTTCCTATTGTAAAGCATGAAGGCTCACCTCTTGAAAAGCATTATGGTTGGACCTAAAGAGCCTTCCACTCTGAGACGATCCTAACAAGCACTTAGGATAACTTCACCGACATGCCTTCGACAAGCGAACCAGAAAAGAGCTCGCCCTAATTCCTTTTACAGAAAGACTCAAGCATCAGTTTTCTGTCCTGAAGGTGTACGAGAATAGTATTTAATTAAATAGTTCCAATTCTAGAAAAGGTTATTTAATTTTGTATGGTTATTTATATGTATAATTCATTCTCATGATGTTAATATTTACACAGTAGTTTCTGATGGGCTTACCTATATTTTGATGGAGTTGTGTCAAAAATCATCCCCACAACATTCTCTTCACACTTCCAATCCATCAAAAGTTGCTTTGTTGCTGTTGATATCACACCTCCTTTGTGTGGGCCACTTTTCTAATTTGAATGTGGAAGAGGGGGGGACTCCAAGAAGCTTTGTATCATCACTGTTTTTAGAATCAAGTGTATTAATTAATTTTCCATCCTAGTGAACTAG
>NC_134792.1:2828810-2838810 GCF_046742065.1 Oratosquilla oratoria
TCATAATTTAAATTATAATTAAAAAAAAAAAAAAATTCATGAGAAATATAACTATCTAATTTATACAAACCTTGATGGAGATTAACATTTATTCCCTTACTAGATTTGATAAAACTGCATTCAATTAAATTTCTTTCTGTTGTGTTGTTGTCGTATGTGATGACTTTAGCGTTATCTCAGTCAACTGGGTGGTTAAAATGGTTCATGTGGTGTGTGTGTGTGTGTATATATATATATATGTACATACACACACACACATGTATATATATATATATGTATATATATATAATATATATATATATGTATATATATAATATATATATATATATGTATATATATATATATATATATTCTCTTGTAAACATACGAGGTTGAAGGCTAAAGAGGATTCACTGTTGATTATTTTATTACGTGTAGCTTCGATACAACGTACAATCTTTTTGTCTTCAAATTTGACGTATCTTAGTAGTTGTCCTATTGTGGCCAACGTTTCGGGACTTCCTGGTTCCATCTTCAGGGCGATCTGATGTGATCCTAACATCAACATCCAGACCGAAGACCTGCGCGTCTTACCATCTATGAAGAGACTGAACACAGACAGAATCACTACACGCACTGGGAAAGGTCTCCCAGACCTCCAGTAACCCGGATCCCCTATTGGTCCTAGGCAACCAATCAGAGGAGACCTCTTCCTGCAAGAAGCCTTATGATCCCAACTCCATGAATAAATACGACATCCACAGACACTGCACATCAGATCGCAATGCTGTACACTTCCGCTGCAAACGAACCAACAGAACAATCACAAACACTCCTCTTAAAATAAACAACACAAACATCCCAGCGAAGGACCATACCCGTGTGCTGGGTAGCACACTTGATAATGGCCTTACCTGGACCCCACACTTCCGCAAGCAGGGAGCGAAGGCTAGGGCTGTGCTGGGTAAGCTCAGACGCTTCAAAACTGCAACACTGAGAACCAAACGTCGATTGTACCTAGCCCTCGTCAGACCGATTCTGTGCCAGTCCCCGGGACTAAGCCAGCTGACATGTGCCACTAATAACTACGAGCATCAGAAGGTTCAGAATGCCGCTGTCCAGTTCATCACGGGCTCGCGATGGAGCGACTTCAGAACCACTGAGTCTCTACACCAAATTTCCAACATCCGTCCACTCAACCAACACAAACACAAACTTCACTCAAGACACCTAGAAAAACTGCACGCCAAACACAAACATCTGATACAACATATTACACCTAGACCACACCGTACAGACTATCTGTCAGCTGCGCCCGTCCCACGTGCGGTGTACACGATAAAACGTGTATAACCGCACCTACAAGTAACACACCCCTTCACCAGCTTGACTGGTGATAACCGCAATAATGTAATAATAATAATAGTAATGGTAATAATAATGATAATAATAATAATAATAATAATATCGCTATTCAAACCCGACCTGGGGTAAAACAGGAATTCTCATGCCTTACCTGGGGCTAATCAGGAACGCCCTCTACACGCGGGAAGTGAAATCTACTCACTAACCGTAAATTACACACATACACCTCTCACGAACATAGCTGCATCCCACGCACAAACATATACACTTCCTTTTTCTTCGACTAAAATTCGTTTCCTTTCTCACTTTCTCTTATACTACATCTTCTCATTTCAGTTTACCTCCCACTAAAGATTTTTCCGTTTTTCCCCCTTTCTCTCATACTACGTCTCCTACCATTTTCAAAACTTTCGTTGGTGAAATAAAATGATCTTCCTCCCGGCATTGGCGCCACCGTCCAAGTTCCTAGCCCAATTCTCCTAAAGCCACGACAACAAACTAGCCCCTAATCGCTCGCAATTCGCCCGGTGGCAATAGCCCTCTTTTATACACTACTATCTTTTCATTTTCTAACAGACATTCTTCCCCTCCCACAAAACCCGATCCCGCGCAAGCGAGGTGGTCTTTTCTTGGAATCCAGAATCCAGAATCCAGATCGCCCTAAAGATGGAACCAGGAAGTTCCGAAACGTCGGCCACAATAGGACAACTACTAAGATACGTCAAATTTGAAGACAAAAAGATTGTACGTTGTATCGAAGCTACACGTAATAAAATAATCAACAGTGAATCCTCTTTAGCCTTCAACCTCGTATGTTTACAAGAGAATATACTACCTGGCTACACCAATATATATATATATATATATATATATATATATATATATATATACATATATATAAAGGACTACTATTACACAGGACATGCGCACCCAGATCCCTGGGTCCACTAGCGGAGGCCATTGCTTTCTTTGTAAGCTAACATTCTATATTGGACAAATATATCAAAACTAGAAACCTAACATTGTATATAGGACAAATATATCAACTATTGACTTATTCAATACAGTATAAGTTAAGGGGAGATACCTGTCTTGGATCATGGAAAATCATGAAATTAAGCATTTTAAGCTGACAACACTAGGTGGTAGCCTGGACATATAGCGGTGCCACGCGTACGATTATTTACGCATATTGTCCCATTAAACCGTTTAAATGGCCCGGCAAACACACGCATGGGTGCGCGGTGTTGCCATATGGTGAGTTATATTATTCATTATATATGTTTTTTTTCGATTATTACGAGTTAAAAAAAAATCGGTTGTTATACGGTACGATCAGTTGGGCTGTGGGTGTTTCCCGGCAGCAACCTTTCCCCTCACCCCTCCACCTCTGTGTTTTGAAATTGTGATTGCGTAGGCGTTTGTTTTACCCACATTTTTTCACGACTAAAGGTGTGACATCCAGAATGCCACGAATAA
The DNA here is from genome assembly GCF_046742065.1 of Oratosquilla oratoria. NCBI lineage: Eukaryota > Metazoa > Arthropoda > Malacostraca > Stomatopoda > Squillidae > Oratosquilla > Oratosquilla oratoria. Next base: position 2,831,634 of record NC_134792.1, read on the forward strand.
GTGAGACAAAGAAACGCAGAAGCCAGCAGATGTCTGCCAAGATGAAAATATTACACACAAAGTGCAAAAAAGATAGTTGAAGTGTGCTATCAACAGTTGAGAGTCATGGGACGCCATCACATTCCCAATATTTTTCAGCCCTGTGTCACTACGTAAGCAATTAGTGGAAGGCAAATTGGAAGAAGATAACATTTCTGTACGTAAGTGTTCACTAATAGAGAATGAAACAATGAAAAAAAATAGTGTGCCTTATCAAGTGTCAGGTGGAGCAAGTACTATTGGATATTCTCCTGGTGCATTCTAGATTACTGTAGAGTGTGCATGTGAGTATCTGATCATTACTGAAATGTTTGCTGGGGGTGTTCATTGGCAGTACCATATATACGAAACTAAATCTACCAATTTTCAGTGAAGTTACATGTGTAAAAATTGCTCTATTTTTCTTATTTCCTGTCCAATTTACAAAAAATATGTACTTAATCTACACACTCTAAGGAAGAACTTTTAGTTAATCGTTTTATCTGTAGGAAGCATAGTTTTTTGTGCAGCAGTGAGCAAATCTTTATCAAGCGATATCTAAAAACCCATTTTTATGTTAGTTTTTGTCATAAAAACTTTAATAACTTCTATACTTTTTGCTCTATCTTAAAAGATTTAAATGCAAAATGATTCTCATAAAATGAGAAAGTTATTTACTTGGTAAAAACATTTCATCTCTCAATGAATTCATAAATAATTTTTAAATGAAAGTTCTGCTTTTATTTTGGTTAATTTATTTTATATAATTTCAACGTTTTTCAATATAACTTTTTTATTCACACAAGGTTTGTAGGAGATATGCATACCTTTCAGATAATATCTTTGCTTTGTAAATCAAGCAACATGGGAACTAGTTATTCATATTTAAAGAGTAACTGCTATTTAGATCAATAAATAAATAGATAGGATATAAATATTTAATGGATCGCTTTAATTTTTTGGCTATTCTGATCTCCAAGTATCCTTGACATCGTGTAAAAATGTTAAGATGACTGGGTTAGGTTTAACGTGTTTAGATCTGGCAGAGGTATCTCCCCTTAATATAAATTTTTATAGTGAAATAAGAAAATATTTTTAAGCCACTGTTATGCTTTGAAATGCCAATTTTAGCCGGACTTACCAGGTATTATTCTATGAGGTTAGTGGACACCAGGGTTGGCGATTTTTTTTTTCTTTTTTAAAAGTATAATTTTTTTTTTAAATCAGATTTATTTGATTTAAATAGATTTTTTTTATAGATTTTAAATATTGTGGGATTGCTATTTGATATGCGATCTGATTCCGAAATAGCCTTTTTAGCGTATCAATATAAGGAGCAGTGTTATATAGACTTGCCACAAGTATACAATGAACGGTATAAGCCGTATGTGAGGACGGTATGCTCAGGTTCACTCGATTCCTCCAAGAGTTTTCTCATCTTGGTGACATTTGCTGCATTGTCTGTCACAACACTTCCAATGTGACAACCAAAATTTTTTTCATTCTTCTTGATCGAATTTTGTACAAGTTGTAGAAGATATTCAGCAGTGTGAGGTTTCCCTGGTGTGTCTATTGTGTCAACTAAATAAATCTGACCGGTGGATGTTGTTAGAGTGACACATATTATGGGCTCGTTATGGATGTTAGACCACCCATCAATGAAAAGACATACAGTTTCATTATTCATGTCATCTGCACACTTTTTATATTCCTTTTCATACACAAGATCCAAGTACTTATCAGCAATATCTTTTCTGGATGGAGGAATATAACCGGGCCTCAGGTTCTGAACCATCTTGAGAAACTGAGGATGCTGAACAAGACAACAATACCTGTTAAATCCGGCTAAAATTGGCATTTCAAAGCATAACAGGGCCTTGAAAATAGTTTCTTATTTCAATATATGAGTTTATATTAACTTATACTGCATTGAATAAGTCAGTAGTTGATATATTTGTCCTATATACAATGTTAGGTTTCTGGTTTTGATATATTTGTCCAATATAAAATGTTAGGTTACAAAGAAAGCAATGGCCTCCGCTAGCGGACCCAGGGATCTGGGTGCGCACGTCCTGTGTAATAGTAGTCCTTTGTATATGTATAAGTATATGTATATATATATATATTATATATATATATATATATACTATTATACAGGACATGCACACCCAGATTCTTGGCTCCGCTAGCGGAGGCCAGTCCAGTGTGCTACGAGCAGTGGAAGTGTAGGGTTGTGTCGCTCCGTCTTTCGCGCGTGGCTGCATTTAGAAGTGGATAGTGTTTTTTTATGTAAGTTCTTGCTGATTTTGTTTGTTTGGTTAGTTCTTCATTTTTTTTTTTGTGTATTCAAAATACCGAATAAGTGTGGTGTTGTGAACTGCAACGGTAATTATAACAAGGATAACAGGTGCTGAGTGTTTCGACTGCCAAAAGACCGTTATGAAAGACAGAAGTGGCTTGATGTGCTACCACCACGTAAGAGCTTTGTTGTTGATTCTGACAGATTTTTCATTTGTGAGAAACACTAGGGTGCAAACCCTATTTCTATCAAATTGCCTGGTGGTTCTACGTGACCTGCGATCCCTTTCAGTGTCTTCAATGTGCCTGCTTCTTGTTTGCCATCTTTAAAACCTTTACCTCGCCCGGCGAAGACCGAAGACAAGCAACTGAGGCATTTTCTTCAGAAAGATACGATTACTTCATTTGATGTTTTTAGACCTGAACGTGACCTACAGAAGCAGTACAAGAACATAATTATTTCAAGATCGGAAGAAAGGTTAGTGTGTCTGTTCATGACAGAAAATTTCAGTCAGTGCAGCCTGTCTGTGATTGTCGAAAACACGCCCACGTTGTGTAGCCCACGTGTCTACCTGCATTCAAGAAGGGCATTAGTGTACCACTGGGTAAGACACTTTATCCCAACGATGGTTTGACAAAATTATTGAGATTGTTGTCACTCTTCTTCAAACCCACATGTCAGTCAGTTCTTAAATAGGTCTGGCATGGGCATTGTAAATATTTAAAAAAAATATTCGGTTTAAATTCATAATCTTTAACTATAAATCCAATTAATTTAATTGCTATTTTAATGACGTCCAAGAACTTTTGCTTTGTTTAAGGTCATTTGAGATTACAGCACCAAGGCCTTTGTCTTGTTATCCATTTGCTAATTGTATACATTTCAGAGTGTACTTTACATTTACCTATATTGAAAAACACCTAGAAGCTTTCCGCCCATTTGCATAGTGTTTAAATAACTTAGTAATTGTTTTTATTATTTTTTAATGGATATCATCTTATTTGCAATTTTGCTATCATCTACAATTTTGAATAATTTTACTTTATATTTTCATTTATGTCGTTAATGTATATAAGAAAAAAGAACAAGACGTAGCACTAATCCCTGAGGCACTCCACTTGATACACAATGGCAGTCTTAGTATATACAATTCAAAACAACACGTTTTCTTACGATTAAACTACCATTCAGATAATCCATCGATGAATATACCTTATTGAACCATGGACTTCTAGTTTATTTAGTAACTTCCTATTAGCTACTTTATCGAAAGTGCACACACACAGTATATATAACGTCAACTGCGCTCCTTTCTTAATACATTCCATAGAAGTATGATGGGAGTAATCATACCAACATCACTGTATGGTGCCTGAGAAGAATGATAGGGGTTACTAGGCTAGATAGAATGAGAAATGAGAAGATGAGGAGGAAAACAATGGTGAAAAAGGGAGTTGGGAGATAGGGTTGATGTGTGTATGTGTGTGTGTGTGTGCTTGTGTGTGTGTATGTGTGTGCTTGTGTGTGTGTATGTATGTGTGTGTGTGTGTGTGTGTGTGTGTGTGTGTGTGTGTGTGTGTGTGTGTGTGTGTGTGTGTGTGTGTGTTTGTGTTTGTGTGTGTGTGTGTGTGTGTGTGTGTGTGAGTGCATTTGTGTGTCAGAGTGAGTGTGTGAGTTTGTATATGCGTGTGTGCGCGCGCGCGCGCGCGTGTGTGTGTTTATGCGTGTGTGCGTGCGTGTGTACTTACGTGAAATCAGGTGAATGCGAGTATTTTGATCACAAAAACTTAAACCTGAAGATGAAGTTTAGCAGCTTCCTTAAGAAATAGTTTGGCCTCCAGTGAGCCGAAGGGAATGAATGGCCTCGTCTATGTCAGCAGGACTGACATGAAGGGAGTTTGGGACTGAGGACGGAGACAATAGCCAGACTTCATCCCTGACTGTCTCCTAAAGGTTTGAGGGAAGATGAAGCGATTACTGTCTGGTTTCCGTCAGCCTCTGCCACATATTGAAAGTGAGGGCAGCAGAAACCCGAGACAAAATATGAAGGAGAATGCAGAAATTGGAGGAAATAAATGAATTCAAAGGAAAAGAAGACAAGGTCAAAGGTAAAACCGAATAAAATGAAAGGGAAATTCTAGGAATTGAAGAAGACAGAGGAAACAACATAAATGGCGAAAAAGGCAAAGTACAATACACTATCACGAACAAGAAAAACCGAAGGAAGAGGAAAAATAAAATAAAAGAAGTAAAGAAAAAATGAGAAGAAGAATAGAGTAAAAAAACGATGAACGAGAAAACGACGAAGGATGATGCGACAAGTTGTATATGTTCGAAAAAAAAACAAAAAAAAAAAAACGAAGAAGACGGAGACTACTAGGACGAGCATGGTGAAGACAACGGTGGAAACGAAGAAGGATAGGAGGCTTTTGTGTGTAAGGAGGAATAATTCTATGAAGACAAAGTATAAGATAATATTTTCATAATTAACATGTCAAAAACGTCCTCCAAACAACTGTTATTATACCCTTAAAAACAGAGTTGTATTTCTACCAATAGTGTAGGTCGTTCCTCCACCCGCCATTTCTTTTTTCCTCTTTTTCTTCAACAAACATTGATCGACTCGATTCGGAGCTTTTGTGGATTGTTTACTAATGGTAGCGGTCTTGCTGGAGGGAACTCCCAATCTTTCTTTGAAAAGACCCAAGGTAACTTCAACCTCTCTTCAACATGGGATGTATTTTATGGATTCTGTCCTTGCTAAAGACAAGTGATTTTATATAGGTGAACAAATCAGACTTTATCCTGAAAGTGGTCTGTACCAAGAGAGATACTTTACTTAATCAAGAGATTGTCCTCTAAGTAATGATGATAACATCAATAGTAAAATAAGCTTCATCGTGTTAAAGAAATAAGACCAAGTTAGCTATAGAAATCGTGTCTTCTTTTGACAGTGTCACAAGGCAAGCAACAGATGTCAGGGTGCCAGAAGGATGAATAAACAAAATGGGGCTGGCTAGCAGCTGGAAGATAAAAGCGAAGTAAAGAGTCAAGTAGAGGAATAGAAGAAAGAGGAAAAGAAAGAGAAAGTGAAGACGAGGGAAAGCTGTAACATGTCGAAGAGGATATCGGAGGAAGAAGAAGAAAAGGAGGAGAAGGAAGAGGAGGGGGTGAAGGAAGAACCTCAGGAAGTGAAGATGTTGTTGAAAAAGCTGAAGTAGGTAAAAGAGGAATAAAAATAGAAGGAGATGGAGGAAGAAAATGTGGAGGTGCTCGTGAAAAAGAAGTAGAAGAGGAAGGGAGGAGGAGGAAGAGGAAGGCAGAGCAAGAAGAGTGAAAAGAAAATGAAGAAAGATGTGATGAAATAGTTTATGGAGGAAATGGACGAAGATCATAGAGGAAGTGAAGGAAGAGGAGTAGATTAATGATAAAAAGGAGATAGAAGAAGAGAAGCGGGAAGAAAAGTTTAATGAAGAAGTTAGAGGAGGCGGTGGGGGAGTGGGAGGACATGAAGGACTTCGAAAGGAGGAAGAGGAGGAGGAAGAGGAGTAGTAACTAGAGGAGATGAAGGAAGAAATGGAGGTGAAGGAGAAAAAGAACATAAAGGAGACGGAGTAAGGGTGTAGGAGGAGGATGAAAAGGAGAAAAATTAGGAAAATGAACAACAGTAGGGAGGCGTACAAGTTGATGGAGGAGGAGGAGGGAGGGAGGAGTACGTTAAGAAATGAAAGGAATAGGAGGAGAAGAAAAGTAATAATATAGGGAGGAGTAAAGAGTAAGGAAATAAGGAGAGGAGAGAGAGGCAGTAAGTGAAGATGATGGTGACAGAGTGGAGAGGAGAGGCGATGACCGAAATAGGGAGGAATAAAGGAGTGAAAGGAATAGAACGAAAAAGAACGAAAGAATTAGATTTTTTTTTTTTTTTTTTGAGGACTTGGAGGAGGAAGAAAAGAAAGAGCAGGAATAAGAGTGATGAAGGAGGAGGAAGAAGAAGAGGAGGAGAAAGAAGAGTGAGAGAAAAGAAAGTCAAAAGTAAGAAAGTAACCTTGAAATAATCTAACGGCTAGGTCGTCTGCTTTCGTCAAATTACTATTCTTAATATGAACACTCATTGGCTGCTCTCATTTTGAGTTAGATCTACGCTTCTTTGACGCACTATTCAAATAAAGAACATCGATGTAATATGTCTTTTATGAGCACCCCTTTTGAGCTGTCGTGATATAAGACATTTGTTTGTGCTGTAAATGTCATTCATCATCATCTGATACAGCATGACGTGCTTTTGATAAAAAAGGAGAACATGAAATGTGACTTAGGTGAACTCTCTTGTTTTACCACAAAATTTCCTTGTTGGTTTTTCCCGGTCTCTGCAACAGATTGGAAAGACTTTTCTGGGATATGACTATGATGAGGTAGATTCCACCTGTTTTTCTAGTGACGTGTTTTTTTTCCTTCTTTTTTTTTTCTTTCGGTTTTCTTTACTAGTGCTGTCTCGAAAATTTCATTTTGTTTTCCTGCTTCAGAAAATATCATCCAATTCTCATCAAGATCAAAACTGACAACACACTAGGTTTTGTTCAAGCACTTGCCAGTCAAACATAATGAATTTTCTATAAATTACCGGTCATGTGATAACGCAAAAGATCTATAAATACACAACCAGTAACAAAAGCGACACTTTGATATGGGAACCGTTGATAAGGTAAAACCAAATTTTCAATAACGTTTCGGTTACGTTAGAAATAAAAAAGTAATTAGAAACAACACTGAACCACTAATGTCAGAATGTCAACTAGAACCGTGAAATTAAGTTATATGTGAGCTGAACAATTAACATAATTATATAAACAAAAAAGCGCA
>NC_134792.1:2843810-2856310 GCF_046742065.1 Oratosquilla oratoria
TCTCGAGGTGTACTGATTGAGACCAACAAGCATCAGAAAAACTACACCTATTTTATTCACCCCTCAAGAACTACTTTAGAACAAAGAGAATAGAAACGCTCTGAGAGGAGACGACGGGGATGACAGTGGTGGCAGCGGTGGGATTCGAACCAACGCCTCCGAAGAGAATACAAAACTGGTGCGTGAAGTGGTGCAATATAAGTCTACGGGAGTACAGCAACCACAACCAAGCGTGTGTTGGTTTCAAGGGACGACAAGACGAGGAACGAGGGGTCTACAACACTACGAGCAACTACTACTACTACGAGTAGAACAAAGCGATCTTCAAGGTGATCATCTACAAGATGATCTTCGAGGCTGACGAACGACAAGTCTGACAAAGGACATCAAGTGATGTCGTAAGCAACACTACGTGGAGGCAGCCAAGCTAAAGCAAGGTATGAACAATTCGAACGCGAACGTGTTGAGGCATGAGTTTCATACCTCAAATATAAATATCCCCAAATTCACTGGGGAAGCAAATACCTATGGGGTCAACAAATACCTTAATTTGATAGACACTCTTATTGTGAGTAAAAACATTACAGATGAAAAAAGAAAAATAGAAATTCTAAAAGAGAATATAGACCCTGACAATGGGAGGGCTAGGTTTATCAATAATTTCCACCAAATGGAAGAGATCAACCAATATGAAGATTATAAGAAAACTTTCATTAAACATTTTATGTCCAAATGTGACCAGGATCCTATCAGGTCTTTGGTAAAGATTATTAAAGAAGTTAGAACAAGTGAAACAGACATAGAATACTTAGCTAGATTAGATAGATAGTCAAAAGACATGAATTCTATCTTGAAAGATTCAGACTAGATAGAAAGATCTAGTAATAAAATGAAAAATTCTCAGGTAATCAAATTGATCACATATGGATTATTAGCCAAAAAATTCTGATGACTTAACGGCAGAAAAGCTGTATAAAGATCATAAGTCAAATATGAGTTTAGGAGAAGTAGGTTATCTTCTTCAAGGATACAGTGAGACCAGAACGATAAACCCATACGTAATGACCGTGGGCCAACATAGGAACTCTAGAGAGTTGAGAAATGCTGAAGTAGGACATAGACGGCATGTTAGAAGTCCTTCCAACGATGCTAGAATTCTATGTTTTAATTGTAATACCTGGGGACACAAAGCACAAGACTGTTTTTATGGAATTATTTGCAGAAATTGCAAATACGAGGGTCATACGGAGTATCAATGTAGGAACCCACCATTCTGTATTTATCATAATAAGATAGGTAATAAAACTCATGAATGCAGAAATTTTCGGATACCCCCAAAGCTAAGAGGAAAACCTCCAGACACAGAATAAATAACAATTTCAGAACTCCCCACATATATACCGATAGACGGTATTGTGTTAAATACGGGAATACATGAGAGATGAAAGAAACTGACAAACTGATAATTATTATTGGAAGAACTTCTGTAGGACCTCTCATTGCGGGTAGAGTGTTCAATAAGCCTTTTCAAATATTTATTGATACAGGGTCTGTAGTTAATGTAATTACCAGTAAAGTTTTAAACCAGTTGAACCCAGGAGTGAAAATGTTGGAACCAATCCGTTACTCATTACAAGAAGTAACTGGAAATCAGTTAAAAACATTAGGTAAGGTTGAACAAGAAGTTATCTTATATACAAATGAACATTTGCGCATTCCAGTGATAGTGGTAGAAGAATCTGTTTTTCCAGGAGATTTATTGATAGGATTTGCAACTATGAGAAGAGAAAACATGGTAATATGTCCTGCTGACTTAGGGATTTTAGTGAAGTCACAGTTAATCCCATTTTTTAATCAACCAGACTTAAGACCAGTGACAGGAATCAATGAATCCCTAGATATCATTTCTATCTTAGATAACAAGGCCGAGCGGTCCAGACCAACAGAAAGTAAAGCAAATTGTGAACCCAACTCAGATGTTCAGGAAATCCCAGAAATTACTAAATTATCAACGACTGAAGCTTTGCTAATTGTAGATGGTGCTGTAATAAAGGCGACGTTGTTGCATCCCACGTCAATTAATAAAGTGGTGTTTGTTTGAAAGGAGTCAATGTAGACTCTGAAATAATTACAGTCCCAGAATCAATTAAAATAAAAGGGTTGAAGTGGGACTCAGGGATTTATAAATCAAATAAGAACAGAGTAGAAGTACTAGTAATTAACACTATGAATAAGGATATAGTTTTAAGGAAAGGTACACAAATAGGATGTTTTCAGGTGTGTACAAAACCCATTAAGATTTTAAATGAGAGTAGTGAGGAGTTAGAATTACCAATTTCATCATTCTGTTCAGTTCAAGAAGGAATAGATTTAAGAAATAGATATAAAGATTGATTAAAATCAACTAATTGCCCTGAGTTGGATGAAAGTTTACTTACTTTGCTTGTGAAGCACAGTAAAGCAATTGCTTTGCCGGGGGACGCCTTAGGCAAAACAACTGTTTTAAAACATCATATTAAATTAAAACCAGGAACACAGACTATTTACATACCCGCCTACAGAGTTCCTCACTCTAAATTAGCAATAGTAGGTAAATGATCACTGAAATGTTATCACAGGATATTATTGAACATAGTAATAGTGAGTGGAACTTCCCTTTGATTTTGGTGCCAAAGTCATATGGTACTATGCGCCCAGTTATTGATTATAGGGAATTGAATAAGCACATCATTCGTGACAGATTACCATTACCCATTATCGGTGACATTTTGAGAAGTCTGGGAACTGAGAATAGATATTTTAGTACAATAGATATCAAATCAGCTTTTTGGCAAATAGAGTTGCATGAAGACTCAAGAGAGTTCACGGCATTTTCTACTCCAACGGGACATTATGAGTTCAAGAGAATGCCATTTGGGTTATGTAATAGTCCATTAACTTGCATGAGATTAATGAATACTATTCTAGATGGATTGTTAGGAAACACTGCCAGTGTATTTCTAGATGACATTTTTGATAGTTTCTCAGACTGCATTGGAGCACTTTAAGAAATTAGATTTGATATTCTCAAGACTAGTAGAAGCAGGATTAAAAGTAAAACTTGAAAAATATAAGTTCTTGCAAGACAGTGTTATTTATTTAGGACACAAGACAGACAGACATGGACTTAGTACAGTGAATTCAAAGGTTGACGCTGTCAAGAATTTTCCAGTTCCGACCAATGTAGACAAGGTTAGGAGCTTTTTGGGATTGACAGGATATTATAGAAATTTTATTCAACGATATGCTGACATTGCTAATCCATTAAGTTCTTTGTTGAGGAAGGATTTAAAGTTCATATGGGGACTTGCACAGCAGCAAGCTTTTGACAAGTTGAAAGATAAACTCACGAGTTCCCCCATTCTAATATTTCCTGATTATGCAAAAGAATTCATTCTTTGTACTGATGCATCTGACATAGGATTAGGAGTCATACTGATGCAAGAGAGAAATGGAACTTTGAAACCGATTGCTTGCACATCAAGACTTTGTAATAGTGCGGAGAGAAACAGAAAGAAAAACTTTAGTAGTAATCTGTTCTTTAGAAAGTTTTAGGGATATGATATTAGGATATCCAGTCAGAGTTTGGACTGATCATACAGCTATACAGAACTTATTTAAGCATAAGAATCTAAGGGGCCGACTTGCTAGGTGGTTTGCAATACTTCAGTGCTATGAAGTTTAATTTGAATATATTCCGGGTAGAAAGAATGTGGCTGCAGATGCACTTTCTAGAAACCTTAGTCAACCAATGACTGGGACTGGGTTGATTAATTTTGTTTGTAGTATAGAAGAATTAGTAACTTTAGAAGAGGAAATGCTAATAAGAGAACAGAGGGATGATAAGACATGTGAATCATTAATCAAGTATTTGATGAACCCAAGAGGAGATCCTCCAAAGCTACCAAAGGGGTATAAGATAGAGGAGTTTCAATTGATTAATGAACTTTTGTATAGAAAAACAGTTGTAAGTGGGAAATATATTTCTAGAGGTCCTGTAAATCAGTTGGTAATACCACAAACTCTTGTAAATGAGATATTGAAGTTACTTCATGATAGTGATTGTAGCTCATATCCAGGAAAGGATAAAACTTATAGACAAGCATAACTTAAATAATTTTGGCCAGGTATAAAGAAATCTATATATGATTATATAGAAAATTGCTTGAAATGTATTAAGGTGAAAGGAAATACACCAAAACCTGCTCCTATACTTACCTATTCCATTCCACAAAAACCTTGGGAAAGAGTTCACCTGGACACATTAGAGTTACCTATGTCTGAGAATGGACGTAAATATGTATTTGTTGTTATTGATTATTTTTCAAGATTTTGTATTTCACAACCCATTCCAAATAAGAGAGCTGAAACTATTGCTTCAGTAATCTATGATCAGATAATCTGTAATTTCACTACACCTAAGATTCTAATTTCAGATAATGGAACTGAATTTGATAAAAAAACAACTTGGAAAAATTATGTAGTTTGTTTAAGATCAAGAAAATCAATATCTTAGTGAATCATCCACAAAGTAATGGGGTAGTAGAAAGTTTAAATAAAAAGATAACTACATATCTTAGAAGTATGATAAGTCCTCATAGTATAACTTGGGACACTTGGATTCCTTGTGTTAAGTGTACCTTGAATAATCCCAAATCAATGTAGCAACAGGTGATACACCTCATTTTATAATTTTTGGGGAAGACAAAACTCTTCCATATGAAATTTTGACTGCAGACCAGAAACCTGTGTATAACATAGATGATTATATACTGAATAGAATAAATACCTTTCAAAATATTCACCAAAGAGTTAGGGAACATATGCAGGAGTATTCACAAGAGATGAAGAAACAACAACACAAAATAGCACATAAACTAGAATTGAAAAAAGGAGATTTAGTCATGATCAAACTACATTCACCCAATAATAAACTTTCACCAAGGTACACTGGTCCATATAGTGTAGTTCAATCTGCAGGTGGAAATAAATTTACATTCAGGCATTTAGAAACAAGGGAAGAAATGATAGGCCAATTAGACGACATAAAGAAAGTGAGATTGAAGATCAGTGACTTAATTGAAGATGACAGTTGTGATAGCCTGTGAATCAATATTGAGAAACCTGAAGAGTATAGGTGATATTTTGATAATATTCTTTGTGAGTTGAATATTAATCTTGATGTATTTTACAGATAGTATTGCTTTGACCATTTGTATGTACTTGGGATGGGAGACCTAAACAACTGGAACTTAAGGACCTCTCACATAAGTATTGTGATAATTTATGAAGCATTAAGACTGTCTTTGAAAAATAAATTAAGTGTGTTGAAGAATAATAATGATGAATATTGAAATGCAAGAAGAGACACTTAGTAAGAACTCTAAAGTAATGAGTTTTGCAAATATGTTTGAAATCATCTGCTTAATGTATTAATTAGACTTGCATGTATTATGTATTATTCACTATTACTTGCATGCATTTTTGGATACTGCTATCATCTTTGAAAAAATGATGAAACCATTGAAAAACAGTGTATTTAGGGAACTTTGTAATTTTGTTATTAGTTTGCAATTTATTTTGATTTATGCCTTATAAAGTTTACATGCATGGTATTTACATTTAATATGCTTGAATTATTTTGTGCATTTTGGAGGGCTTCTTATTTCTATGTAAGGTTAGGTTAGTTTCTTATATTAGCAAGCCCTGTAAGAGAGAAATAAGAAATTGGTCGGGACGACCAACGGTAGCTGCCGAGCCCTGTAAGAGGCCGGTAGATAGAGGTAGACATTTAACGTAGAACGGAGTAGATCGAGAGGTAGATGGAGAACGAATGCTAATCCAGGGTCATTTGTTATGAAAGCTTGTGAGGGCGGCGGCCGACGGCCGACAGGCGACAAGGATAGCTGAGTCAGACTCACGCCTTGTATATGTAACATAATGCGGAGTGTCGCCTGGTGGTTGCAATATTGTTTTGACTGTTTTAATTGTAAGCGGACAAGCCATTTTTTGTTACAACATAATGCTTACGTTGTGATATCGTTTAGAAGAGTATAACAGCCTCTCTAATTGGAGAAAAAGGTGGAGGAGGAGAAAAATCATTGATGCAGAAGGGAAAAGTCACGCCCCTAAGGTGTGGCACTTGTTTGAGAAGTAAAAGACTATTGGATGAATGAAAGAGTGATGTCAGAACGTAGGTGGCTTGACGTAATGTAGAGAGCTCCGGTGGGATTCTCGAGGTGTACTGATTGAGACCAACAAGCATCAGAAAAACTACACCTATTTTATTCACCCCTCAAGAACTACTTTAGAACAAAGAGAATAGAAACGCTCTGAGAGGAGACGACGGGGGGTGACACAATGTAGCCATGTAAAAAACATAAAAAAAAACACTTAAAGACCGACTATCATTTTTTTTTTTCAAAAACACCTCTAGATATCAACCCTTCAGGGAAATGCTTCGCACGACATAGAAGGAGCACATTAGCACGAATCTTTTCAGTTCACCGTTCAGCTTTGAAACAACACCAATATAGAGTAGACCTGGACACAAAAGCAAATTACTGTACATCAGATATAATCGCTCCCCCAGAAAATAATGAACACCTCCTCGTACATTACTCGACTCTAATCTCAGGAAGACCTGAACACAATGTCTCTTTCCCCAACAATATATGTGCTAACCCTGTGGGTTTTGTCGGCTATCAGTAACCATAAATTTCCTGCAAAAAATCACTGAAAAGACCAATACTTACAATATCATTTGGTCTCAAGTTGCATTAGTAAATAATTAAATGAAAAAATAATAATAAATAGAAAACTAAATAAATAAATAGTACAATAACAAATCGATAGACGAATAAGAAATAGATATATCAATCAATCAATCAATCAATCAATCAATAGATAAATGAATAAATAAACAAACAAATAAATAAAAGACATAGTAAGAAATAAATGAATAGACAAATAGAAAAAATATAATACATAGATAGAAATACATACTAACTAAATAAATAGATACATAAATAAACGAATCAATAAAGAAAAAAAAATAGATACATAAATAAATTAATTAATATATACGAAACATTAATAGATATATAAACTATAGATCAATAATTATTAATAAATAGGTGAAAATATAGAGATAAATAAAAAAGTAAATAAATCAATTAATATATAAACAAATGAACGGATAGATAAGTTAATAAATAGTTAAATAAAAAGCAGCTAAATAATTGAATAGATAAACAAATAAATAAAGATAGATTATATCTGAATAGATACATAAATAAGTATGTAGATGAATATATGACGAAATACATATATAATTGTATAAACAAATAAATAAAAGCATTCTAGATACAAGAAATTTTTGAGTTTTGTAATGAAAATCTTATTTGGAAGACATTGGTTGCTAGGCTGATTGAAATAAATGAATAAGTAAATAAATGAATAAATAAAAAATAGATAAATAGATAAATAAATAAATGAATATATAAGTAAATAAATGAATAAATAAATAAATAAACAAATAAATAAATAAATAAATAAATAAATAAATAAATAAATAAATAAATAAATAAATAAATAAATAAATAAATAAATAAATAAATAAATAAATAAATAAATAAATAAATAAATAAATATATAGAGAAATAGAAACAAATAAATAAACAAATGAATAATTAAATGAATTAAATAATTATATAAATAGACAAATAGATGAGTGTTGAATTTAGTCTATATTCTTTATTCAGGGCTGAGTTATGCACCTTTATTCTCTCTCAAAGTCCTCAATTCTCTCATTCTTTCAATGTGTTTTGCTGACTTCGCATGATGGGACGTTGCTCATGAATGAAAAAGCAAACAGAATTAGGAGAAAATTGAGTTACGAAAAAGTTAATTTACCTTTTTCATTATTATACATTAACACTGGATTGACAAAGAGTACAAAATGTCAAGGTTTCAGAAATAAATTAATATATCAAAACAGAAAAGATTGGGTTATTTTCTGCACATTAAGTATGAAAAAATAAATTCAAAGCATCTGACCCAATGGCACTCATCAGGGATTTTCTTCTTATTTCATTCTGCTGATATCCAGACCCTGGGTTAACTAAGGTCTATTTCATCCTAAGACTAATGGTCATGAATGGAAGCGTCTGGTCTTATTGAGTGGTAATCGCCAGTATTATCATTCGTACAAACAAAAGTGAGGCTAAACTTTAGGTGAGATTGGTCAGATAGAATCGATGAATGTTGATCTACATATCACCATCACTCCATTTGAAAGAGACATGATATAAGATATTTGTGCTGGCTTTTGTCTTCATCACTGCCTGCTATTGTAGTTGCTGCTTAGTAATTTCATTCAAATGAGGTAATGACATAATATTCAGACAGTATACGAAAAGTGGAATACAGATATATATATATACAGATATATACAGATATATACAGATATATATATATACAGATATATATATATATATATATATATATATATATATATATATATAAAAGTGGAATACAGATATATATATATAACTTTTAATGCAATAGAGCCATGCTTTGATGATTGAAGCAAAAAATCTTAAGATTTTGATATACATTAAAGGACGGCATACCGGTATGAGTGAATCTCAACTGATGAAAATTTCCTTCCATGTAGGGGTCCTCTCTTTGTCTAACGTTTGCGATGATGAGATATGCACGGAAAGCCACTACAATGAAAAAAGTCATTAAGGTGAAAAGAGTTTAGTTAGCAGTGTTGTAATAGCGTGATACGCAGTTATGGAATGAAGGCCTTTCCGCTTAGTGGCACAATCCAGGTACAAATTGGTCATCAAGATCACAGCAAGAACCAGGCTTTCCAACTCTCACTCTCACCCGAGGTTCGTCATTTTCATAGGGCAATATCAGAACTCATCTCCGTTTGTTCATGATCTGAAAGTGGGAGGGAGGAAATTCACGATTATTAAAACTCTCCCAATAAAGCCCCTGAGGAAATCCGAAAAAAAAATCTGCCTGTCATAACGAAAGATTAAAGTCAGCCCTCGGGCTTTCGAGGGGGAACTTGAGTTCGACGAGACTCCGATTTCTTTCCCTCTGGTCATCCATCAACCTCCTTCTCCTCCTCCTTCGGACGGCTTCCTGTTCCTCGTCCTTCAACCTTCAGACTCTCCGTCTGGGACACTTGCGTCGCTTTTTACGCCATTCTCTCCCTGTGTAGTCCCAAGGGCTTCCCTTAATCCTTTGAACGAGTCCTCATTTCCTTGTCTTTATTTCACTTCTCTTTGTTCTCTCGTCCACCGTCTATCCCTTCCTCTGCTTCGACATGTTTTTGCCATTTCGTCTGTCGTTTTCTTTATTTTCTCCCGATATCTCTGATTTCTTTTTCAGTATCTCTTCCTCTGTGTTTCTTTGTAATAATTCAACTATCATCCAACCACACATTTATTCGTTCACTCAATAAGCTAACCAACAAAACAAGCAAGCATCCAACCAACCACCCAACCAACTAACTAACCTTCCAACCGACGAGCTAACAGACCAACCAACCAACCAACCAACCAACCAACCAACCAACCAACCAACCAACCAACCAACCAACCAACCAACCAACCAACCAACCAACCAACCAACCAACCAACCAACCAACCAATCAACCAACCAACCAACCAACCAACCAACCAACCAACCAACCAAACAAACAAACAAACAAACAAACAAACAAACAAACAAACAAACAAACAAACAAACAAACAGCCAATAAAAAAATCAGTCAATCCAGCAACATACCAATAGATCAGTCAGTGAATCAGTTGCCACAGGTTTCTTTTATAGAAGACACACTCCTCCCAGGTAACGGTTAAGTTAAGACTGGGGCAGTGTAGAGTAGTGTCTAGTATCTTCTGTGTACCACTGCTGGTCGGGTGTCTAATAGTAGTCTTGTTAATGTAATTCTTGTTCACCGTAGTGATTTCTAGGTAGGATTTGTGTCTTGGTGAGTTTCGTAGAGAACTAAGACTGAATGCTGATCTCGAAGTGTAAGCTTTGTAATCTATGTATGTGTTTATACATATACATGTTCAAAAGTACTGACTGGAGGCTATTTTTTTTTATTACAATGTATTTCTATTCAATTTCTGTATTCGTTGCATTCGGTTTGTTGTGCAGTGATGTGATAAAAAGGATGGGCGGAATTGAGGGTTCTTGCTTAGAACTGTGTGCATATAATTTTCTTGTGCTAAACTATAGGAAGTATTTGTTCCGAGTGCAAGAGCTTTACTAGATCAGTTTTAGTGTATTCTGATATTATTCATTTTCCTTTGTTTTGAGTTATCTTTAAGATGTCCCTGCTTATTTTACTTTTGGGAAACACATTGTCATTGGCATTTGTGTTTCTCGCTATTTTTCTATGTATATTTTGTACTTGCAGATACTGGGGTTTAGATTTCCTTCTGATTAAATCCTATGGTCACATATCTTCTTGATATGTTCAATTCCATTTCTCTTCCACAGTAAGATCCTTTATATGTTAACTAATGAGTATATGCGTATCAAAGGTTTTAGTATTTTTCGTTAGAAGCCTCCCTTTCCTCTCACTATCATGCCGATATACGCTTACAAAAGCCCACATCTCACTTCCTAGTTTCACCTTCATCCACATTAACCTTGAAGAAACCTCCTTCCACTCCCTCACACGTTTACCTATCTCTTCACTTACTAGTATAGCTACCCCTTCTCTCCCTCGTCTTCTATTCACTCCAAAGACTCTCCCAAATACACTTTTAAAACTCAAACTCGCCTCTTCCTTTCAACTTAGATTCACTCAGTGCCAACACATCCATTTTTCTTTTTTCTTCTCATGATCATAATATATCTTCCCTTATACTCTTATCTGTACCAGATCTACATATATCAAAAGAACAAAACCTTCGGGCTCTGGTTGGAAAACTTCTCCCAGACCCTCATTTTATTTATTTATTTATTTATTTATTTATTTATTTATTTATTTATTTATTTATTTATTTATTTATTTATTTATTTATTTATTTATTTATTTATTTATTTATTTATTTATTTATTTATTTATTTGTTTATTTATTTATTTATTTATTTATTTATTTATTTATCTATTTATTTATTTATTTATTCATTCATTCATTCATTCATTCATTCATTCATTCATTCATTTATTTATTTATCTATTTATCTATTTATCTATTTATTTATTTATTTATTTATTTATTTATTTATTTATTTATTTATTTATTTATTTATTTATTTATTTATTTATTTATTTATTTATTTATTTATTTATTTATTTATTTATTTATTTATTTATTTATTTATTTATTTATTTATTTATTTTAAGAATGTCCCATTTGGACAAAAGGGAGAAGAATGCCTAGACCTATCCCCGCCCTTTTTTTGTCACGTTTTACGACTCAAGTGGAAACACTTGGTAGTAGCATTCTTTTCCCTCACCACATGGTTCGGTGAAATAAGAAAATGAATATACAGAGATTGATACGGGATAGTAACACCAGTGGGGGACAACATAATGGAGGGACAGTCGCACTATAATAAATTATCATTATTTCTTTATGAATTGAGATTTACTCTACTACATATAAACAGCTGATAAATTAGAACCCATTTATCTCCTGTTTTGGCCAACTTGTACATTGAGTACTATGAATGTATTCTTACCCGCAATCAAACTGTCTGAGATGATTTTGTTCCGTTGTGTTGATGACACTTTCTCAGCGTGGGATGATAGGTGGGGTGCGTTCGAGTTATTTCTGGACAAGTTGAACCAATTATCCTCCAACATTAAATTCAAGACAGAATTGGAAGAAGGCAACAGATCCCTTTCTTAGACATTTTAATTAGAAGGATTGATGGAGATTTATTGTTCACAGTTTATAGGAAACCCGCCCATTCGGGTAGTTATCTCCACTTTTTCAGCAATCATCCCGACAAAGTCAAGAAGAGTGTTGCCTCCGGGCTTTTTCTGAGGGTTTTTAGGATTTGTAGTCCTAGATTCTTGGAACGGAAGATTGACCTCAAAAAAGGCAATTTTGAAGTTAGCATACTCGTCCTGGTCCCTGGATCAAGCCCTCAGCAAGGCTAGAGCCAGCTACCATAAAACTTAAGTTCCCACCACACAATCCTTTTTCAAAGATGTTTTAAAAATCTCCTATTGTAACTCCATCAATCCTTCTTTTAAATTAATTCCTAACAACTGCCTCACAATTGCTTACCATTACCCTAATACTGTATACAAACAAGTTTATATTGTTCATCAAAGGTTAGAGGGAACTGAGGCCCCAGAAGTGTATAGACATCCTTGTAAAGATCGTGGTTTAGTGTACCTTGGTCAAACCGGCAGAGATCTTAACACCAGGTTAACGGAGCACAATAGATCCATTACATATGCTCAGGAA
>NC_134792.1:2868810-2896310 GCF_046742065.1 Oratosquilla oratoria
TGTCGCCGGGAAGTGTCACGTGCCTCATACAGGTACCTCCATACTTTCTTTTCTTGTTCATCTCGTTCAACTTTTACCCTGAATCCTACACTACCATTCACTGCGCATTAGTTAACTTTTGATTAACTTGCTTGGGAGCGTCCTCGTTCAATATATCCAAGACCTCAAAAGCTGCAGAGAAAATATATTCCTTTCTAGAAGTAGGGAAGCCTCCTTGATCATTGGTAGTAGTGCGCTAATCTTAAATGGATTCAGATTTATATTTTTTTATCCCTTGCCCAAATAATTTATACAGCAACGCATCTTAATGCTTTGGTATCATTTGGCAAAGTTTATTCAGAATTCATTGTGATATGATTGTTTTTTTTATTAGTCCTCCTTCTGATTAATCCTTTTCACTGTCAGCTTACCTGAGTTGTAGCCTCAATTATCCTTTGTTAAACCTGTGCAGCACGTATTAAACATTATATAAAGAAAGAACGTATATAGATAATTATGAGTAATCATCAGTGATGATCTCAAATCATGAAAGCAGTGTATTTCTGCATCAGAGAAAGCAAATAATATTCTAGGACTGATTGATTTTAAAAGTCCATCTGTCACTGACATGTTATATAAATAGTTAATTCGTCCACATTTGGAATATGCTGTATCCGTATGGTCACTGAACCTCATTAAAGACATTGAAAGATTACAAAAAGTACAATGACGAGCAACAAAAGTTATTCCAAATATCAGAAATAAATCACATGAAAAAAATACAAAAACATTAATCTATTTTCCCGAATAAAGCGTAGACTCAGGGGTGATTTCATACGGGTCTTTAAGATTTCAAAGGAATTAGGAACAACACAAATAACGAAATTTTCACAATGAATGCAAAAGAGAAAAGAAATAATAGTCTCAAACCGTCATGCAGTAGATTTAATTTAGAGGTGGGTAGAAACAACTTCACCAACATTGTATGTAAATGAATGAAATAAACTTCTTTCAGAGATAGTACAATGCAGTACAGTTCGAAGTTTTAAGATTCATGTAGATAAACACCTAATCAATATACTGTAATGCCTACCATTTATTTGATTTTATCTATTCAATAATCACTATTTATCTCTTTATAATCATTTATCTGTTTATTCTTATTATTCATCTATTTATTATCTATCATCATTCTTTTTGTTGTATATTATTTTCTATGTAACGCAATGATTATTGCGTCATTATTTTGTATGTATTTTTCTCATGTATATTTTTCATTGTATTTATGTTTGTAAGTGCAAGCTGCACCAGTAAATCATAATGTAGAATATATATATATATTTTTTTTTATAACACATGCAACTTGATTTGTGCGCATTTAAAATGCGTTATAATTCTGATGGATACACAGGCCGATTGGAAATATTGTTACCACCCGGATATGTCAAACAAAGCAGTTGCAAGATGCATTACCACCTGTCTTTCGAAGCACTAGCCTTAACCCTTAACAGGTAAAGGTCTTTTTGACAAACGATTCAGGTAAAGCGGGGTCTGACAGACCCCAAACACAAAAAATAAAAATAAAATACTTCTACTGCATTTATTGACATAGAAATCAAAACATATGTACTTCAACTTATAGTCTTCCAATTACATGCTTAAAAGTGACTATAATTGTTAGACATATATTTTAATGAAAATTACAAAAAAAATTATGAAAAATAAGATATTGTTGACTTCAGAGGGTGCTTGACTGAAAGCATGAAACATGAAGCGGTTGGTCATCATCATTTTGTAGAGACCAATGCCCCAACTATCTTTAAGGAAAAGCAGAGCTACAACAAATGAATAATAAATGTGTTTCATAAACCATGAAATCTGAAGAAAAAAAAACGAGGTGATTATTTTGACTTTGACCAATTTTACGCAAAAATTATGGACTGGTTTTAATGAAATTTTCAGGGAAGGTTGATACTAGGTCCAGCAAACAATCTATAAGTTTTTAATGGTATCTAAGTTTATTATTTATAAGTTTTTATGGCTCTAAGCACTCCTACCCTGACTCAGCAAAACCCCATCCTTCGTTGACGGAAGTTTGTGGTCTCAGAGGGTTTTGAGTTTTCTTGAGAGGACATGAGTCGAGCAATTCATACATAATGCTAATGATAATGAAGAACATATTCTATTGGATATACTGAAAGTGGAATTTGTGATACTGAAGAATCTAATTGCAGTCATCGCAGATGGGGGTTGAATGGTCCTGACACACTGGTCTTTTGCAGTATAGGCAGTAGTTCTTGGTCTTCCTGTCAGACTTCCGGTCACACAAGACACATCGCTTTCTCATAGAAGAGGTATCCGCTTGCTGATGGGGCATGTTCAAGCCAAAGACCGTTCTGATGGTCATCAAAGTACTTTTGTGCATCCCCTTGAAGTTCATCCTCTCCTCTGCCCATGGCCGTATCATCTCTTCTGCCAGCTCAATCAGATACTTCTGGCGTGATGAAAGTTCCGCCTGTCCATCACGTTTCCTCATTTCATTGCAGGTGATATAGGAGTTGACACCGGCGGCGTTGACCAGTCCGTACATTATGCACAAAGGCCACCATTTGGTTTTTCGGCTGCACGTATATCGGGCACACATTTGATCAAACGCGTCAACCCCTCCTTTTGTGTTGTTATAATACAAGATGATTTCTGGCTTCCCACAGTCATCCATAACAGGTTGTTGGTGCATTGAGGAGATCAACTGCACAAATTTTTTCTTCTTCTTGTAAGGTAAATGTGACACAAGTGCCATGGTTGTGTCAAAGAGGAAAGCCGTGCACCCTTTTCTGATGACCGTCTTGTCTGTCTTGTCTGGTACTTGTGGCTTCTTGTCCCTCAGTGTGCCTACATATGTGAGCCTATAATTTTTCAAAAGATCTTGTACAAGGGGGATAGATGAGAACCAGATGCATGTGTGGGAATAGAGTGGCTGAGGTGTCCTAAAATGTGGCGAGATGTCACATCTTATGATATGAGAATAGTGTGAGAAGAAACATATTATCAACAGAACAGAAAATATCAAACATTTATATGTAATATAAAATATGTGATACAAATTAAATTTGAACTAAAAGAGGGGAAGGATGAAATAAATTACAGCTGTATGTGTGGGAATAGAGTGACTGAGGTGCCCTAAGATGTGGCGAGATGTCACATTTTATGATGATATGAGAATAATGTGATCTTGTGAGAAGAAACATATTAACAGAACAGAAAATATTAAGCATTCATATGTGATACAAAATATGTGATACAAATTAAATTTGAACAAAAGAGGGAAGGATAAATCAATCAAATAAAATGTGGCGGAATGTCATGCTTTATGATAATATGAGTATAGTGTGACCATGATATGAAAAGAAACTCACATTACCAGAACAGAAATTAAACATTGTGATAAAAATTAATGTAATCAAAAGAGGGAAAATGGAATAAATTAAATAAATAAATTAAATAAATTAAATAAATAAATAAAATCAAACTCGGATGTATGTTTTTCTGTTGATAAAAAAGAAGAAATTATTATTTACCCATAAGTATATATGATAAAACATTTATATGACATGAACAAACCTCAGGTAAAGTGGGGTCTGACAAACCCCACGCTACTCACACCTCAGGTAAAGTGGGGTCTGACTGACCCCACGGTACTCACACCTCAGGTAAAGTGGGGTCAGACGGGCTCAAAAGCTCTATAAAGCTTATATAGAGCAAGATTCAGGAATGACCCTATCACCCCATTAAACTACTCCACTGATCAAGAAGGTATATGGGAGTACATATCTGTATGTAATATATTAGTATATTAAAATTAAAAAACAAAAAAGTATGGGGTCTGTCTGACCCCACTTTACCTGTTAAGGGTTAAGCAAGGTTGTTGATAACTCAACCAGCTCTCAAAACAGCTAAGCTGCCGGAACCTGTCGAAGTCCATAGCTCGAAAGGGGTATTTTCAGCCTCTTATTGCTCCCATCGAGTAGATTCTGACGTATATCACATCAAGGTCAGCGACTATATCCGCCTTACCATTATTATTTACATATTTCCTATCCCGTCTCTCATAGACAAACATCTTTGATTGTCCTAGTCTCATGATAAAACTCTTTTAAATTGCAATTTTATCCCTCTGTCATTGATTACATGTATCTTTCATGAATAGACTTCGAAAATACCAATTGTCCAACTCACCCCCTTTCGTGTCTATTTGGGGCATTATTATTTGTCTTACATTCTTATTATGCCTTATTTCTCTTGTATTTCTACGTTATATATATACATATGTCAGTCTAACTGACACAGATTCACATTCTCTATGTGTTACTGCATTGTTTTGTCCCTTAATATACTTCAAGTTTTATATTCTTTTCTGAAATCTTCTGTCTTTGTCACCTTTTTCTTTTAGTCATACATTTTCATCTGGATACAGACCGGGTAATTAAGTCTTAAGTTAACTACTAGAAGTGAGTTGACACTTGGGCTTCCTCGTCATAACATCTATTAATTAATTTTATTCGTTTATCTACACATCTATTCATTTATTTTTTTCCGCGTTCCACCTAGTTATGAACCAAAAGGTTTCCTGTCGACATGCTTTTTCTTTGTAATCCTTTGTAATTCTTTGACAAGGCAATATAGAAATTATTGATGTATGAAGTTATACATCAGGTATTCCAGCCAAAAATATATTGAGAAATAGCATTACAGAAGAAAGATTTTAATCACTAGCTAAAGATGGAAAACCACTTCTATGGATTAAGAAATATATAAATAAAGGCAAAATACTAAAATGATTTTAATCTTCCCAAAGCCTCTGGTTGTTTTATGTTTTTGTTTTTGATATTTTAGAGTTTTAAAATGTTTATCATCACTTTTAATTTTATTAGTGCATGTTATATCATGACTTGATGCATGTATATTCTGAAGTCCAGTTTCATGGTAGTCACCACTGAGAATTCAACAAGTGAGGCGAAAGTCATTATATTCCGACTGCCGATTTTCCAGAAACGTTGATTATTTTGTTCTATCTTAATCGTAAATCTAATGGAAGGGACAAATCCATTCAAATTTGGATTAGCCCTTTCCATTAAATTCATTATTGAGATAGAACAGAATAAATGTCTTCCATTTCTTGACGTTTTAATTCACAGATGTGGAATATCTTTCAAGTTTGATATTTTCGGGTTTCTTATAGCATTGATAATGTGTAGCCCTGAGGTTTTAGACAATAAAATTAATAAGATTTATGAAATAGGAAGCTAGTTGGTCAAGCGGGTTAAGGCGTCGTTACTTGCTGTGAAGGTCGAGTGGATGGCGGCTCGAACCCTCCCAACGGCGAAGTTGAGCAAAGGGCATGGCTCTCTAAATTCCACACTACAAAGTCCTCTGTAAGGGGCATCGTCCTTGCCTCCCAATAGACGGAGGTTGAGACGTTAAACTATATCATGAAATAGGTTTCTCTTTGAAGTATCCAAAATGTTTCACCGGTGATCTTTGAGCATGAAAAAAAAAAACTCTGTGAACGACACAATACAAAAAGTTTGTAGTAGAAAACTTCTTGTTCTCCCATACCATAATAACTTTGCTGAATTTTCTCGTATTCTTAAATAGTTTTATATAAATGTTGTATTTAAGAATAACAACATTGTTAGGAACTTATTCATCCATATGCATAAACTACAACAAGTATTATGTTGTACACACTAAAAAACCTTTGAAGTGCAGAAAGAAACAATACATGTATAGCATTAGGACGGGCCAAGAATCCAATGCTTTGGTTACAAATACTAGGGATCATAACCACTGCATTGAGGAGGATTATTGCTTTATCAAGCTTACTTTAATTTGATTATGAGTCCTAGATAAATTTATCATTAGGAAAATTGTCAAATAGCTCAGTAATATCAGGATATTCCTTCTTCGCCAAAGTTTCATTTCTTGAAGACAGATCATGGTATTTCCTTCCTTCATTCCTTTTTTCTGTGAATACACACACACACACACACACACACACACACACACACACACACACACACACACACACACACACACACACACACACACACACACACACACACACACACACACACACACACACACACACACACACACATATATATATATATATATATATATATATATATATATATATATATATATATATGTATTTTGGAAGGAGGTCATTCTGAATACAAGCTTCGTTGAAGTCTACAGCAGCAGTAGCATTGTTCAACATGTAAGAAGTACTCTCGATATCTAATGAGAGAGCGGAGGTTGGAGGTCAGGGTATTGATAGAATCTCCAAGGTACATGTTCTTTACTCTAGACGTCTTTCGACCCAATCAGAGGTCATCTTCAGGAGTTACAATATACACAATGATAAACAGGAATGACATATGAGGTGTGGCGGGGGATTTTGTACCCGCGAAGAAGCATTGGGACAGGAAGTCATATGAGGTGTGGCGGGGGAGATGTTGTACCCGGGAAGAAACCCTGGGACAGGGAGTCGACGTAGGTACCCACGGAGCGCCGACGGGTTCCCCGTAGGTTGCTGGTAGGGTATCCTCATTGATGGGAGTCAAACTTCAGGCTGTAGCTGGATATTGATGTATATATATATACATATATATATATATATACATACATACATATATATGTATATACATATATATATATATACATACATATGTATATACACATATATATGTATATACATATATATATATATACATATATACATATATACATATATATATATATATATATATATATATATATATATATATTACATCCGTTGCTAAAATCAACAGCTGAGATAGCATTATTCTGTTTATAGAATTTCTTTTCTATGTTACGCACCCATGTGCAGTCGTCTGGATGCAGATTTCTGAGTAGAGCACTGAAGTCCATGGTATTTTCCTCTAGATGTCTTTCAGCCGTAACTGGCCATCTTTAGGAGGTGTTGACTGGTCAAACTGTTCACAAAGAATGACTCGGTTTGGTCGTATGAAATGTGAAGACCCACAAGAATGGCCATCCCCTTCCCCCAATCATCAGCCAGACACCATCAGTCACCTACAAGCTCCCTAAGCGCCTCAACGCACTAATACCTCCGTTGTCCCTGCCTCCTTCAGCTTGAAGACTTCAGAAGAGTTTCTCGATATCCTGAAGACAGCCCGACTTTCCAACATAATGGGATCGATGGACGCCAAAGTCTTTTTACGAACGTTTCAATTGACGAAACTATAGACTTCATATGCCAATTATTATACCATCCGGAACAAAAAATCGCAATCCCAGAGAACACACTTCGTCTGCTTTTACTGGCATGCACCAAAGAAGTTCCCTTCTACGGGCCCAACGGCAACATGTACGTGCAATGCGACGGCGTCGCCATGGGGTCACCTCTGGGAGTGCTCTTCGCTAACTTTTATATGGGACATATTGAAGAAGAGATATTCTGGCAGCAGCACCATCCAAAGCCAGAAATCTACGCAAGATACGTGGACGATATTTTCATCAGTGCCAACACAGAAGAAGAAGTCGTGAACTTAATTTCCAAGTTCAAAACAAATTCCTGCCTCAACTTCACCCACGAGATAGAACAACACAGCAAGCTCCCTTTCCTCGACATTTTGGTCCGTCGTGAAGCCGCTTCATTTTCAACGGAAGTTTATACCAAATCCACCAGTCTCGGATTCTGCCTTAACGGTGCAAGTAAGTGTCCTGAGTGGTATCGACGCAGTGTCATCAACGCCTTCGTCAAAAGAGCTCTTACCTACTGCTCAACATGTACCACCACGAACGCAGAGCGTAAGAGAATCACCCAGCCTCTCAGCAACAACAATTATCCCATGCAAGAAATAAATAGCGTTAAACGGCATTGACTGGACACCTTTATGCACCAACAAGAACAACAGCCAGTTACACAAAACATAAAGCTCTTTTATAGTGGTACCATGTCTTCAGCCTACAAGGATGACGAGAAAGCCCTCAAAAATATAATTTATAAGAACGTCACACCCACCGACCCGGCTTCAATAATCGACCTTGTCATTTACTATAAGACAAGAAGGACATCCAACTTAGTCGTAAAGAACAGCTGCCTGTCTAAGACAAGTGAAATGCAAGAGGTGAACGTCGTGTTCCAACACACATGCTCCAGTGGTGACTGCAGTCGCCTAAATTCTCGGTGCATTGGCGTCACCACTACAACACTGTCAAAGAGAATTTCAGCACATCTGCAGGACGGCGCCATAAGAAGACACTACCTGTACGAGCATAGACTCGCACTTAAGAGGCACCATATGGAAGGCACCACCACCATCATTGAAAGAAATAACG
Organism: Oratosquilla oratoria; assembly: GCF_046742065.1. Taxonomy (NCBI): domain Eukaryota; kingdom Metazoa; phylum Arthropoda; class Malacostraca; order Stomatopoda; family Squillidae; genus Oratosquilla; species Oratosquilla oratoria. The sequence goes on from NC_134792.1 coordinate 2,877,178, forward strand.
ATGCCAGAAGACTAAAGATGACAGAAGCGGTGCTAATTTACAATCAAAACCCGCTATCAATATCCAGCAGCTGCCTGAAACGTCGTTACCAACCAGAAGACAGAGGATGCATCCCGCGCGCTGATTGGCGGGAGGACGTTTCAGCTCTCCGTTCTCTGCCGATATCAAGGTCCATGTAGACTGGTCAGCCAGCCGAGCGGACCGAGCGCGGGCGAGGAGGGGTGATGACGTCATCCACGCCACACCTCCCAGCCACTCACAGTACTGACTCGAACTTGACCACCCTTGGAGCCTTTTATCTCTTCCCCCCCCCCTTTTTTAACTGCATTACATATTACCTACATGCATTAGTAATTAGATGAACACTTGGAATATTTAAGGGTCTATTGTAAGCACAAATATATTCATAATAATTATGGTAAACAGTAGTTATAATACAAAGAAAAATTAAGTTCACACCATTCATAATGTTAGCATAAATATTCAATATTTGTTATTGAATATAAACCACTTAATCATAATATAAACAACAAAGGAAAACAGGTAATATGGTCCCAATGAAAAAGTAAACTACATATCATTCATGTGGTCAGTTTCATTAGCTTTCTGTTTTGACCTTTGCATGACTTATGTTTTTTCTTATTTGTCTTAAAGTTATTATTTAGATTCCGAATTCTAAAGTACACAGATATTTTGGCAAAAACATTATATGACATCATGAGGTACATCAAGTCCAACATTTTCTAATTCACGAACAAGTGTTTTCAAGCACTCTTTTCCTTCCTTGAGACTGTCACCGTGTATTACTTTAAATGTTTCTCTCACAGTTGTTAATTGGAAAAAGAAGGTGTCAGCAGGAGCATACAATCAACCTCTGTTTCCTTCATCAATCCATGTTTTAGCCATGGTGGTAGGCCTACAGTCACTTGCTTTGTGGCATAAGTGAGGATATTTTGTGTTAAATTTTCTAACAATATAACCACCAATGTATTTGAGAGATTCTTCTTCTATAAGTACGTGGATTGCTTTCTGTGGATTAGAAACTGAGATATCACAGTCTCTTAGGTTTTCATCAATGTTATCATACTCATAATTTACATCTGGTCCAACATCCAAATCTTTGAAGCAGAGACTAGTAATGTACAGTTCTGATGCCAACTGCCTCTCATCAAAACATGAAACTTCATTTTCCCATTTCTCAAGGTTAGTTTTATTTGACAAACAATCAAAATTTGCTGCAGTTGTATTTGATTTCTGAGCAAGAAGTGTAACGTCTTTTCCTAGGAGTAAGTGTTTGAGGCGATATTTAAAAGTTACAGAATTTGGATGGTCGTATGTTCCTCGCATTTGCCGTATGCACCCAAATAAATGCTCCAGGCTGTCTTCATTTAGATTTCTAGTTAAAATATATTCAAGATTGAAAGACTTTTGCAGCATTCTGTTGAGTCATATGTATTGCTCAGAAACCAAATACAACTGCAGCAAATGGTGGCCTACTTCCAATATATACATGTATATATGTATATATATATATATATATATATATATATATACATATACACACACACACACAAGAAACTATAGGCTCCCGTTAATAATCATGTAAGCAGCATCGTCGGCATCCGACCTATTGTATGCGTCAGCGTATTTCTGAACAAAACCGAGACGCACGGCCGAAAGAGCGGGTCGGTGATGTACTTCAATACTGTTAGTGGTGATGTTAAGGTGTAATAAGACTGTTAAATTCAAGGAAATAAAGTGAAGAAAATAAGACATACTGTTTGATGTGTCCAGCTGGGCCCTTGGAACCCTACGCACGGATACATCCAAACGAATGTGTGTGTGTGTGTGTGTGTGTGTGTGTGTGTGTGTGTGTGTGTGTGTGTGTGTGTGTGTGTGTGTGTGTGTGTGTGTGTGTGTGTGTGTGTGTGTGTGTGTGTGTGTGTGTGTGTGTGTGTGTGTGTGTGTGTGTGTGTGTGTGTGTGTGTGTGTGTGTGTGTGTGTGTGTGTGTGTGTGTGTGTGTGTGTGTGTGTGTTTGTGTATTCCAGAAGCCTGTATTATATATAGAAAATAAGAGTACGCTCTTCATATCTTAAAAATTGCGACACAATATATTTGTATTCCAACAAGTGCTCCATTTGTATTATTTCTAAATTTATCCCGGTTCAGTTTCTGTCCCGAGGAGCCATGACTTTCTAAATACACAAAGAATCCATTCCTTTTACATAATTGGTTCCTTTGGCAACGTCAATGAAACCTTCCCGTTTTTCATGGAACGATTTTACTAAATTTTATGGTTCTTTTTTGTTCAATCACTGGCCGGGCAAATATACATGCTCGAGCGCACACACACACATAACCATAAACATACACTCACGCAAACACACAGTCACTACATTAACACGCACACGAACATGAACATACATAAACACACACACACACACACACACACACACACACACACACACACACACACACACACACACACACACACACACACACACACACACACACACACACACACACACACACACACACACACACACACACACACACACACACACACAAACACACATATACGCGCAAGCACACGACCCTCACACACACACACACACACACACACACACACACACACACACACACACACACACACACACACACACACACACACACACACACACACACACACACACACACACACACACACACACACACACACACACACACACACACACACACACACACACACACACACACACACACACACACACACACACACACACACACACACACACACACACACACACACACACACACGCAAACACACAACCCTCACACACACACCCATACACACACACGCAAGCACACACATACACGCAAGCACACACACACATGCACATTTGTAGTGTTCTCGGAATACAATGATATGTAGATAATTATTCTGAATACCGCACACCTACTAAAGGGACCAAAAATTTTCTTAACTTGACAGTTTTTTATATCGCTATAAGTAAGAATCACATAGAAAATGTCCAATAAACACGGGAAATATGCCTAGTTTTTGTATATACTTTTCCTCTTTGTACTGATGGCTCATGTTTTTGCTCTCGGTACTATTTTATGTTTTTCTAAAATATACATTGTAAATTTAGAGCATCCGTTGTTCTGACATTGTCACTGCCTATGGCCCCTCACCGTACATCAGCAATGTCACTCCGTCTCTCTTCATCTTTCACTTTTTTTTTTTGCCTACATTTTCTAGTATTTATTTGTTCTAGGCTTTCAGCTCGATTGGTTTTACATTGAATGACGTGGCCTTCATAATAGCACCTTTACACCTGAATTTAAATCTAATGTCAAGACGAAACAAACTTGTTATTTCTCTGCATCCTTTTTTGACGTTTCTGATGACATTCATATTGAGTGGTCTGAGAATATGTTTTCCAGTTTTTTAAGAATTTTATTTTTACGCAAGTAAAGTATTTCTTCGGCTTCAACGAAGACGAAGACTTATTTTGCTTGATTGAGATTGATGCGGCCAATCTGACTATAATTAGTAGGACCAGCTTGTGCGCTATAATCTTACTGGAGTTCTTTATGATCATAGACTGAAAATCAGGCTTCATTCACTGTCATTCTTTTAGATGGTGACAATTCCCCTAAATTCTTTCTCATCACCCCCACACTTTCACGCTTGAATTTCTGCCCTCGATTTTTTTTCTCCTGATTTTTTCATTCTTCATTCCCTTCCTTCTCTTCACACCCAGTTTCCTTCTCACTTCCATCTTTCTCTTCCATTCTTCTTTCTATTACTACTTTTGTTTCTCTTCTCTTCATTTCTGTTTTCCTAAGTGATTCTCCTCTTCCTACTCTTCCTACTTTTCTTCTTCTCCGTCTTCTTAGCTCTTACTTAAGTCCTCTCATTTTTTGCACCATCCTTCTAATTTCTATGTAATACTCAATCCTCAACATTACTGAGTTTCCCACTACTTCGTTTTTTTATCACTTCCAGTCTATATACTGTTCTTTTAACTCATTGTTTCTTTTTTATTTCTAGTAACTTCAGTTATCATTCCTACATAAAATTTCAACAGACGAAACTTATCTATCTGTATATACATATACATATACATATACATATACATATACATATACATATACATATACATATACATATACATATACATATACATATACATATACATATACATATACATATACATATACATATACATATACATATACATATACATATACATATACATATACACATACACATACACATACATATACATATACATATACATATACATATACATATACATATACATATACATATACATATACATATACATATACATATACATATACATATACATATACATATACACATACACATATACATGCGTATACGTATACATATACGTATACATATACAAATACATATACAAATACATATACATATACATATACATATACATATACATATACATACACATATACGTATACATATCCATATACATATACATATACATATACATATACATATACATATACATATACATACACATATACGTATACATATACATATACATATACATATACATATACATATATGCATATATATATATATATATATATATATATATATATATATATGTATATATATATATGTATATACATTTGTATATACATATATATATATACTGTATATATATACATATATGTATATATATATATGTATATATACACATATATATATGTATGTATATATATATATATATATTTATATATATGTATATATATATATATATATATATATATATATATATATATATATATATATATATGTATGTATATATATATATTTATATATATATATATACAATGTTAGACTGGCCCAAAAAACTAAAAAAAAATTAAAACTTTTGTCTCACCCCCAGATATTATGAGGCTTGTTAAAAAAATAATCTGTGCGAATTTGCAGCAAAATGTAACTGTATTTAATAGTGCCACAACTAACATTTATTTTTACACATATGTTAGCGTAAGAGAAATATAAATATAAATATATGGGGGCAACTCTAAACTTTTGGGAATACCAAAACTAATGTCAGGTACAGTTGACCAAATAGCAGCAGCAGTTGTAGAATGTCTTGAAGATTGGAATATTAAAGACAGCGTTAAGGCCATGTGTTTTGACACTACTAAATTTACTAGTAACAGTGGTCGTATGAAAGGTGCATGTGTGGCAATAGAAACAAAACTAAACAGAAGTCTTCTTTGTTTTGCTTGCAGGCATCATATTATATGGTATATTTCAGAAGTGTTTTGGTGCTTCATCTGGACCAGAAATTCCATTATTCAAACGTTTCCGAAATTCATGGAAGAGTATCAATACTTCATCATATGAAGCACATAGTGCAAGACTTCCCTCGAAAAAAGCTGTGCTCATTTTTTGCCAGGAACAGTTGAAATGTCATCATCCTCGCGCAGATTACAAAGAACTTTTACAACTATCAGTGGCATATTTAGGAGGTGACACAACAGGCATCAGATTCAAGCAGCTTGGAGCAGTGCATCGAGCACGTTGGATGGCAAAGGTGATCTATTCAATTAAAATTGTGCTCTTCAAGTTACAATTTAAAATGACAAAGAAGGAGCAGTCATCAGTGGAGCAATTTGCAGAATTTGCCGTGCAGTACTACGGTTCTAACTGGTTTACTTCTTCAGCTGCTCTACTGCACCTCGCAAGGATTTAGAGTACTTGCAAAGTCTTCAGATATGTGAAGATAAGGAACTTGCTTTTGTGGCCAGCAGAGCTCTTGGTCGTCACCTATGGTATCTAAGTGAAGAATTGGTGTCCCTTGCTTTCATGGATAAAGGTATCTCTCTAGCCTTGAAGAGAAAGATGGCGTCAGCATTGCAGAAGCCTGGCTCACAGCATCCAGAAAAACGGTACATACTGGCAGAAAAAGTGAGCATCTCGGACAAAACTTTAGCTGACTTTGTGACTGAATTCAGTAGACTTTTCTTTACAAAGTTGTCCTTAGATTCCTCTTTCTTAGAAGTAGACCCGTCTGAATAAAATGAACAAAGTGATTCTCAAGCTGCAAAAGAATATACTAATACTATGAATGTCACCAATGACAATGCAGAAAGAGCTATAGCCTTGATTGAGAGCTACAATAATCATCTTACCAAAAATGAAGATCAGCTTCAGTACCTTCTGCAGGTTGTTGAAGATCACAGAGATAAATTTCCAAATACAACAAAACATGCATTGAAGAAAAGCACGAATGAATAATAATAATAAAAAAACTCCGTTCATTGCAAAACACTGTGCAATAGGCCTCCTGGGGATACCACGTAAAAAAAAAAAAAAAAAAAAGTTACCTCAAGGGTAGTGTGGACAAACTGAAAAACCTTAAACATTGTAGGCTTTGTGGCACTACTAAAACTCGTTCAACATACCTCAAATTTGGCAACAATTGTTTTTATAGCTAGCCTCACAATTTGCATGGGTGAGACCAATGAAATTAATAATATGAAAAACCACCCCTATACAACTGGGCCAGTCTAATATACACACACACACACACACACACACACACACACACACACACACACACACACACACACACACACACACACACACACACACACACACACACACACACACACACACACACACACACACACACACACACACACACACACACACACACACACATATATATATATATATATATATATATATATATATATATATATATATATATATATATATATAAACAGGCTTGATTGAATACGACGGCGTTCTGGAAGTTGTTAATTTTCTTTCGTGTGTTTTCTATTTTCTAATTATATTTTTCCCTTGGATAGGGTGGGCATAAACCAATTCCTTATAATTATCCATTTTATTACACGTTTCGTCTCTAATAAGACATCCTCTGGTATTTCTGTTTTAAAGATACAGTAAATATTTATGATACTACAAGTTTGGACTACATTAATGTTTGGAAATATACAAAATTATATCCAGAAATCAAAGCTTAGAATTACAATTAAGTTTAGCATGTCAAAATTACATTTTAAATTTAACGAAAAAATAACTATTACAAATGCTCATAAACAATGGATATTCTAATACTGATTTTGACAACATGACAAAAGAAATGCTTCATAAATTTTATTCCCAGGACAAACCCTATGATAAACCCCAAGCAAAACACCAGATGAACATATTCTACCATAATACTTACACAGAGGTGTACAAGATGAAAAAGCAGTTAGAGATATAATGAAGAGAAATTTCCACCCCGTAAAAAAGGATGATGAAATAAAAGTCATCATATACTATAAAAATCCCAAAACATCTTCACTAGTCATGAAGAATAACATATTCAAACTGGAGGACTAATGTAATTCATGAATTCACTTGTCCAGTGGAAGACTTTGTACTTCCAGCTAGTTATATTGGTTATATCCAATGCACATTAGGCGAAAGATTATCGTACCATCAGCAAACAGGGGCGATAAAGGAACATCAAAAGAAATACCACAGCATTGGAATCACTAGGGAATTAATATCAAAACATACCAAAATCATAGGCCACCATAACAACTCCAGAAAGCTCCAACTTTTAAAGGCCATGTACATTAGAGAAAAAGCCCCCTCCATCAATTTGCAATGCGACCTAACATCCAATATACCCCTGTACAGTCATAAAATGCACTCGTTCGCCTCTTCCTCCCCCTCCTCTTCAGCACAACCCAACCCCATTCCCCCTTCACCTTCTCCTCTCCCTACTCCTCCTCCTCCTCCTCCTCCCCTTCCACACAACCCCTCCCCTAGTTATTTTTTCGTTAAATTTAAAATGTAATTTTAATATGTTAAACTTAATTGTAATTCTAAGCTTTGATTTCCCGATATAATCTTGTATATGTTCAACCATTAATATATTTCAAACTTGTAGCATCATAAATATTTATTGTATCTTTAAAACAGAAATACCAAAAAATGTCTTATTAGAGACCAAACGTTGTGTCATAAAATGGAGAATTATAAGGAATTGGTTTATGCCCACCCTATCCGAGGGAAGAATATAATTAGAAAAATAGAAAACTCACGAAAGAAAATTAACAACTTCCAGAACGCTGTCGTATTCAGTCAAACCTGTTTAAAAGATAACCTGCTCCCAAAACACACCAATACACACACACACACACACACACACACACACACACACACACACACACACACACACACACACACACACACACACACACACACACACACACACACACACACACACACACACACATATATATATATATATATATATATATATATATGTATATTTACATATATACATGTACATATACATGTATATATGCGTAAAATGAGATATGAAGACGGGACATCACGAGCATAGCTCCCCTTCCCGTAAAATACAACTAGGTAAATACAACTAGGTAAATACATATATATACACACACACACACACACACACACATATATATATATATATATATACACATACATATATGTATATATATGTATATGTGTATATATATATATATGCATATATTTATATATATGTATATGTGTATATATATATATATATATATATATACATATATGTATATATATATATATAGATATATATATACATATATATATATATATATATATATATATTTTTTTTTTTTTAAGGGGGGACCGAAGACCTTGCTAAAAAAAAATCATATAAAAATCATGATCTTTCAACTTGAAACTTTCAGGTTTTGTTTAAGATATATATATAAATATATTGTAAACCCAAGAACTTGCTACGTCTTCATGTCTAAAGTTATGACGTCATAACGATTTTTTTTCCCGTAATCGAATACGTACGTCGTATTTTTGTACTACTGACCTCTGCTTCTTAATGGTAATACTTATAGACACTATAAACACTTTCACGCCTGTTTTTTTTTTAATTCGCTATACAACGTGAGATATAGGTGTTGTAATATGGTCACTTAGGTCACCCCTTTTTCCGCGTTTTACTTTTTTTTTTTTTTATTGTTATTATTTTTTTTTTTTTTTACCCCACTTTGAGCCCGTCGCTCCATTTTAGAAAAAAAAAAAAAACAGGCGTGGAAATAAAGATATACCTATTATACACTACCAGAAGCATTTTTAGGCTGCTACAATTGATAAAAAAAAATTGTCATATCTTTAATTGCAAATATTTGTTGTTTTGAGATACGAGCGTTTAAAGTTTTCAGCATTGTATATCTCTGTTATTTATTGTGCGATTTTTATCATATTCACACACATTATTACATAATATATATTGAATAAGTTGACAGTAAATATATATATATATATATATATATATATATATATATATATATATATATCCACTATATATATTACATTAAGATATATTTGTTACTCGCCAAGCGGTGTTTTTCATAATTGAAGAATTTGCGCTTTCACCGGTTTAAAACCTCACTGCCGGGGTGTCATCACTTTCTCAAATCATTGCAGAGTGGTTCATTTTTACCAGCAATGAGCGCCTTCTCTATTCTCAATAACAAAGCTAACCAAACGTGTTTGATTTTCCTACACAGGAGCGATCCCAGCACCGTATATTTCTCCTTCTCCAGCTATTTTCTCTTCCTCTTCCTAAATTTTCCTCACCTTCTCTTCATCTGGAAGAAAGCACTTTGTCAGCTGTGTTGTCAGGTGTGGTGGTATTTGGTGGTGGAGATGGTGTTGGCAGTGGAGGTGGTGGTGGTGGCGACGCGCGAGGCGGTCATGTCTTTCCTCTAGGCCTCTCACGCCTTTCATTCCACTTTTGGTTCAAGTTTTTCATCTTTTCATTGGTTTTCCTCTTCATCGTGATGCAGTTCATTATTGGACATCTAGTAAGTGTAGTAATGCCCAGGAAATAAGGAAAACAGTGGCACAGGAACACAATATTACCACAGTCAGTGACGTGTTTATGCGTCAATCTACTCTGATGTTTGAAGGGTAACTTAGGCTTGAAGCGTGTTGTGTACACCATACGGACAAGGAAGTCCTGCTGATGCCAGACGTACAAAAACATAGCTGTTTCATTGAATTAGACAAGCGAAAACAAGACATATTCTTAGATGTTTAGGGCCTACAAAGGATTACAAAGGCGGAGCATGCCGACAGGAGACCTTTTGGTCCATATCTAGGTCGGATGCGAAAAAAATCATAATAATAATAAGATAATAAATAAAAACTATAATAATGTAAATAACAAATAAAATAAACAAATGCATAGGTATAGCTAAATAACAAACAAACAAGTAAATAGCAAATAATAATAAATTGACATACAGCTAATAATAAATGAAAATAAAAAAGACAAATGATAACAAAACAAAAACAAATAATATAAAATAAATCATAATCATTACAGCATCTTGCTTAGGTGTTTATCTAAATGATTCTTAAAGCTTCGAACTGAACTACATTGCACTATCTGTGCAGGAAGTTTATTCCATTCATTAACTACACGGTTGGCAAAGTTGTTTCTACCTACTTCCAAATTGAATCTATTTCCGGACACTTTGAGACCATTGTTTCTTGTCTGATTCTCATTCAATGTGAAAATTTTGTCACTTTTGATGTTGTCAATTCCCTTTAGAATTTTAAAGACCTGTATCAAGTCACCTCTGAGTCTACGCTTTTATAGGGAAAACAGATTCATATGTTTTAGTCGATTTTTGTATGATTTATTTTTTATATTTGGAATTAGTTTTGTGGCTCGCCGTTGTACTTTTTCCAGTCTGTCAACGTCTTTAATGTGATTCGGTGACCATACGGAAACAGCATATTCCAAATGTGGACGAACTAACGATTTATATAGCTTGTTAATGAGTGATGGACTTTTGAAATCAAAAGATCGCGCAATCAGTCCTAGAATCTTATTTACTTTCTCAGAGGCTGAAATACACTGCTTGGATGATTTGAGGTCGTTACTGATAATTACGCCGAGGTCTTTTTCACTATTCACTTTTGTTAACGAATTTCCAAATAACTTGTAATCGTACTTACTGTTATTTTTACCTATGTGCATTACCTTGCATTTACTTGTGTTAAATTTCATTAGCCACTTTTCAGACCATTGCCGTAATTTATCTAAATCTTCTTGAATATCTAATTGGTTTGAGTGATCATTTGCCATTCCGCACCGTTTTATATCATCAGCAAATTTGGAAACAGTAGATTTTAGTCCATGGTCTATATCATTTATATATACTATGAATAAAAGTGGCCCAAGAACGGAACCCTGAGGAACTCCACTTGTAACATTTTTCCATCTAGAAGTTTTTCCAATTAAAACAACTCTCTGTTTTCGACCATTCAACCAATTACTAGTCCAACCTAATTGTAAGAGGCCGGTAGTTGTACGAATGGAAATGAGCTAGGGAAACACTAGGGCATTAGAATGCTGACTCAACAATTAGACTCGACGCCTGCTCGCCTGCTGTTTGATAACGGAGGTGACGTTATGTCTATGTAAACACACCGACGGTGGTGACTGTTTTATAATCGATGATGTAATCAAAACTCTGTAAGCGCAGGTTAGCTTCGTTTGACTAATGCTGAGGTAAACGATATTGCTAGTGGCATTGCAATGGCTTTCCGGATTGGTGCAAGGTGGAGAAGGAGAAAAAAACTATTGGTGCATGAATTCAAAGTCACGCCCATAAGGAGTGACATTTATTTCAGAAGTCATAGGAGATTGGATTAGAAAAATTAGTGACGTCAGACGAAGGTAGCTTAGCGTAGGATACGGGGATCAAGAGGGACGATGTAGACAGACGAGAGAAAGAGATTCTGAGTGTAACAAGACGGTGAAATTACAGTGAAAGAAGAAAGAAAATTCACCACCCTTTTATTAACCCAAAGGACGAGAACTAGGCACGGGCCTATTGAAATTAGAAAATAGTGAGACTACAGGAAATACAAGGCATTGGGCCTACTGCTTAAGAGGAACTTGAATATTTAGTGAAACTCACGTAACGAAGGCAAGGGACCTCGAGACGAGAGGTATTACAAGTCAAATATACGTGTAATGGTCGAGGACCGACAGTGGTGGTGAGAGTGGTGACAAGGGGTGGTGAAACTAATAGGCTACAACTTATTCTGTGTAAAGCTAATTTAGTAAGTAGTTTTTCGTGTGGGACGGTATCAAAAGCTTTTGCAAAGTCTAGATATATTAAATCTATATTGTTTCTTTTGTCATAATTCGAGATAACTGTGTTGTAGAATTCGAGTAAGTTAGTCACGCAAGAATGTTTCCGTCTGAAACCATGCTGGCTATCATTTATCAAAAAGTTACTTTCTAAATGATGTTCGATAGCATCTCTGATGATAGTTTTCATTATTTTTCCTACGATTGAAGTCAAACTTATAGGCCTATAGTTATTTGGCTTCTTTTTGTCACCTTTTTTGAATAAGGGAGTAACGTTAGCTAGCTTCCATTCTCTTGGGACATCTCCGGATATGATGTATTTCTTGAAAATAATTTCTAATGGAACTACAATCTCATTTTTCATTTCCTTTAAGATTCTTGGATGCCAGCCGTCAGGCCCTGGTGTTTTATTAACTTTGAGTTTCTCTATACACCTTTTAATTTTTTCTTTTGTTATATTTACCGTAGTTTAAATTGACACGCTTCTCGGGCCCTTTAAACTCCCTCCATTGAGCTTGGGAGGAAAAAGTCGTTCATATTTTGCTTTTAGGATGATTATATTATTCAAATATGCAAAACTAAAATAAGATTTTCGGATAAAAAATTAATGATTCTAGGTATTCAGTCCCTCCTTATGTATACATATATATACACACCCACACCCACACCCACACACACACACACACACACACACACACACACACACACACACACACACACACACACACACACACACACACACACACACACACACACACACACACACACACACACACACACACACACACACACACACACACATATATATATATATATATATATATACAAATGATATATATACACATGTATATATGTATATGTATGCATATATATGTATATATATTTATATATATATTCATATATATATGTATATAAACACACACACACACACACAATATATACATATACATACAACTGAGCATTCGGCGCTACAAAGCTTCTTAAGTAGACTTTCAATTCTTCTGAACGTGGATTTCTGGTTTTCACAGGACAGACGGAATAATAGATTTCCAGTAGACATTAGGAACTTTAGTTGAGAAAGAATGTACAGACGTTTCGCTAAACGTAGTTAGCATTTTCAATGTAATAGAGACAGAGAGTACAGGACATAATAAACACAGAAAGAAAGCTCTGGGAGAGGTCACAACGTAAGACACGGGGGGAGGTCACGACGTAAGACACGGGGAGAGGTCACATACATTTGTGGGATTTTGTTACTGTGGGGCAGATGTCCGTTGAGGGCCAAGTGTCCTCTCTTTGAGTCTGGCGGAACGTCGGAGAGGGACTTGGGTGTCGGTGTGATTGGAAGGTGTGTTGTTGTGGTTGAGAGGGCTACTAGTCCTAGGGAGGGGCTTCATGCTGGGGAGTAATGTAGGGGCTTCCACTTGTCTGTTAATATTTGGTTATATGTCTCGTATAATAAGTGTTTCCAGGAAGAAAAGTCTAGACTTTTCTGATTCCTTGGCGAGAATGACGATGTTACCTTCTAAAAGTTTTCTTGTGATTTGTGTGTTGTGTTTTTCTAATAGGTGTAGTTTGGGGCCTCCACTTGACAAGTGGTAAGACATTCTTCTCGACAATGTCGTTCTCGTTTGGCCTTTGTAGCGCCGAATGCTCAGTTGTTTTTAACAAAACATGTTTAAAAGAAAACCTGTTGCCAAGATTCACACACACACACACACACACACACACACACACACACACACACACACACACACACACACACACACACACACACACACACACACACACACACACACACACACACACACACACACACACACACACACACACACACACACACACACACACACACACACACACACACACACACACACACACACACACACACACACACACACACACACACACACATATATATATATGTATGTATATATACACACTGAATTGTTCCCAGTGATCAATTAATATCTTTTTCAACCACAAATCACTTTTGATTCCATGCCATCACAATCGAGACTGAGAGTCGCTCCAAGGAGGCATCCGTTGGAAATTGATACGTGGACGAGCCGAGGATTCGAACCCAGGTAACCCGTAACAAAGTTACAGTGACGTAAACCAATACGCTATCAGGAGATAGTGTGTGCGTGTGTGCGTGTGTGTGTGTGTGTGTGTGTGTGTGTGTGTGTGTGTGTGTGTGTGTGTGTGTGTGTGTGTGTGTGTGTGTGTGTGTGTGTGTGTGTGTGTGTGTGTGTGTGTGTGTGTGTGTGTGTGTGTGTGTGTGTGTGTGTGTGTGTGTGTGTGTGTGTGTGTGTGTGTGTGTGTGTGTGTGTGTGTGTGTGTGTGTGTGTGTGTGTGTGTGTGTGTGTGTGTGTGTGTGTGTGTGTGTGTGTGTGTGTGTGTGTGTGTGTGTGTGTGTGTGTGTGTGTGTGTGTGTGTGTGTGTGTGTGTGTGTGTGTGCGTGTTTGTGTGTGTTCTCTTGTTCCTCAAGTTATCTGAAATTATGCCAGTCCTGATATATGAAAAAATACTTTTTCGCAAACAGAAATCAAGGCAGTTCTGTCCTTTTAGTGTCCTCCGAGTACGTTTTATTAAAAGACATTACGAAGATTAAATCGCGGAAATGATAGAGAAGTCAAAGATGAAAGAGTGGCGAGGAATTTTTTTTCGTATCATGAATGCAGTTGCTCCTTGATGAAGTCCTTTTGACGGTATCCCGGGCACGATGAGACAGGCGACGAGCAGGTGGAGTGCTCGCCTCCATCATGGACCGACGTGAACGTGTTTATTATAAAGGTGCATAGTGGAAACCTTTTGTGATTTAAGCTAGAATAAGTAGGTACATGAATAGAAATAAGAAAATAATACATGAATGTACAAGTAATTCTAAAATGTATGAATGATATGAATAAATAGATAAATAAATAATGGGATGAATAGACTCAATGTAACTTCAGTTATATGTAAAAAGAAATCCCATTGTAACAAATACTAAATAATAGATTCAAAATGTACATGAAACTAAGAAATGAAAAGATAAAAAGATTAATAAAGCAACAACAAAGCACGTATCGATTGATAAATAGAATTAAATTAGATAAGTAGAAAGAATAGGAATCAGATGTATAAGTAAACAATATATATAAGTGACAAAGGAAACGTAAAAGATGACAATGATGGAAAACAAAAGAATGAAAAACAAATGAGAAGATTTTGAGTAGAAAGAAAAGCGGAAATATAATTTCGAGGAGCAGAAAGAATAAACGGTATTGGAATTTCAGATTTTTAGATAGTATGATTTTTTTTTCAGTCTTACCTCTAAATATTCCTCCAATAAACTGTACTATTTGCCGTGCGGTTTTTACAACTTTTGTTCACTGAAGCTTTGATTTTAGATCCTATCCTATGACACCAAGGTCTTTTTCTTGTTCTGATTTCTAAGACTGATTACCTCAAAGAATAAACATTGCTGTTGTTTTGTTCCCTATATGCAAAACTTTACATTTATCGATGATAAATTCTATTTGCAATTTATTGTTTCACTCAAATGATCTAAGTAAGATTATAGATGATCCCTCTTTAATACATTACTGATTTTACCAACCCTTTTTGTATCGTCCGAAAATTTTGATATTCTACATACCAGACCACTAACCCTATCATTTAATCAAGAAGAGAACCTGACCAAGCACAGATCTCTAGGGTACACAGCTCATTACATCACACTAGTTGGAAGAATTTTCACTGATACCAACTCATTATTTTCTCTCCATTAGCTAATTTTTTTTACATGATTGTGAATATTACCTATGATGCTATGTGTGTGTGTACCTTACTGAGTAGCGATTAATTATGTGGGACGGTATCAAACGCTTTTCAGAAACCCAAGTATATTGATTGATATGCTTCTGTCATGCATACTAAAAACATTATCAAAGAAGTCAAAGAGGCTAGTCAAAGAAGAACGTTTTCTTCTGAAACCGTGTTGTGAGTTTTATATTATGTTGCCATAATCAAGAAAGTCTGCAATTTTGTCCCTTAGAATCGTTTCCATAACTTTGCATAAAAATGACGTTAAACTAATGGGACGATAATTACTGGGCAGAGATTTCTTACCTTTTATATGTATGAGAGTTACATTAACCAATTTCCGATATCGAGCTAATTTGTTAAAAGTTAAGGGTGAAAAAAAATTACGTCAAGGGAGGAAAGAAAGAAAAGGAAGGGGGAGAGTTGGTGACGGGAAGAAAGTAGAGAATGGAATAGGCAGAGAATATACAGGAGAAGAAGGACAAGAGGGATATAAATAGATGTCGATGAACACATGGAAAGGCTGAAAGTTGAGGAGGAAAATTATAGAAATAAAGAAGTAAAAAAGGACAAAAAAATAGGAAAAAGATGGATGGGTAGGAGGGAAATGAATATGCATAGATGTGATTAAATAAAGAGGAAAAGATGTTATGTTACAATAAATTTTCTGCAATTGGTAAAGACAAGATAGGCTGGAAACAATACGAAGAACGATAGCGTAGATGTAGGCACAGGCAAGGGAGACATAAAGAATAGGTATGGAGATTAAAGGATTATATGGGGGAGAAGAGTTTCATTATGAAGAGGCAAAGATATACAAGATAGGAGGAACTATAAATATTTAGGAGGGGACAAAAATAGAAGGGGAAGTCTGACATGGATTGCCATATATAAATAGAAGTGATTTTGGTCCGCATTTACCATGGGTTGGTATTGTACGATAATAGTTTCAAATTTTCCGCTGTGTACTTAAAATAAGAAACCGAGAAGATTCGCCCTAGATTAAGGGTTCACCAACCGTTTTTATTTTGAGGCTTAGTTATACTAAATGAAATTCACATATGGTGGATGCGTTTGTCAGCATTTGGATGTTAGTATATCTGAACTATCTGAACTTTATCGTTTCATTTCCACGTACGTGTCGTGTCGCAACGTCCTGTAGTTGTAGAGAAGTGTCTTTGACTCTATATAAAAGTGAAATATAAAGCGTTTTCTGTCTACCGTACACATTACATATGCTCATAACGACCGGGCGGAAATTGTGAAACGTCATGCCCATAATATCACAAATCATATAAAATGAAATATAAAATAACTAATATTTTTGCTTGTTGGATTTTAGAAATATCCATATCAATAAAAAAAAAGCACATTCTGAGGTAATGTTTGCTTATGTGAGGGTTTCAATACAAGAATATACTTGCAAATGATATGTTATTGTTAAAACAAGCTGTCTGTACATTCAAATTGGATGCATAAGTGCACAGTATAGTCACAAATAAACACCTAAATTTCAATTTACTACAGTATCTAGTTAACTATGTACACACATAACAATACTATGAAAGCAATTAGAACATACAGGGTTAAACTTGTTCTGTCTTTGATTTTGCGCCAGCGACTAGAGTATGTTGAACAACGGATAAAGGAAATATAAGACCACTCATATTACAAATGACCTCCTAATGAGTCAATGACCATTGATACTCACTATGTGACCAACCATCATGTTTGACGTGTGTGGCATCTGCAAGGCTGTTCTGTGGTGCGCTGGTGCGCCCCTTTCGCGTTGAGAGACAAATCGGGCACGCCGTGAAACGATACCACGCTGTCCGAGGCAGTCTCTCACAGTGCATTTGGAAACGCACGCGAGTGTTTACATAAAATTAAAAACTCAGTCATGAATACTTCAGACTCAGAAAAAAGTGGAACCTTTTAACGCCAATAAGAAAAAAAAAATCCTTTTTATGATTAATATTTGGTCTTGTAACTAACGAGTAATATTACATTCAAAGTAAATGGTTATTTTTTATTAATAAGATGAATAGATATTGTATTTATAGCAGTTGCAAATAAGAAAATTTGGATTTCCCTCAGAGAGCTTAAATATTGAATAATGCTAAATTCAACATTAGAAAAACTTGAAAGCTTTAATTGAATGAAAAGACAAGTTCACATATTTACAAGAATGGAGAAAACGGTTACCAAAGTATTAAAAGACAACTAAATTTGGTTACATAAGGCTGTTAGTATTGTTTTCTCAGATTAGTCGCAAAAAAAAAAAAAAAACTGGAACCCAGAACAAGATAGAAGTATATATTATCTTTTGTAACAAATGTGTTAACATAAATGTTGGTCAGGTGGGGTCACCATATTAATACGAAGATCTTATATACCTAAATTAATTCTGCCTTTTTATATCTAGAAAAAATGTTATAGAATTGTTTTGATAAGTAGTATAATGATGTATTATATTAAAGATATATAACCAAATCATATCTCCAAACAAATAACTTAAACTTAAAAAGATATATGGTTATGTGACTCAGGTAAGCTTATTAGGTTCCTTCAAGTAATTCCAAACAGACCTTCACAAACCTCATTTTTAGGGTATAATTTCCATATTCTATATGGCAGTTTGCTGATTATTTTCTCAGGGTAAAAATATAAAGATCACAAATACACACACACATACAAAACAAACAAAATTTTTATCGGAACATAAAAAAACAGTCAAACAGGGACTAGTATGTGTATATACTAATAAAAGAATTCCTGTTGATATCGATCTAAATCGAATGGTAAACCTCAAGGGGATACGATCTCTCCGGCCCTTGAATGGCTGAGAGGGTGGTGACGTCACGGCAATGGAGACGACTGATTGGCCTAGAGTGGTGACGTCATGGCAACGGAGACGACTGATTATTCAAGAGCGGTCACGTCATGGCAACAGAGACGACTGATTGACCGAGAGTGGTGACGTCACGGTAACGGAGATGACTGATTGGCTGAAAGTGATGACTTCACGGCAATGGAAACGACTGATTGGCTGCGAGCGAATCGAGCTCATTCGAAGGCCCTAACCTTCGAGTAAC
>NC_134792.1:2901310-2921310 GCF_046742065.1 Oratosquilla oratoria
TTTAGGCACCATAACTTACTTTCTCTGGAAAGATGCAAAGTGCGGGGTAATCTAATAAAGGTGTTCAAGTAGATTAAAGGTTTTAACAAGGATGACGCAAATAAGTCATCATATTAAGATAACAAAGCAGGAGTCGAAGTAATGGATTTAAATTGGACAAATATAGATCTAGGAAGGAAATAGTTAAGAACTGGTTTACTAATAGGGTGGTCAACGAATTGAAATAGAATTGGTAACCATGTAGTGAGCGCTGAAACTATCGGTTGTTTTAAGAAACGGTTAGACAGCTTTACGGATGGGGATGACAGGTGGTAATGGACATGGAACTGCCTTGTGTAGGCCTTATGGTCTCTTGTAGTCTCCTTCATTATCTATCTCCTAACTCGTCAATATTCGCCTCCGTCTGGAGGTGGAATTCTATCTCCATATAGAGTCTAAGATTTAATTGCGGCGAAAAGGACAATTACCACCGGTTTTATACAAACATAAGAACATAAGAATAAAGGAGACTGCAAGAGACCATAAGGCCTACACTAGGCAGCTCCGTATCCATCACCACCTGTCGTCCCCATCCATAAAGTTGTCTAATCATTTTTTAAAACAACTGATGGTTTCAGCGCTTACTTCATGGTTACTAAGTTTATTCCATTCATCGACCACCCTATTAGTAAATTCTTCCCTATTTCCTTCTTAAATCTAAATTTGTCCAGTTTATACCCATTACTGTGAGTCCTGCCCTGTTGTTTTATTATGATGACCTTGTTTGCATCTCCCTTGTTATAGCCTTTGATCCACTTGGACACTTCTATTAGATCACCCCGCACTCTGCGTCTTTCCAGAGAGTGTAAGTTTAGGTGCCTAAGCCTCTCTTCGTATGACAAATTTTCGAGTCCATGTATCATTTTGGTCATTCTTCTCTGTACTGATTCTAGTGAATTTATGTTCATTCTGTAGGACGGAGACCAAAACTGTACCGCATAGTCAAGGATGGGTCTAACTATTCGTTACAGTCCTAGCAATGAAACCTAATTCTCTGTTAGCTTTATTTCTGGCGCTAACGCACTGTTTCCTGGTTTTAAGGTCCGGACTCACCAGAACTCCCAAGTCCCTCTCGCACTCAGATTTGTCTAAAAACGTGTTATCTAAGATGTATCTATTTTTGGGGTTGTGTAGCCCTACGTTTAACACGCTACACTTAGAGATATTGAAGTTCATTTGCCATTTCTCCGACCATGTTAACAATTTATTAAGATCATCCTGCAGAATCTCTGCGTCGTCTCCTGACCTAATTAGGCGTCCTATTTTAGTGTCGTCCGCAAACTTACTAACATCACTATTTATTCCGTCGTCTAAGTCATCTATGTACACAATGAACAACAAGGGACCCAAAACCGAGCCCTGGGGGATCCCGCTAGTAACATCGCCCCACCTAGATTTTATTCCATTTATTGTGACCCGCTGTTTTCTGATACTAATCCAAGCTCTAATCCATTCTAACACTTTTCCTCCTATGCCATGGGCTTCGATTTTATTCAGCAGTCTCTGGTGAGGCACCTTGTCGAACGCTTTGCTAAAGTCAAGGTAAATAACATCGTAATTTTCATTGTTATCTAACGCCTTGTAAAAGGATAGAAGATTAGTCACACATGACTTACCCTTGGAGAAACCATGCTGTGAACCACGATTTAAATTATGCCCTTCGATGTGTTCTCTGAGTCTATTTACTATTATTGATTCAAGCATTTTTTCTATAACCGATGTCAAACTGTTTGGCCTGTAGTTGCATATGGACGATCTATCTCCCTTCTTAAATACAGGAACAACGTTTGCCTGCCTCCAAACAGTTGGCACAAAACCAGTGTTTACCGATTTATTGAATATTTTAGTTAGCTGGTCGCAAATTTGAAATTTAGAATCCTCAAGCATTCTTGGAAAATTTTCGTCTGGACCCGGAGATTTTGTAGCTTTAAGTCTTTCAATCTGCTTCACTACTTCTTCTTTACTAATGCTGATATTAGATAGACTACTTTCTTCATCCCCTCTGTAAATCGGATCGCAGTCAGGTACTTTATATAACCTCTCATTAGTAAACACCGTTAGAAAATAATTGTTAAACGCCTCACTCATTTTTTCCTCCGATTCTATCATGTCATTTTCATCGTTTTTAATTGGTCCTATTCTTTCTTTATTTTTTGTTCTATAGAGGTGAAAGAAACCCTTTGGGTTGGATTTTGCTTGACTGGCCACCTTGATTTCATAATTACGTTTTGCTGTACGTGTATTCCTTTTAACCAGCTTTGCCATTTCGTTACATCTTGATATAAGATGTGATTCCCCGTTTTTTTTTTTTTTTTTATACGTAAAATCCTCTTTTCATTCCGATCTCATGTTTCAATCTGTCCGTCATCCATTTAGGAGCATTACTATTTTTCCGTATTGACTTAAGGGGGATAAATGTGTTTTGTGCATTAATAATTAGATCAGTTAGATTGCTATACATTTCTTCTAAATCGCTGACCTGACTGTTGGGCCCTCGCCCCCAAATGACCTGACCTAAGGTATGTATATTTCCCTCCGTGACCCGGCTCTTAGTACCGACCTGACTCTCAGCCCCGCTAAGAGAAACGTCAATGTCTGAAACGTCCGCATGACATTTCGTATTCAATTTCAAATAGGTTTTTATATTGTCAAAGTTTGCTTTCCTGAAGTCTGGTACTTGAACATTATTCGTACTTTTTATTTTTTTCCCAAATAACATTAAATCTCATTTCTTGATGATTGCTAGAGCCTAGACTATCTCTCACTATTACGCTGTTAATTTGGTGCTCATTATTTGTTAAAATTAAGTCCAGGGTATTTTGTCCCCTCGTAGGATCGGTAATCACTTGTTTTAGGAAATTATCTTGTACCACATCTAGGAATTTCTTCGCTTCATGATCTCCTATTAAAGTTTCCCAGTCAATGTTTCTATTATTAAAATCTCCCATGATCACAACGTTTTTGTACTGGGACGCTCTGTGAATTTCATGAATCAGGGGATCAGTCGGCTCAATGCTGAGGTTAGGAGGTCTATACAAGACGCCAATAATAACTTTCTTATTCTTGCCTATAATCTCTACCCAAACAGATTCCGTACAGTCCTCTTCCTTAATCGAACTGTTGATAATACAGTTCAATATATTTTTAACGAAAAGTGCTACACCTCCCCCATTCCTGCCATCCCTATCATTATGAAAAAACTTATATCCTTCTATTTCGATTTCCGGAAGGAAATGTTTATCAGCCATGTTGATCCAGGATTCAGTAATAGCTATAATATCGAAATTTTCTACGCATGCTTTACCTCGCAGCAAATTAATTTTGTTGAATATGTATATTTTGTTAATTATGTATATTTTGTTAATTATGTATATTTTGTTAATTATGCCCTTGCTATTTGTATAGTATATCTTCCCTCCACCTGCTTTGGTGATACTTTTCACAGTCCCTCTCTAAGTTGCTTCTAGTACCTAAACTATATTCCGATACTTCCCCCTTACTCCCACGTAATCTACCCGAAAAAACCCTGTAGGATGCCTACTTCTCGCTCAAGGGATTCAGCAAGGGGCCAAAATCCTCTGGGGGGACAAGTGCACCCCGTCCCTTTTGTATAGGTGATTCTTACCATAAAAGCGGTCCCAGTTGTCCTTACAATGTTTTGCCAGCCTGCAATTCATTGCAATAGCCCTGGAATGCCACATGCCTCCAACTCTACGCCTCGGAAGGATTCCACATACAACAAGAACACCTCCCCTATTTCTAATCTTGTCTAGCGCATCCCGATACCGCGCAAATAATTCCTCACTCCCTAACTTACCTATATAATTTCCTCCGGCAATTAAGCAAGCTACTGGGTCCATACTTCCCCTACTAGACACTCTTTAATCCTATCTCTAACATCTCCTATGCCCGCGCCGGGGAAACACACCTGCGTCCTATGTTTCCTATCTTTATCGCAGAAAGCCCTGTCTAAGTACCTCACTTGACTCTCCTACTACCAAAATCTTACCTGTGGGCAGGGATCCAGCGTCTGCCCTTCCCTTCTTTTTTGGATTTCATTAGTTTCTTCTTCCTGCAAATTTGCTAGTAATTGAAACGAGTTCTTGCATTTCAGCGGGGCTGGTGAGGACTTTTTTCCACTTTTCCGCATCTTATTTTTCACCGTATTCCATCCATGCTCATCCCTAATTTTGTCTTCCGTATTTTGGGCCTATGAGTGGCGAACTCGATTTTCCTCTTTAAGGCACTTAACAGCATCCTCCAAGGCTTCAATTCTACTAAATAGAGATTATACCTCTTCGGCGCTAAACACAATAACACAATCTCTCGCCATTTTCACTAACTGAAACAACTACCCGGTTGACCTGACCTGAGTGGCGACTACTGCTCAACTACAAAAGAAGAAAAGAGACTGTGACTGCTACCCTCCATTTGCTAATTACCAGGTAAAATATAAAGACAGAATATCAGACAATTTTTTTCCGAATGATTAATGAAAGTACCAGAAGACCAATATCACTTCTTTAGGACATCCATGAGAGAACCCAATGATAGGCCACAGCTACCCTGGGGTGGTGGGTTTCATTTTAGCGAAAGTTGGTAATAGTCAATGAATCCCACCGGAGAACAAATTAACCTAGAGGATAGTGGTGCTCTGTAGAGAACATGTGTAAACTTTAAGCTCCTTTTATCGACTTAAGTACAACAGTTTGGTCTGATAAGACTAACATTTGGCTCATTTAATTTGCTGGTGTTCGCTACATTTATCAAAAAACATGTTGATTATCTAATTGAATGGATCAGAAGCAATACAGCAAACCATATTACCTTCAAGGCAAGGACCAACCAAGACCAAGATGGCGATCCTACCCGCTCATACACTTAAGAATTTATAGAGAAGAAAAGAAGAAATCTCCTCGCGTCGGGTCACTTTATTATTCATTTACAGCTACGCCACGTAATGTCTATCTCTTGTCCTTTCCCTTCCCTGGCCCAAAGACATTTCCCTTGTACACGAGGCCCCCTTCACCACATAGAGCACATCCATCCCATTCTTGGTCTTCCTCTTAAGTTCTTTCTATCCACCTCTCTCCTCCACACTATTTTGCTAGTGTATATTCACTTATTCTATCATTTGTCTAAACCACCCTAATGTTCTTTTACCAAAGCTATATGTCAGCTTCCTTCCATCCTACTCTCCGCTTCAACTCCTCTTTTTATCTTATCTGTCTTCGTAACTCCCATACTTACCAAGTCCTTCATCTTAAGTCTATTTAGGATCCTCCTTTCTGGTTCTTTTAAATTCCATGTCTCTGCCCAAAGCAGTAATACTACTAATAATATAAAATTATGTTATTTGGTATCTCTTCTCCGTCTGTCTGTGTGGTTGAACGTACAGAACATAACACACCTTAATGTACACATTTTTATATAAATTGTACGTTATTATGATGTGTTATAGTTTCTTTCGTACACTCTCTATCCGACGTACAGTTGACTTATCTTGTTTAATAAGTTTGTCTAATAATTCTCGAATTGTGGCCGACGTTACGGAACTGTCTTGTTCCATCTTCAAAGGCGAAGTGTGGTGTCTTGTTGTGTATGCTGCTTATATACGGGACGTATGGATCGTAGGGGGTTCAGTGGGGCTAGGTTGTTGCTGATTGGTTGAAGCGTGCCATTGAGCAATAGCCTCAGCCCCACAAAACCCTTATGATCCATACGCCCCGTATATAAGCAGCATATACAACAAGACATTACACTTCGCCCTTGAAGATGGAACAAGACAGTTCCGAAACGTCGGCCACAATTCGAGAATTATTAGACAAGCCTACTGAATAAGATAAGTCAACTGTACGTCGGATAGGGAGTATACGAAAGACACTTATCTAAAATGAAACTTCAATATCCTTCAACGTCGTCTGCCTGCAAGAAAATATTCTATCTGGGTACACCAAGATATATATATATGTATATATATATATATATATATATATATATATGTATATATATATATATATGTATATATATATATGTATATATGTATATATATATATGTATATATGTATATATACATATTATATATATATGTGTGTATATACATATATATGATGATTTTGTTATTGATAAAATTGTAAGAACTTCTCCAAGTGCTACTAAGCGGGGGTGACGGAACGTCATGGACCAAACGTCCGTATATGTAAACATCGGCTCTACCTGATTGTGAAGCATCTTGTGTGTACTTCCCATGTTCCTAGCTTGTCTTTTACTTTATGTATATATATCCACCTTTGTCTCTGTAATTGTGTATTCCTTGAAAATGTCTTAAATAGACGAAAACGTTCGGACTAAGCTTCTCATTTCCCAGTGGGTTTTTTCTGCATATATATGTATATACATATATATATATATATATTCCTGCTAAATGCTAAAGCACAAGTTGCGTCAATGACTTTAAGAGAACATTTCTCTAACTCTGTATTTCCTTTTTTCTTCATGATTCAAAATCTAGGAAATAGTAAAAGGCTTCAGAAGGTTGATTCATTTTACCGACAGCTGTTTCAACCATTACAAATGGTCATCTCCAGGGTAATACGCTACATCAAGACAAACATGGGTATATAAGGCCGAGTAAAAACGGCAGGGAGGGGTCACTTGTAAGGTGGGAATCTGTCTACTCTACTATGACGGAAAGAGTAACCGGGACAACTTCCCGATGTGGAATTCCGACCCGGTAGTCTAGACACAGTCCCCATGTGGGTTTTTATCCCGTGGTGACGGTCTGTATTTTCTATTGGAGGGGAGGATATAATCAGATGATATCTGTACATTTGAAATAGGCTTTTGTAAAGCGATGCTCACTGCCTCAGCTACTACTAAACTTCCATAATTGTTATCATGGTGGATAATCGTTATATCTCTTATGAGATCTACTAGGGATGGCTTTTTATCGTGGGTATCGACAAAATGTTGGTGGGTGACTCCGTTGTTACGGTGAGCTTGCAGTCGTCTTCTTAAGGTCGTGAGGGTATGGCCGACGTAGCTAACATCGAGGGGCTTGCATGCCCCTTCAGAACATTAAAATTTATATACTACACCGGTTTTAAGTTCCTTTGGACACTCCGAGACGGTGCTGTTTTTCATAACAAGGGAGGCAATCAGGTTGGGACTTTCAGTGAGACCCTTTCGTAGGGCTCCCGAGGTGAAACACCTCTAGAGATAATCCTATGAAGGGTATCGTCTTCCTGTCTGTAAGCAGTGCCAAAATCTAATTTATAGTAAATCATTAGGGTTTTCTCCGCATTGTCAGCAGTGGTCTTGACTCGGGTGTGAAACTCTTCCATATTCTTCCTAATAGCATCTTTTATGGTGTTACAAGAGAAACCATTAATTGTTAACACCTGTCTAAAACGTTCAAGTTCTGTATGAACAGCTTTCTACGTGCTGGAGTGGGAGAAGGCCCACCTAATGTAAGCACCAACTACAGACCTCTTATAAGAATCTGGACACTCTCCCCTGGCATTTAGGCACCGTCCAACATTGGTATCTTTTGTGAAGACATAAGTAGCGTAATGGTCCTCTTTCTTTTCGACAAGGACCTCAAGGAAAGGAAGGGTTTTGTCCTTACTCTCTTCGATGGTAAAATTGAGGACTGAATTGGCTTTGAGGGCGTCTGCTAACTTCCTGGTATCACTGCTTTCTCTGACGGAAATGAAAATATCATCAATATATCTGGCGTATATCCTCAGTCTATGGTGACTATTGAAGGTCCTAGTTTCTACAGCAGCTATGTACATGTTGGCAAATAGGACACCCAGGGGTGATCCCATCGCAACACCATCCACCTGACGGAAGAGTTCCTCTCTGTAGGAGAGGAAAGGTGCCTCCATCGTACACGCTTCTAACATTTCCTTCAATAGTCCTTCGGGTATTGAAAGGGGGGTTCGGCCAGATCTATAAACGTAGTCCAGGATGATTTCTATAGTTTCTTGGGCAGAAACGTGGGTGAAAAGGCTCTCAACATCCAGAGATCCGATGTCTTCGTCAGGATCAGAAGTTCTCAGTATGTCAATGAACTCAGCAGCAGACTTCAAGAAGTAACCTACGGGGATGAATGGAGTTAATATATTGTTTAAGATTTTAGCCATCCTATAGGTGGGTAATGTCATTTGTGATATAATGGGCCTGAGGGGATTGCCAGGTTTGTGGGTCTTAACAGTTCCATAACAATACCCAGGCCTAAAGTCTTCAACGGTTTTGGGAAAATTTATTTCTTGCTGAAATTTATTAGCTCTTGTTATCATACTACTAACTCTTTTTTTAAAGTATCTGTTGGATTTTTGGTTAGTTTTTCAAATTTGGTTGGGTCACTTAAGATGTTGTCCATTTTGTCTAAATATTCATGTCTCTTCATAAGAACGTAGACTACCGACTTATCCCCTTTTCTTATGATGATGTCTTCTCTCTCACGTAATTCCTTGGCAGCTTCCCGGAGTGGTTTGTTTAGAATTGTACTAGAGAAAGTGCTGCGTTATCGGCCCGACTCGCCATCCAACTCGTCAGCAATGGTGGGAGTAAGGTCAACTTTACCTTCTTGCTGAATTCTTTGGAGACGGTCTATAAGTTTTTCTGTCTCAATCCTTTTCGATTCTGGATTAGGTTTCTTCAAACAATGACACACACACACACACACACACACACACACACACACACACACACACACACACACACACACACACACACACACACACACACACACACACACACACACACACACACACACACACACACACACACACACACACACACACACACACACACACACACACACACACACACACACACACACACACACACACACACACACACACACATATATATATATATATATATATATATATATATATATGTATATATATATATATATATATATATATATATATATATATATATATATATATATATATATACGTTGTCCATCGTTGACTTGTGGCATTTGGCATCGTCCTGGTGGAACTACCCCTGACCACTCCTCCACAGCTAAGGTCTCTTCTTCCTCATCTTCTCCCTGAACCTTTTCAGAATAGTAAGGTAATATCCCTTATTGACGGTTTCACCCTGAAAAACCCAATCAACGTGAATGAGCCCATGGGGGTCAAAGAAAGGAATGACCATGGCCTTCTCTTGCGACCTGCTCATCTTTACCTTTTTGGGTCTGGGGGAGGTCGCATGCTTCCACTGAGCACTCTGACGTTTGCTCTCAGGGTCGTAGGTGAACACCCAACTCTCGTCGCAAGTCACTGAATCAGCCTCTATCATTTCGAGAATGTCAGTGCAACATTCCACACAAAACTGCCTCTGGTCGTCGGACTTTGTGGAGCTTCAGATCTTCGGTCAGAACAGTCTATACTGTGCCAATACTAATACCAACAGCTTCAGATATCATCCTCATAGATATTTGACGGTATTGCATCACTAACCTTTGCACTTTCTCAATGTTATCCTCCTTGCGTGCACTTTTCGGAGCTTTAGATCTGGATTCATCCTCAACCTGCTCATTTCCTTCAGAAAAGTTAAACCACCGATAGAAACTTGCTTGACTCATCTGTTCATCTCCATACGCCTCCTTTAACATTCCATAAGCTTCATGTTTGGTTTTCTTAAGTTTAACTCAAAATTTGATAGCGTAACGTTGCTCCATGTTCCTACATCTTGACAATTGTTCACAGATCGGCAAACCCAATCAGACTGGTTCCACCACGTTCACCGCTGTACTCAGACATACAAATATAGAAAGTTGCCAGTTAGTCATTTTATAGAATATATGTGTGTGTACTTCACCATGAATTAGTATTTTAATCAAATCGTATCTAATGTCTCACCTGACATATCTCGCTTTACTTCCCACTGCCTGAAGATCTTCAAACTGCCTAGTTTGGATTCGTTTGGCCATGTTTGAAACATCGTTTTCCTCTTGCTTAGTATACAAGGGCGGATCCTAGGACGACCGAGAGAGAACACAGAGATCGCAGAAGTCCAGAGAACACAGAAGTCGGTAGCAGTCAACAGAAGTCATAGCAGAAACAGAAGAAAAGAAAAGAAGTTGAAGCCCGGGGCCCATATGAATGTACGTAGAATTATCTACAAACCGTCGATTTACGACAGTTCCGCTAAACAAGTCCTTTCGATCATCAAATACTATCCAGTTTGCTGCTTGACTAAGAGTGACGCCACTCCTCTGTTATTTCTCTATGAGAAACAATCAAATCTCTATTTGATCCACTACCAGGAGTTGCCCCTACCAGAAGTTATTATTCACCTCAAACCACCTCGTGACGGTTGGAAAGACTCGTCTACAATAATCAAGATTTCGTTTCACCACCTGATCATACAAATTACTTGGTAAATAATCTTAATATTTTTTATTGTCATCAGCATTGTTACGTTATTATTGTCCTATGTTCATTTATATATGTGTGTTGTTTTGTTAGTGTAATAATATTCAATTCTAAAGAAGAGTTTAACTGTCCTACCTGAACTCTATATCATTCGTCCTAACTGTGCACGGTCTTAACTTTTTCTTTATCTTTCGTGTCGCTATTAGCCTGACCCATAGGTGAGTCGTGACAGCTACAATCCCACTCTCGTCACTTGTGATCATCGACGACATGAAGGTCGGGCTAAGTCGACCCTGTTGAAGATCTTCGGTGACCTTAATTACGGTGTTGTTTTGGCTCTGGGGTCAGAAGTTTAGGCACGGACTTAGCAGTGACGGTGTGCATGATCAATTTGGACATGAGCGTTACCCAAACTGACCCAAATGACTTGTTGTCAATCTCAGCAACGGCGAAATATTGTCCACATTGATAAAAGAGCAAACACAGCACAGTCTGTAATAACCATCTCAGCAACTTAATTAATGTTGATTAGATGATTCTGATGCACAATGATTGCAATGTCTTTGACATATTTGATTGTTTTTCTTATTGAAGGTTGTCCTTATCTCTTGTCATCCTCTAATAAAATTTTATCTTTCTTGGGATAAAACACGTCATTCTGTACATTGTCATTGCAGCTGGTCTGTTTGAACACTAAGCATTTTCTTTGGAGGTTCATTGAATATGACAGAGTTTAATATTTGCTCATTCTTCAAAACTGAGATGAAAACTAAGATCGCAACCGTGCACGTGAATGTTGTCGCAGATTCACGTGTGTCACAAGTCCCTATGTTTGCAGGATGACTTCACGTAGTATACTGATGGAGCATGGCAGTCCAACGCTCTCCTTTTTTTTTAATATGTGGAGACATTTGATCGCATTTCGTAAGTTGAATGATTAAGGTAGATGGAATGACTGCGTTCTGATAATTTGGAAGAAAATTGTGCTGATTGAAAGAGATACTCGGAAAGAGTTGCCGAGGTAGAGGAATAGAAATTATATGATTTATGATATGGTTTAACGTCACATACTCCCCTCTATCGGGAGGCTAGGACGGTGTCCCTCACACAGGGCTTTGTAGCGTGGAATTTAATGAACCAAGCCCTTGGTTCAACTTCGCTGGTGGCAGGATTCGAACCGCCTTCACCTCGACCTTCGCCGCAAGTAGCGACGCCCTAACCCGCTCAGCCAGTGTGAATATTAAAAAAAAAATTATGCTTAAAAGTTAATAAATTTTGAGAATTTATTCTTTGGTAACTATTATTACTTTGTACCACGGCATATGTTTTATAAATTCATTATATAAGGGACTTTAGTGGCATCCTTGCGGACCAGAGTAACGCATCATTATTTCATACCCAGAGACTAATTCCCTCTCAAAAAGAATGATGATCAGTTTTACCTTCTACCATTCTACCAGTTGACTACCGTCTTCTAATTCCTTCCTTTAGCAAATCTGGAAGAGCTGTGTTGTCTTCAAAGATAGAAGATTTGGTTATCGCCGACAAAATACTATGTAAAATGGAACAATGATTTACATAGCAGTGTTCTGGAGCCTTCGGGTAGAAGATTTGATTGTAAAGTCATTATCCAAACGTATTCCATTTTTTTTTTTTTTTTTTTACTTTAATTTATCTAAGTGGCCCACCGTTGGTAACTAATGGGTTCCAGACCATCTCAATTAACTCTCTTTGTATCCAGCACCAATCTTCCTGCAATTCCGGCTACTACCACAATACTTTATATTTCTCTGTGTTTTTCCGTCGGTAGTAAGGTTATTAGAAAGTTCTTGTGTAGACACTACATACAATACAAAGTAAGCTAGAAAAAATAGATAATATACGAATTTAAGATAGATGTGTGCACAAGCAGCGAGGGTGGCAAAGACAAACAGGAATCTGGTAAGATATTAGGTGATTCAAACGAAAGGTGCCAAACGAGAATGTTTCTTAGAAGGTAGATGGAGGAAGAAATGCTGAGAGACCAAAAAAAATTGTATAGAATTTGAGGAAGTAAATGGGAAAGGATAAGTAATGACGATGCATAAACTTGGTGTAAATGATAAAGCAGTGGAGCAAAGAAAGGAAAAAAGGGGAAATAAGAGAGAGTAAGAGAGATTTTCTTCAAAAATATACGTGGGCTGAGCAGGGGTCTTTTACTTCTAAACTGTCTGCTACCATAATGCTTTGTTTACCTCCGTGATACTCTCTCAGTAAAAAACAAGTTACATATGTTTATAGCTGATAATGATTAAAATTTTCTTAACGATGATACTTCTCCTTTTAGTCTTAATGGGACTATTCTAGCCACACCTGCAGTGCTCTTTGGTACGAAAGTATTGAATAGGATTCTTGGAGAAAACCCAAGTGAAAAGTTCTATACATGAAAAAATGTAGGGAACGGGAGTAGGTTGTTGATATCATATAGATCCAGGGATGATAGCACAGGCATCTCTCTACTATTTAGTTAACAGCTACGATACCCATAATTACTTTTACTTGGACAAGAAAATAGGGTCTATATTCCCATTCAACTAGTCGCTATATTAATCCTGCACTCATGGAAAAAGTATGTGTGCATTTGTGTGTGTGTGTGTGTGTGTGTGTGTGTGTGTGTGTGTGTGTGTGTGTGTGTGTGTGTGTGTGTGTGTGTGTGTGTGTGTGTGTGTGTGTGTGTGTGTGTGTGTGCGTGTGTATATGTGTGTGTGTGTGTGTGTGTGTGTGTGTGTGTGTGTGTGTGTGTGTGTGTGTGTGTGTGTGTGTGTGTGTGTGTGTGTGTGTGTGTGTGTGTGTGTGTGTGTGTGTGTGTGTGTGTGTGTGTGTGTGTGTGTGTGTGTGTGTGTGTGTGTGTGTGTGTGTGTGTGTGTGTGTGTGTGTGTGTGTGTGTGTGTGTGTGTGTGTGTGTGTGTGTGTGTGTGTGTGTGTGTGTGTGCGTGTATTCACCTTGGTCTTTTGGTCTATATTCCCATTCAACTAGTCGCTATATTAATACTGCACTCATGGAAAAAGTATGTGTGCATTTGTGTGTGTGTGTGTGTGTGTGTGTGTGTGTGTGTGTGTGTGTGTGTGTGTGTGTGTGTGTGTGTGTGTGTGTGTGTGTGTGCGTGCGTGTGTGCGTGTGTGTGTGTGTGTGTGTGTGTGTGTGTGTGTGTGTGTGTGTGTGTGTGTGTGTGTGTGTGTGTGTGTGTGTGTGTGTGTGTGTGTGAGTGTGTGTGTGTGTGTGTGTGTGTGTGTGTGTGTGTGTGTGTGTGTGTGTGTGTGTGTGTGTGTGTGTGTGTGTGTGTGTGTGTGTGTGTGTGTGTGTGTGTGTGTGTGTGTGTGTGTGTGTGTGTGTGTGTGATTCGCCACCATGGTCTTGCATCACGTATTGGACTCGTGATCTATAGTTATTTCCCCCCCGGAAGAGAGCTCAGAGCTCATATATGACCGATGTATGGGTAATGCTGTGACCTTACACGCACACATACACCCAACCTCCTGCCCACGAGAGTTGGAGTTACGACCCGCAGCGCAGCGATACTGAAGTTATTTCAGCCCAGTGCGGGATTCGAACCCGGACCGGCGTAGTGATATCAGGGAACTGTAACCACTGCTGTATGTGTGTGTGTGTGTGTGTGTGTGTGTGTGTGTGTGTGTGTGTGTGTGTGTGTGTGTGTGTGTGTGAGAGAGAGAGAGAGAGAGAGAGAGAGAGAGAGAGAGAGAGAGAGAGAGAGAGAGAGAGAGAGAGAGAGAGAGAGAGAGAGAGAGAGAGAGAGATGTAGTTAGTTATCAATCGGTAAATGAGTATCGTCCTAAGAGAAGGAAGAGCTGAATTAAACTCCATATTCCTTTGGGACTTATATTTTTTTTAGTTAGAGGGCAGGATAGATAAGATGGGGGAGAGGGAGGGACGGAGGGGGGATTTGGGAATTAGTGGAAGGAAAGAATGAAATGGAAGGAAAGTATAGTTATGATAGGTGTAGGGCAGACTCACTTGCTCAATCTACTTGTAATTAGTTAGTTAGTTAGATGGCAGGATAGATAAGATGGGGGAGAGGGAGGGAGAGGGGATTGGGGGTTTAGTGGAAGGAAAGAATGAAATGGAAGGAAGTAAGAGTTATGATAGATGTGGGGCAGACCCACTTGCTCGGTTAGTTTATAGTCTTTGGGACTTTTTTTTTTTTTCTCCTGTTGGGGTTCTCGTCCGCAATCACATAAACTATATGCAATTAATATTTTACAGTTTTGTAAAATCTATACAAATATGTTACACGTAGACACTATTTACAATATAAGGGCCATCCCTGCATGTGATAACAATATTTACAATATACAATTTCATTACCACGGACACATATGATACATTGACTACGATTAGTAATTTTATATTACAAAGATGTCATATGCGTTAATGGGACACTGCAGCAGCGGCGTGTTGCCACATGTGTGTGTGTGCGTGTATGTGTATGTGCGTCTGTTTCTCTCTCTCTCTATCTATCTATCTCTCTCTATGTCTATCTGTGTATGTGTGTGTGTGTGTGTGTGTGTGTGTGTGTGTGTGTGTGTGTGTGTGTGTGTGTGTGTGTGTGTGTGTGTGTGTGTGTGTGTGTGTGTGTGTGTGTGTGTGTGTGTGTGTGTGTGTGTGTGTGTGTGTGTGTGTGTGTGTGTGTGTGTGTGTGTGTGTGTGTGTGTGTGTGTGTGTGTGTGTGTGTGTGTGTGTGTGTGTGAGCACTTAGTTTACAAGGAACTTAATCTACTTATAGGTGTGTATGTTACCAAATCAAAACGTACTTATCGGAGGATTATGTTGAATAGATAAGGTTTCTTATTTCTTTGTTCTGCATTATATACCAACATTTTACGACATGCAGAATGATACATTGTGGCTAATCTTAATACAGGAATTAAGAAATTCATGGAATATGTTTCACCACCTATAAACCAATACAGATGATCAATATAAAAATAGATGAAATTTCACACACGAAAACTGATGATGGAAGAATGAAGTGAAGGGCCTTTCTCGTGAGAAATGGTGTTAGTGTATGGTGATGAAAGAGTGGGGGAAGGAGAGAAAAAGAAAGAGTGATGGTCTAGGGAAGCAAAGCGTAATAGAGTGGAATGGTGAAACGTGGGATGAATGCGTCGGAGTAGGGGATAAGAGGGGAAAGGAGAATGTTTTTGTTTCCTGGTCCACTCAAACCTAAGTCTTTGGATGCGTACACTTAGAAGATATTGGTAAGAGATATAAAGGAAATAAGAGAGGAGAGAAAAGAGAGATATAAAGAGAGGAAGAAGACAAAGGAGAGAAAGAAAAGAAAGAAGGATGAAAGGGTAAAAGACAGGGAGGGAGAGATTAAAGAGGGAAAAGTGGTAACAGAGAATGAAGGAGGGAAAGGTGAGGGGAGGAGGAGAGAAAGATAAAAAGAAGAGAAGGAAGGCGATAGTAAGACTGAGGTGAGGGTAAGACTTTGAGTGAAGCTGATGGCAGGGTTGAGGGTAAAAGTGAGGCTGAAGATTAGAGTGAAATTTAGGATCAGGCTGACATTGAGAATAAGATTCAATGGAGTAAGGATGAGGGTGACGGTTGAAAAGAGGATGAGGCTGAGGATGAGGTTGGAATGAGAATGAGGATGAGAATACGATAGAGGTTAAGAATAAGGGTGAGAACAAATATTTGGGTGAGGATGAGGATGAGTGTGAGAGTGCGGGTGAGAGTGTGGGTAACGGGGTGAATTAGAGTGAGGGTAAAGGCAAGAGGAATGGAGAGGGTATAAGTGACTGGGATAGACAGAAGAAGATGCGGAAGAAGAATGGAAGGAGCGTGAATGTAGAAAGGGAAAATGAATGAAGAGGTGAAGGGAAATACAAGAAAGGAAGTAGAGAAGGATCGAAAGAGCGTGAAGTGTATAGGGAGGGACTGGGAGAAAGGAGTACTGGTAGAGACGGAAAGAGGAAGAGGGAGGAGAGGACAAGGGAGGGAAATCATGATGGAGATATACGGTTTAAAGAACAGGAACTGAGACTCTAAGGTAGGTAGGTATGAAAACTTGAGATGAAGAAGGAAAGTCAATATAGAAATAAATACTTTTTTTTTGTAATTAGAATATGTCTGATAAAAAAAGAAGAAAAATGAGAAATCAAGGAGGAAAATATAGACAGCAAAGATAGCGATAAAGAAAAAATATTAACCAGAAAATAGGATGGAGGTTAAGCAGATTCAAGAGAATAATTAACATAAGCAAAAGGTACTGTAGAAGTAAAGGAAGAATGGAAATAAAGTAATAGGGGCACATGAAGAATTGTCATCACAGAACGCCCATATCAAGAATCGTCACCCCATGAGATCCCACCTGAAGAACTGTCACCGCATACGCCGAATATCAATAGTGGAATAAAGATTAGGTTAGGTTAGATTAGGTTAGGGTTGGTTAGGTTAGGTTAGGTTAGGTTAGGTTAGGTTAGGTTAGGTTAGGTTAGGCTAGGCTAGGTTAGGTTAGGTTAGGTTAGGTTAGGTTAGGTTAGGTTAGGTTACGTTACGTTACGTTACGTTAGGTTACGTTACGTTAGGTTACGTTAGATTGGGTTAGGTTAGGTTGAATGAAGGTTATGATTATTGTCATCAACTTATACAAACGAAGAATCGTAAACCCAGGATGGCCCACATGAAGAATTGTCACCCTAGGATAGCCCACATGAAGAATTGTCACCTTGTCGAAGCCTGCGGTGACGATACTTCATGTAATATAGGAACTGACAGAAAACGATGAGGAAGAATAACGGGCTGTTGGAGGAGGACAAGATTTTGAAAAACCGACGAAGTGTAAAGGGGGCGACAAAGTATTGGAGGATGACAAAACGTTGAAGTAGAACAACGAAACGTTAGTAAATAACGAGAGGAAGTAGAAAGGAGAGGAGGAATAGGAAGAGGATGGGTAAGGAGGAAGGAAAAAGTAAGGCTGAAGTAACGAATGAAGTATTGGACGTGGAAGGGACACTGGGAGAGCAAGACGATGCATTGGAAAAGTTACGTGTTGGAGAAAGAGAGATAAAGGCTTGGAAAGGTGGATGAAGTGATGAAAAAGGAGGACGGGACGTCAGAGGAGGAGGAGGAGAATGAAGAGTTGGAGAAGATTAACGGATTGGTGAAGGAGTACGAGTCTTTGGACGAGGACTAGGTGTTGTGGGCATGAAGGAAAAAGAAGAAGCGTTGGAGGTGTTGAAAGAGGAAGAGGAGGTGAGGATGTGAGAAAACAGAAGAAAAGTGGAGGGTGGCACGAACTAAATGAAAGCAGCTTTGCGAGGTTTGTGTTTAAGAGTTTAAACTGTCGGAGGAACATTCCAAAGAATTTCCGGTGTAACCCCTCCACCCTTTCTTCCTAACATCACCTCGAAGGGCCAAAAGAATACACAAGAAGAGATCCGGGCGGTTTAAAAGAGAAGGCAAACTTGTCCTGTTGATGAGTTTCTGGATATTTTTGGTCAAATCTAGAACAGGTTTTTAAGGGGGTTATCTCGTACCATAAGCAAAGATGATTGGAGTGGACAAGGAGGAAACGCTTTGGGGGTTCACAAGTCAAGATAGCTCAACGGGTCGTATGCAGGAAGTACGTCAAATCTTGCAATGTTGTATGATGATATTGAAAAATATATATATATCCATGGGATTTCAAATCTGGGTCGTAGGAGGTACAACATATTTAAAGCAAACTGTTACTAAACAACGTAACCGTAAAACAACTTTTGGGACAAAACGGGGCCCAGAGTAGGAAGATATGACTTGAACTATATTACCTTTGTATTAATCCATAAGTGATTCCTCACCTGAACTCAACTAACAAATTACATTCTATTAATATAGCAGTGAACTGAGAAAAAATACCAGTTTGAAGCCAATTTTCAAACTCAGGTCCTAAGCGCAGGTCGTTTGATATTACAAAGATGTTATTTATATACTTGTGGGTTTGTGCCCGTTCTAGCACAAAAAAGTCCATGGTATTACACAAGGAGCGTCTGTAAAAAAAATGTACACAAATCAGGTCTTCTGATATTTTCAGACCTCTCCTTATTAATGTTCAAAATACCTGTTCTCTAGTATCCAAGGCTAAGCCTAGACTTCATACAGCAGAAATTAAATTATTAAGAATGATAAGAGGTGCCAAAATGAATTAACAGATTGAGGAACTGCAATAAGGTTAAAGCTGGACGCAAAATCAGTGTTGGAAGTCATAGGTCGACCCAAGATACGGTACTATGCAAAGTATGACACATGATGGATTTACGAATAAGGCATTGGACGGGATATCACATTCAACAAGGCTGTATGGACGTCTTAAGATTATATGAATCCAGGAAATAATTAGTGTATTTGTAAACAAAATATTGTTGCCGAGGTACTCAAGGATTTGGTGTGGATGAATCGAACTGAGTGGACAGTTGTGATTGGAACATAATAACTGACAGGCTTACTAAGCCTGCCAGATACAGCGAGAGAAGATGAGAGAATATATATATATATATATATATATATATATATATGTATATATATATATATATATATATTGAGACATTCTGACAGGTTGACGTAAGCGGAATAGAAAACACAGGAGTCTTAGTCTTGAATTTATTCCTGACTAGTTTCGCAGGTATGCTTTTTCAAAGGAATAGGTTTACAAACGGGCTGTGGGCATTATATACAAGGGGTGGACCTCACCACCTCCCCGAGTTACCATAGTTGGTGACGAGTGTGAACATTACATTGTGGCTAACGTAACAATGATGAAATTTACAATTAAATATGATAACACTAATAACAAAGAAATTAATAATAGTAAATGTAACAATAATAATGATAACAATGATGATAATTTTTTTATAATAATAACAATAATAACAAAAATGATAATAACAATAAAATAGAAGTAATAATAATAATGATAATAATAACAATAAAATAAAAGTAATAATAATAATAATGATAATAATGATAAAAAATCTTATAATACTAATAACAAAGAAATAAAAAAGAAATTATTGATAGTAATTATAACAATAATGATAACAATGATAATAAAAAACGAAAAATTAAATATTTAAATAATAATAGTAACAATAATAATAACAATAATAATGACAAAGATAATGAAAGTAATAAGGTAAAACCCAATGATAACCCCTGATTTGGTCTTCTCGTCATGTGCGCTAAAATAGTGGATGAAGTCGTCTTTGTTTGTCGGTTCACGGTATACCTTGAACCTAGCGCTGCTGTCCGATCTGATGACGACAGCG
This sequence comes from Oratosquilla oratoria, assembly GCF_046742065.1. NCBI lineage: Eukaryota > Metazoa > Arthropoda > Malacostraca > Stomatopoda > Squillidae > Oratosquilla > Oratosquilla oratoria. The sequence continues at coordinate 2,921,053 of NC_134792.1, forward strand.
TCTAGGAAAGGTAGGGAACCGTTGGTCTCTTCCTCTACTGTGAATTTAATTCTTTTGTCCACGTTGTTCAGTTGTTCCAGTAGGTTTCTTGTGTCGTTTGTTTTGTATGAAATGAAGAGGATGTCGTCAGCAACTATGGTAACTCGGGGAGGTGGTGAGGTCCACCCCTTGTATATAATGCCCACAGCCCGTTTGTAAACCTATTCCTTTGAAAAAGCATACCTGCGAAACTAGTCAGGAATAAACTTAAGACTAAGA
>NC_134792.1:2931310-2936310 GCF_046742065.1 Oratosquilla oratoria
CAAGAAGTGTTATTTGCTTAATAAAACCAAATATCAAGTTTTCCATCACATGTTTTCTCATGCTAATAAAAATGTATAAGTAAAATGATGAATTGATAAACAAATATTTAAGTTTGAGAGTTATTAACGTAAAGGAAAATAAGAACATAAGAATGAAGGAGCTTACAAGAGACCATAAGGCCTACACTAGGCAGCTCCGTATCCATCACCACCTGTCATCCCCATCCATAAAGTTGTCTAATCGTTTCTTAAAACAACTGTTAGTTTCAGCGCTTACTACATGGTTACTAAGTTTATTCCATTCGTGTGTGTGTGTGTGTGTGTGTGTGTGTGTGTGTGTGTGTGTGTGTGTGTGTGTGTGTGTGTGTGTGTGTGTGTGTGTGTGTGTGTGTGTGTGTGTGTGTGTGTGTGTGTGTGTGTGTGTGTGTGTGTGTGTGTGTGTGAATGTGTTAATAATGAAGTGCAATGTAGTTCAGTTCAGTTTCGAAGCTTTAAGAATCATTTAGATAAATACTTAAGTATGCTGTAATGATTATAATTTATCTTATATTATTTGTTTTTTGTTTTGTTATCATTTGTCTGTCTGATTTCATTTATTATTAGTTATATGTAATTTTATTATTTACTATTTACCTGTTTGTTTATTATTTTAACTATACCTATGCATTTATTTATGTATTTTATTTGTTATTTACATTATTATAGTTTTTATCTATTTTATTATTTTATATTAATAATAATTTTTTTTTTTTTATTTTTGCATCCGACCTAGATATGGATCAAAAGGTCTCCTGTCGGCATGCTCCGCCTTTGTAATCCTTTGTGTGTGTGTGTGTGTGTGTGTGTGTGTGTGTGTGTGTGTGTGTGTGTGTGTGTGTGTGTGTGTGTGTGTGTGTGTGTGTGTGTGTGTGTGTGTGTGTGTGTGTGTGTGTGTGTGTGTGTGTGTGTGTGTGTGTGTGTGAGAGAGAGAGAGAGAGAGAGAGAGAGAGAGAGAGAGAGAGAGAGAGAGAGAGAGAGAGAGAGAGAGAGAGAGAGAGAGAGAGATAGAGAGAGAGAGAGAGAGAGAGAGAGAGAGAGAGAGAGAGAGAGAGAGAGAGAGAGAGAGAGAGAGAGAGAGAGAGAGAGAGATGAGATAAGGCAAATAAGAGAACAAAAGGAGAAAGCTGTGAAAGAATGTGATAAAAGGAAGATGACGATCCAAAAGAGTTTTTTGTCGACAAACAAAATTTGAGGGGACAGAAAGGGAGAAGATGGTGAGGAGGAAGTTTGAAGAAGGTGGAGACGGGAGCAGGATGAAAGGAGGAATGATGAAAACCACCAAGGGGACAGATTGGAGGGAAGGTTATATCAGGGAAGACAAAAGGGACAGAGAGGAAAAAGGAAAACAGGAGAAAGTATGAGATAAGGATTTTGAGGGAGGATGAGTAAGAAAGTAAAAAAAAAAAAAGTAAGAGGGAAAGGAAGAGGGAAAGTAGAATCGGAAGTAGAAAAGTATAGCAAGTAAGATTCTAGGAGTGATTGCGCGATCTTTTGACTACAGAAGTCCATCTCTCATTAACAAGCTATATAAATCGTAAGTTCGTCAACATTTGGAATATGCTGTTTCCGTATGGTCACCTAATCTCATTAAAGACCTTGACAGATTGAAAAAAGTACAACGGCGAGCCACAAAAACTGATTCCAGATACTAGAGGTAAATCATACAAAGGTCGACTAAAACATATGAATCTGTTTTCCCTAAATAAGCGTAGATTCAGAGGTGACTTTATAGCCTTTAAGATTCTGAATAGAATTGACAACATCAAAAGTGACAAAATTTTTAACTGTGAAGTTAATGAATGGAATAAATTTCCTGCAGAGGCAGTGCAATGTAGTTCAGTTCGAAGCTTTAAGATTTGTTTAGATAAACACCTAAACAAGATGTTGTAACGCCTGTCATTTATTTCATCTACTTTGTTTATTTGTTTGTTATTATTTGTCTGTTTGTTTATTATTATTTGCCTGATTATCATTTATTTCTTATCTGTCCATTTATTATCATTTACTTCTACCTGTTTGTTTATTATTTAATTTTACTATTCATTTATTAAATTGGTTATTATCTATATTATTACAATTTTTTTTATTCATTTATGTATTTATTTATTTTGTATTTATTCATTTATTTATTTATTTATTTACTTATTTATTTATTTATTCATTTATTTATTTATTTATTTATTTATTTATTTATTTATTTATTTATTTATTTATTTATTTATTTATTTATCTATCTATTTATTTGTTTATTTATTCATTCATTCATTTATTTATTTATTTATTAATTTATCTATTTATCTATTTATTCATTTATTTATTTATTTGTTTATTTATCTATTTATTTATTTATCATTATTAAAAAAAATCGCATCCGACCTAGTTATGGACCAAAAGGTCTCCTGTCGGCATGCTCCTCCTTTGTAATCCTTTGACTTGAGTAGGAAAGAATTTTGAGCGAGGATTGGAAAGGGAGTGTAGAGAGAAAAGAGGGGAAGAGAAAGGAATAGATTTCAATAGAAAAGGGAAGGGGATGGTGAGGACAAGAGGGGAGAGGGTGTGGAAGAAATAGAGAAAAGATGAATGGGGGGGAGGAGAGAAAAAGGTAAAAGGAGATGGAGAACAAAAGATAAGTTAATGGAATAGAATTTGTACAGAAAATGGAAGTAAATGATTAAGTAAAGGGGGCAAGGGAAGGGAGTGGAAGAAAGAATGGAAAAGGAGAGGAAAGAAAAGGGGAAGAATAAGTGAATGTAAGAGGAGAAGGAGGAGGGAAAGCAGAAAGGATGGAGCTTCCTGGGGTTTACATGTTTGGTTTCATTTTTACACGTGCGACCTGAGATCGATTCCTAAAAGATGGACTAAGGTCTATGTGGTTATTTGTTTTGTATCTCTAGGTATGGCCACGTCCTTTCAGGCTTGACCGATACCTTAAACTGTCAACACACTCACAAATCTATTCCTCAAATATCGTTCATATGAACACCCTAACCTTACATGAATTTATTTTTTGTATTCAACCTACATTCTGGGATACTTGTGGCTGTATGTGTGTGTGTGCGTATATATGTATATATAAACATATATGATTAAATGAAGCGGCCTTGCTGTGGATGTGCTGTGTCTTGCGACACTGCTTCTGACCCAGGGCGGTGGGCAGGGTGCAGGGATGACCCGTCATCCAGGAGGTGCTCAGATGAGAGGGAGGGTGGGAGGTGTGTGGAGTGTATTTAGGGATGAAATGTGTGGGAGCGTTTTTATGCCTTTCCCTTTTTGGCTACCTCCCTTGGAAGGGGGAAAAAGCCTTGGTATATGTATGTATGTATGTATGAATATATACATACATACATATATATATATAACTATATGAATATATACATATATATGTATATATATGTATATATATATATATATATTTTGGAAATAGACTCATCCACTGGGATTCGAACCCTTGCCTAGGCGGCTTACGTCTTATAATGCAAAGACCTTACTGACTATGCTATCTCGACCCTATATATATACAATGAAAGGTGACCGAACGTTTTCGTCTATAGACATCTTCACCGGTACAAAGTAAGGAAACAGTGACAATATATATACAAATGAGATACATTAGGGGGAATTAAGACAGGTCCATTGTGACCTTACTCGCTTAACACTGCAGGACATTTGACCCTATTACTGTCGACAACTTTGTTTGTCATATAGTTGTCTAATGTATATAATCCCATACTCATATTCATGCTGTTCTCAAATGAAGCTTTAATATAACATGAATCTGTGATATTTCTCTCCTTAATGTCCTTACTTAATACAGATTTCTTTGTGTTATCCCAAATAATGCAATCATTAAGATCCCTTAAATGAACAAACAACCCTTTTGAAACTTGCCCTGTTATATTTACGTTGGTTTATTCTCAATTTTAAATCCTTCCCAGTTTGACCAATATAATTAAATCTATAGTTTTCCATAGGATACTATAAACACAGCCTTCACTACAAGCAGGTGAATTTTTAATCAACCGGCTTTTAACAGTGTTGTTATTTTTTAAGACAACTTGAACACCAAATTTGTTAAAAGTATGAGTTAAACTAACTAGATTCTGATGAAAAGGGAGAGTTAAAATATTCTTAAAACTGAATTGTCATCTATGAGTAGGACCATAAAGATTTTTTTTTTTTTTTTTAGCCAAGTCAATTAAATGTTGAGGGTATTTTAGTGTATTACCAATGTGATAAGTCATAAGTCCACTTGTCGGTACTATTTCACAATCTCATAAAAATAACAATGTTGATCTCACCAAAAAGCTATCTGGACAAAATCCCTCCTTTGATTTTAATCTTGTTAGTTTTGATGTAACTAGTTTATTTATTCGAGTTTCCGTTTTAGATTTGTTAATATATTAAGAAGATGAGTTGAAAAAATTTGATATGCCTCTGCCGGTTCACCCAATTATCAGTTTCATTGAGTTATGTGTGTTGGATTCAAATTTTAAATTTTATGATAAATCCTATATACAAAAGTTTGGAATGGGAATGGGGAATCCTTTGTCTCGTTTTATGTAACTTGTATATGAAATTTTTTGAAAGAGATATTTTGCCTACGATTATTCCTAGGAAAGCCATTTGGCATAGATATGCTGATAATATATTGTGCATGTGGCCTATTGACCAGCCTTTGGTAATTTTTCTTATTAAGACTACACAGTTTGGTACCTTCAATTAAAATTATTATGGAAATTGAACAGAACAAAAGTCTGACCTTTTTGAATGTTTTGATTTATAGGTTTGGAAATAAGTTTGAATGTTCACAGGAAACCTACTAATGTCATTTCTTATATTCATTATTATTCTTATCACCACCTTAAGACTAAAGTATCAGTGGTCTCTTCCATCATTTAAGGGCCTTTAGAGTTTGTCGCCCAGAATTTTTAGATAAAAAAATTGAAACCATTTATGACATT
>NC_134792.1:2943394-2948394 GCF_046742065.1 Oratosquilla oratoria
TATGTATGTATGTATTTTCTTCTCTGAAGCATGGAGAGTAAATATAATAATTCCAAACGAGTCCATGTTTGGAAACAAAAACCAACATTTAACGACGTTTCGCCTACACATTAGACATCCTCTGGTAATTTTATTGAAAATATTTCTTACAAGACTATAAATACGGAAAAGAAGACATAAAAAAGAAGTCAATGGTTACACGAGTCATATCCTATGGGTGACACGAGATGCTCCGAAGAGTTCTAAAGCACCACACATATTTTGTTGAATGTTGATTAATGGCATATGGTCTCTAATAAAACAGCCTCTAAATATTTCAGTTTCTTCCTGTTATTATTCTTAACCAAATTTTAGGTGCTTTTGTGTATTTGGTTCCGTGTAATGCTGGTATTGTTGAATTTTGTTACGTGGGTTTTTATTGCGCCATTTTGAATGTGTTGTGTGAGCCTGTGAGTTAAGTTTTGTGTGGTATGGCCTATATACTCTTCTTTGCAAAGCACACCGTCTTTGTAGAAATCACATGACTATTTATATACAGTACCACAGTGTTTTTCTTAAGTTTATCCGTGGTAGCTGCCATATTGTTTTTCATCACCAGCGATGATGTTCTTGGATTACGGTAATAAATTATAAAGTTTATTTTGTCTTCTTTGTTTCTAGGCTTACAGTTTTTATGGATAATGTCTTTTAAAACTTTTTTAATCTTTTTTAAACGCTGATGACATTGTATTCTGATAATAAATGCTTATACCATTTTTCTTACTCTCTTATTCTTTATCCTTAGTGTTGGCTTTCTCCATATTATTTTTAATTTCTTTATCGATATCCCTCATTGCAAAGCCATTTTTAGTTAAAAATTGCTTTAATCTAATAAGTTCTTGGTGTAGTAGTTGCCAACTAGAATTTTTTTTAAAAGCTCATGTGATATAGGCACTTATTACGTTCATCTTATATTTGAAGGGGCATTCAATAGAACCATTTAGGCACCTTCCAGGGTTAGTGGGTTTTCTATAGACAGTTGTGGTGAAAACGTCTTATGTACCATCTACCCAAACGTCTAAAAAGGGGATTTTATTATTGACGCTCCTTTCCACCGTAAAGCGTAGACAAGAATATTCTTCCATTTAATTTTTTTGGCCACCAAGGTGTTTTTCTACTTCTACATCTACAAAAATGTCATCTATATATCTAAGATACAATTAGGTTTAACGTTTAATGTATCAAGGACGTGGTTCTCGATATGACACATATATGTCTGTGCAAATGAAACTCCTGGAGGACTTCCCATACTAACGCCATCTAACTGGCGATAGATTCTGCCTGATGGGCATCTAATAGGTACTTCTTGGGTACCTGTAACATATTCTCCAATACGTGACGAGGGATTTTTGGAGGGGGCAAACTGACATAGTGGAAAACGTCATGTAAGGTAATCTGAATTGTCTCTTCTACAGGAACATTGGTAAAGGGACTTTACACGTCTAGAGAGGCAAGAATTCCTTGGGGATTAGAATTTTTTAAGAAATTCTACAAATTCATTCGTAGAGCGGAGAGTGTGGAAAGTGGGGACATTGTGACAAGTTGATGGAGGTAGAAAAAGAAGTCACGGATCTAGTTCCGAGTTTTTTTGTTTATTCCTGAGCCCATTTCCAAGGAGGGAATGCGTCCCTATTATGTATACCGCCAGCTTCACCCCAGAATCACATTACTCTGAAGAAGAATAAAACGAAACCGGTCAATAATAAACTAAAAAAAACTCTGAAAAAGACCCGTGACTTCTTTTTCTACCTTCATCATATATATATATATATATATATATATATATATATATATATATATATTGTATATAATAAATATATGTTGATAAATTGTTTAAGACAAATGAGAGAGTGATAGGAGGGGAAGGGTAAACGAAGATGGGATAAGAATAAATATATTGATCTTACGTATCGGTTATAAAAACCATCCTCAGAGAACTTGTTAAAGAACATCTTGGTCACAAACATTTATACCGTAGTGGGGGAACTTGTGAAGCTTCGAGTATCAGGTTTTTTCTAGCGCATTTATTATTAAGAGACTGGCTGCTTTAGATAGGCATATAAATCCTTCTCTGTCGTTATTATTTTCTTTGACATTTATATGTGCAGCTTCAACTGTCTTTCTCATCTTCTTTTTTAATCCTTTGTGTAAAATTTCAACTTTACTCCATTCGGGAAGGTTGTTGCATATTTCGAGGTGGCGGACCAGGGAGTTGGACGTTCTGTGTGCTTTTAAATCATTCCTATGTTCGTTTATCCTCTTCTCGATTCCTCGACCTGACTCACCTATATAAGCCGAGGGGCAGCCACTACATGGAATGCGGTAGATCACACTGAGGTCGTTGTTGTCATTAGTGTGGTTTTTAAACATTTTAAACATTTTACCTATTTTATTACATGATACCTTGGCCATGTTTATGCCACCTTTCAGTAAATACCTATCAATAATTTCGGTTTTATCAGAATTAGGTACAGTAATGAAAACCTAGTCACACCGCATTTCATTACTGTACCTAATTCTGATAAAACCGAAATTATTGATAGATATTTACTGAAAGGTGGCATAAACATCGCCAAGGTATCATGTAATAAAATAGGTAAAATGTTTAAAAACCACACTAATGACAACAACGACCTCAGTGTGATCTACCGCATTCCATGTAGTGGCTGCCCCTCGGCTTATATAGGTGAGTCAGGTCGAGGAATCGAGAAGAGGATAAACGAACATAGGAATGATTTAAAAGCACACAGAACGTCCAACTCCCTGGTCCGCCACCTCGAAATATGCAACAACCTTCCCGAATGGAGTAAAGTTGAAAAATTTTACACAAAGGATTAAAAAAGAAGATGAGAAAGACAGTTGAAGCTGCACATATAAATGTCAAAGAAAATAATAACGACAGAGAAGGATTTATATGCCTATCTAAAGCAGCCAGTCTCTTAATAATAAATGCGCTAGAAAAAACCTGACACTCGAAGCTTTACAAAAGTTCCCCCACTACGGGTATAAATGTTGTGACCAAGATGTTCTGTAACAAGTTCTCTGAGGAAGGTTATAATAACCGAAACGTAAGAACAATAAATGTATTCTTAGCCCATCTTCGTTTACCCTTCCCCACCTATCACTCTCTCATATATATATATATATATATATATATGTTTATATCTATATATATTTATCTATAGATATATATATATATATATATATATATATATAGATAGATAGATAGATAGATAGATATTTAAATATATACACACAAACATATAAAAAATACTTTATTTAAAGGAAACAAATGTGTTTTAGTCAATGTTCTTATGATTTATTTTTTTATATTTGGAATCAGTTTTTTGGCTAAGTTTGAATAGTTCCGTTTAGATGAGAACAAATCTCAATTTCCAAATGATTAAGGGTATTCAAGAAAAATCATTAAATATACAGGTGAAAAAAAGGTAGACCAAAATAAAAAAGTCAGCTATAAACATGTTATTTTTTATTACGACACTGGATTTTGAGGTTCTATGTAGAGTAAGTAATGAAACTGGTATTGCAAAGTTATCGAATAGCTCGACACGTAGGTAGCTAATGTACAGTGTAAGTATTCTATTTACATACGAATGAAATACCTTTTTCTCACAAACATGGCGTATAAACACAAACTTGCTGAAATTCGCAGGACACTTTGATCAAATACAAATGAAATCAAACAGTACTTGGTGAAACTAAGTCACTTAACACACATACACGCGCGCGCACCCCCCCCCCCACACACACAAACACACACACACAAACACAGACACACACACACTCGCACACACAAACACACACACGCACGCGCACACACACACACACACACTGTATACGTCTCATATACACAACGAGTAATATAACCCCAGTCATATAACCCACTTCTTAACTCACTGTCCACCACGGGCATTCAAGCGCTGAGTCAAACATCACGAGGCCCAGTGGCACACACAAATCCCTGACACATCAATCCCTTGGCTTCGCGACAACACCGTCGACCACCAAACACAAGCACACGAACTCACGAACACACACACATAGTAGATACCACCAGAGAATTCACACGGAAACATTACACATTAACAAGGCACTCCCCTGGGAATATAATTGTGTAACACTAACAACAAGAGACCAGTATGGAACCAAAGCAGTTGCACCACCCATGTGAGACAACGGACCTTCTCGAAATTATTATTAATCTCACGACTAAAGACAACTCGAGAAAGTCTTGAGGTTGGCACTTCCGGCCAATGACCAGGAGATGCGCCGGCCTAGAGAGCCAGTTGGGACGATGACGGGTGTTGTGCAAGAAGAGGTGTGATAAACAGTTATCTATGTAACCAGTATTGTATCGTTCTGTTTAACAGTTGACAGTGTATATACCATAAGTGTCAAACCAAGAAGCTTTGAATAAAGGGGTATAAACTTAATACGAGTTTACACAAACCACTACCCCCTACCTAGTATCTGAACACCACCAGTGAACGATACATACAACTGATGGCAAGCGGTGACCGCGCCCACGTCTCCAGAGAAACAAACTAACTACCAGAAAAAAAGACTATCGAGGACTCATCCTGCGCACCCCTCTGCACCAATTGTGTTCCTCACGACTAAAGACAACTCGAGAAAGTCTTGAGGTTGGCACTTCCGGCCAATGACCAGGAGATGCGCCGGCCTAGAGAGCCAGTTGGGACGATGACGGGTGTTGTGCAAGAAGAGGTGTGATAAACAGTTATCTATGTAACCAGTATTGTATCGTTCTGTTTAAGGGACCGTCATGGGCAATTGTTCGAAAAAATCTGGTACATGAACGAATTTTAGGAAAACATTTAAAAAGAATCTCTATGATGTTGGCAACACTCCTACAAAGTTATAGAGCTGTATTTAGTTTCTATTTTTTTTTATACAGAATAAAATAGATAAATTATTGGCAA
>NC_134792.1:2958394-2960894 GCF_046742065.1 Oratosquilla oratoria
AAATGAAAAATGAGATTGTTGTTCCATTAGAAATTATTTAAAAAAAAATCCATCATATCCGGAGATGTCCCAAAAGAATGGAAGCTAGCTAACGTTACTCCCATATTCAAAAAATGTGACAAAAAGAAACCAAATGACTACAGGCCTATAAGCTTGAATTGAATCGTAGGAATAATTATGGAAACTTTCATGAGAGATGCTATTGAACATCATTTAGATAAATGATAGCCAGCATGGATTCAGACATAACCGTTCTTTCGTGACTAACTCGAATTCTACAAACAGTCATCTCAAATTATGACAAAAGAAACAAAATTGATTTAATATATCTAGACTTTGCAAAAGCTTTTGGTACCGTCCCCCATTAAAGGCTACCTACTAAACTAGCTTCACTCGGAATAAGTGGGAGCCTATTAATTAGGACTAGTAATTGGTTGAATGATCGAAAACAGAAAGTTGTTCCAAATGTCAAAACTTCTTGGGCCACTTCTATTCTTAGTATATATAAATGATATAGACCACGGACTAAAATCTTTTGTCTCCAAATTTGTTGATGATACAAAAATGTACGGAATGGCAAATAATCACTGAAATAGATTATATATTCAGGAATATTTGAATAAACTACAGCAATAGTCTGAAAAGTGGTTAATGAAATTTAACACAAGTAAATGCAAGGTTTTGCACATAGGTAAAAATAACAGTAGGTACAATTACAACTTATTTGGAAATTTGTTAACAAAAATGAATAATCATCTAAGCAGTGTATTTCAGCCTCTGAGAAAGCAAACAAGATTCTAGGACTGATTGCTCGATCTTTTGACTTCAAAAATTCATCTCTCATTAACAAGCTATATAAATCATTAGTTCATCCACATTTGGAATATGCTGTTACCGTATGGTCAACGAAACTCATTAAAGACATTGACAGATTGGAAAAAGTACAACGGTGAGTCACAAAATTTATTCCAAATATCCAAAAATAATTCATATGAAAATCGACTAAAACATATGAATCTGTTTTCCCTGAAAAAAGCGTAGACTCAGAGGTGACTTGATACAGGTCTTTAAGATTCTAAAGGGAATTGGCAATATCAAAAGTGAATTTTTTTTACAATGAATGAGAATCCGACAAGAAATAATGGTCTCAAACTGTCAGGAAATAGATTTAATTTGGAAGTGGGTAGAAACAACTTCGCCAACAGTGTAGTTTATGAATGGAACAAACTTCCTGCAGAGGGAGTGCAATGTAATTCAGTTCGAAGCTTTTATATTCGTTTAGATAAACACCTAAGCAAGATGATGTAATGCCTGACATTATTTTATATTATTTGTTTATTTGTTTGTTATTATTTGTCTGTTTGTTTATTATTGTTTGCTTGATTTTCATTTATTATTATTTATCTGTCAATTTCTTATTATACAATATTCACGTTTGTTTCTTATTTATTTTATTATTTATATTATTATCATTCATATTTTTATAATTACTTATCATTATTATGATTTTTTGCATCCGACCTAGTTATGAACCAAAAGGTTTCCTGTCGACATGCTCCTCCTTTGTATTCCTTTGTCAGAAAGAGAAAGATGAAGAAAAAGGAAAGACAAAGAGAAAATGGAAAAGAAAGAGGAAAAATGCGAGGCAAACTAAGATAAGAATAAGAAGTTTACAGGAACTGGAAGAGAAAAAGAAAGCGGATGAGGACAAAGAAAATAGAATGTAAAAAGAAGACGAAGGAAAATAGGAAGATGAAGAGGAAGAGGAAGAGGAAAAGAAAGGGGAAGAGATGAGAGAGGGTAAGTGGAAGAGGAAGAGGAAGAGGAGGAGGAAGAGGGAGAGGAAGGGAAAGAAGAGGAAGAGGAAGAGGAGAAAGAGGAAGAGGAAGAGGAAGAGGAAGAGGAAGAGGAAGATGAGGATGGAGAGGAATAGGGAGACGAAGAGGAGTGGGAAGAGTGACAGGAAGAGGATAAGGAAGAAGAAGAGAAAATTGACTAGAAAGAGAAAGAAGAAGAGGAAGAGGAAGAAGAAGAGGAAGAGGAAGGAAAACTGAAAGTGAGAGTGAAGTGAAGTTAAAAAGGATGTGAAAGAGGAAAAGGAAGAGAAAGAGCAAGAAGGAGTAATAATGAATGGCCCGAATACCGGGGTGGGGGCTGAAGAGTCGGATGATTTTAAACAGATGAAGGAGAAGGAATTCGAGGTGAAGGAATGGGAACTTGAAAGGAAGAAGGTGCTAAAGGAAGTGAAGAAGGAGCTGAAAAAGACAATGGAGAAGTAGGATCTTTAAGGAGAGCTAGAGTAGGAGGTGCAGTTGTATAGGGAGCTGGTGGAGGTGAAGTGGAAGAAGGTCGAGGAAGAGCAGAGGTGACTGAATCAAGAAAAGTAAGAAGAGCAGTAGCTGGAGAAGGAGCAGGTATTGTGGCAGGAGTTGCTTAAGTAAGGAATGGAATAGTACGAGACAAATTTGGCTCGTTACATTCATATACCCCTTTCCAGCCC
>NC_134792.1:2970894-2975894 GCF_046742065.1 Oratosquilla oratoria
CGATCACGATTCCAGCCCGTAATACAAAGACCAAGACCAAGGTGAATACACACACATACACAAACACACACACACACACACACACACACACACACACACACACACACACACACACACACACACACACACACACACACACACACACACACACACACACACACACACACGCACACACACACACACACATACACACACACACTCATTTGATGTTGTCTAGTTCTTTCATTAAATTCTCCAGCCTGTGTTGTTTTGAGAGAGTTCTTACGTTGTATTTATAGATCTTCATTTTCTTCATGTTAGTTAATGTCCAAGACTTTGAACTGTTTGGACAGTGCTTACCACTTTCATACGCTTACTTTCGTTTCGTACATCTCTTAAATTTGCACCACTATCTTTAGTCACTTTCGTTTTCTTCACTTACATCCACCTTTCTCTCTTCACTTTTTTTCCTGTATTAATTTACAGAATTTTAGTCGGTAGGCCCTATGCCTACAAGTAGTACTCTTTTCACTTTCTATATAATGTTCTTCAGATAAGGGGGAATCAAATGTTTGTAGATATTCTTTTCTTTCTTGAATACCGGTAAATTGCGTGCTTCTCCAGGTACAGTACAATCTCTGAGTCCCGTAAGAACACACATTGCTGATGTCATGATTTCTTTAGTTCAATGATCTTAACTTTATATGATCCTCCCCTAAGGGCGCGATCTTACAATCGTGAACCAATTGAATTTTCTCCTCCTGCAACCTTCGTTGTTACAAGCAATCTCTAATCTCTTCATAACTTAGTTTACAAGTAGTAAGCAAAACACACTTCATATAGGCTCCCGGCCATTTATATGATCCAGGCGGAGATCGAGCTTGCGTAAACCTTCGCCTAAGAACTCTGCTGTTTACAAAACATGCGATCTATAAAAATGCAACCCTCACCATCTACCTCACTTTCTACCCACTTGTTTACTAGCTTTTTACAGTGGTTGAATTGTTCGTTATGTACTTGCTCTCTTGTAGTAATTCTCTTCTACATACTCTACGATTGAAGAAAAAATCGTACCGTGATAGGTCAAGAATAAATCTTTGTCAGGTTTTCTGTCGACGGAGAATATTGCATTGCCGTGTGGTAGATGTTTTAAAGTACGAAATAGGAAATGAGAAACCTCTGGTAGTGCTAGTCCTGTCACTTGTGTCAAGCCTCTGTTGTTTTATTCTATCTTTTTTTCTTCTTCTTTTTAGGCCAATGTTGGGTAGACTCCCCGACTGGCTGTTGGGAACCAACACAGTAACCCCACAGCGGGCCCCGGGAATAAACTCACAACGACATGCTTATGAATGACATGCTATCTACTGGGCTACTGCGCGACCCTCGATGTATAACCATGTCAACAATAGTATTTTTCCATCTACTTTTATTCTTATTGTCTACGGAGAGCACACTAACAAAGACAATTTCTTTCATAACCGTCACAATATGACATGAGAAACAATCAAATCCACTATTTTTCCTCAAGACTTTTAGAGAAATAATATAAAATGAAAAATGTTAACCTTTCACACTTGTTGACTTCCGGTGCTTTTTTATATATCATTGCAGGATATAAACATTTTGTATTGACGTCCACTGGACTACTCTATTTGTTTTGTATTTTAATAATTTCGTAAACTTGTCTTGTACTCTTTAACTAAAGTCCCTTCATGGGTCGTCTAAGCTGACATATATATATATATATATATATATATATATATATATATATATATATATATATGTACATATATATATATATATACATATATAAATGATATATATTCATATAGATATGATATAGTTATATGCTATATATATATATATATATATATATATATATAATGTATAAAACGAGATTAATGATAGATGATTGTATGGATACATATCAAGTAGTAGACAGTTACATAACCCCTTAAGGAGGTAATAAACTAACAAGTAGATGACGAAAAATGTATTTTCATTTCTATTCAAGTCTTACAAATCAAATTAATATATTCTTTTGCATAGCGTCTAGTAGTGTAACTCCAAAGTGTCTCCAGTACTTACATCAGAATAAATATATAGTTTTATTCATGGCAGTTGAAATTTTTTATTGATTCAATAAAATGTCGCACCTCATACTTTATCAAAATGTTTGCTCACCAAAAAATAAATTAGTCTTAATAACATATTTTCTTTATTTATAAAGATTAATCTAATTAATGTATTAGGGTTATGATTGGATTTCTCTTTCCAAGTCCTCTTATACTTTGAATATTCATTGGAGAAAAATACAGAGTGAGAGACTCCTAGTCGCCTCATTTCATTTATTTAGTCGTAATTTACAGCACGCAAGAGATTATGGTGAAGGTATTCTCCCTCCACTAAAGAACAAAGAAAGACAAAGAAATGCTAAAGAATAGATTCGAGAGAGCAACATGGAGCAGGGGGGGGGGGTTACCAGTACAAAACGCTTTTCACTGTTTCTTAACAAGTAGAGACTACTCGAGTACAGATGAGCGATGTACGGCGCTGATAGGTGCATGCGCCCCCAAAATAGTCGCTAATGTACTGATTGCATGTCACCATACAGCCACCTTGCAGTCAATACCTACGAAGACACACGATGGGAAGGACAACGAATAAGCATTTGGCTGGTTTGGGGATGGGTGTAAAATGTATGCATACTCGGCTACCGCGCTTATGAGGGGAAAGGACTTTCTGGTATATGTATGTATGAATATTGATTTTTCTTATCTTATCAGGATTGGTTTCTTGACCGATGTCACATATAAATCAAGTCACTAAAATTAACTCTGAACTAAGGTTCTTACCTACATAGACTTATGATGGCTAACTCTAAACAGCTTTATCCAGTTGAAAAAACATATTGGGTGAAGGAATATTAATAAACTTTCCAAGCTGGGTGATCACTTTTTCAATATTGTTATAGCCAAAACTAGTAGGTTTTACTTGATATTGAAAAAAAAGGTTGCGTCCTCTGATTTATTGTATCCCTACGCCAATTATGTACGGTATTTATAGAATAATGTACTGCACGTACTGATTCATAGGCATATAAAGTCACCTTGATAGACGTACATTCCTTGTTGGTCCATTTGGAAGCCATTTGCCTCCTCCTCAGTTAAAAATAAGTATGATGAATTTCTTAAGCCTTTCAATAGAGTAACATACTTTATTAAGTATGTACCTACCAAGTGCAAATGACTCTTTACAACTGGGAAGAGAGACTACGGCTCGAAGGAAGGATCAGTTAATTGAGATTTCCCTTAGACAGTAGGCCTTCCTCGGATGCGTAGAATAGTTTGTCCTTATAAGATGCAAATTTGAAATAAAGCGTCACCGAGGCTAAGGAGTAAAACCAGTCCCTCACGTTTCAGTTATAATTAAATCCATGTAAGCCATCGTTTCGGAATCCTCAATTTGAGTGAGTCGAACTGGAATGTACATTTTCTAACTCTCAGCATCTCTATACGCTTTCTATTCATTGGTACGGGAGAATACCTGTACCCCGAGTTTCAGAGGAAAAAATAAAAGGTTGGTTGCATCTATTGCGAGTTCCTCGCTAATTCAAATTCATTCAAAACCTACTCTAAGGGTGGCTACACATGCTATCTATACGCTGAATGATATGAACGCTGACAACTTGCTGGAAAAGGCTATGATTTTTTCACTGTTCTCCATGCATGACAGATTCGATGCTGATGCTACCACTACCGGTTTTACTGGGTAAAAAAGAAAATGAAATACACAGCTCCCCATCGTCTCCTGATGAACAAATATGAACTCCATTCCTGTGCACACATATGAGCACGAAAATATCAGAGGCAAAGGTGAAACTTAGTAAATGTAATGCAGTAGTAATAGTCGTCCCACACATTTCTACTATCGTTTATGATTCATCTTATTGTAATTTTTTCATATAGCTCATTACATTTTCAATTTATCTTTTCTTTGCATATATTTCATATTGGTTTACACCAATTATTTTTATTGAATTTGGATCTCCTTTCGCACTGATTTTTTAGCTAAAATATCAATTATCCCCTTAAACATAATGATAAGCATATTTCTCTATGTTGAATATCTTCAAATGAACCTCAATCATGAGTCGAGGTTGGGGAGAAGCACAGTTCCAGACTCTTTCCAGGATCAGACTAAGCCTTCGAAGAGCCAAATTACCGACGTCACAGGCTTTGCTGTAATGCGATTTACATTCAAGAAAAGCGATGAACCTCTTCGATTCCAGGAAGGGAAGGAATCAAACCCTCAGCATTTGATTAAGCAAAGGATTTGACATTGGCAATAAAACACAAATTAAACAAAATAAAAAGGAACATAAGAACACACCAAAGAACCTCAAGAGAGAAACTCCGTGGTGAACAAGAGCAAGAGACAAGGAGTACGAATACCTCATACGTGATAGGTCTGATTGGGAACAAGTAGGAAGCCGGAGAGTGTGGAAAAGTGATACAGCAAAATAGTAATATTAGCACTGGGATGACACTGGAACTTAGTAAAATGGAATGTAACGAGATAAAGGTAGAGTAGGTTCGTGAAGGGAGACAATGTAATTACATTCAGGGTAGGTAAGGTTGCGGAGGAGTAACGACAAGAAGTTGTAAAATAAAGACGATATGAAAATAAAATAGGATGAATCCGATGTGGGCTAAAGAAGATGGAGCGGGAACAGGAATATAAGAATAATGAGACGAACCAAGACATGACAAGGAAAAAGAAAGCAAGGGTGGAGTGTCATAATAAAATCATTAATAATTTTGAGTACATTGTGGCAGTTTTCAATTTATTTTGTCTACCGCCAGAATATTTCATTCATCTCTGTGGCCCCTTCTGGGAAGACCGTAATTTTAGTTCGTCTTAGCTTAGACAAAGAATGGAAGGAAAGGACACTACCAGGATGTTAATGTTGCATTGAAGATAAGAGATTAGGTTCTAACGTTATGAAAACTATCCAGAGA
>NC_134792.1:2983394-2993394 GCF_046742065.1 Oratosquilla oratoria
AGCACTATCGTTAGGTATAAAATTCGATGTCGGACTTCACAGAAAGAAATTTAGTGAATAACTAAACAAAAACTATATATGGAAAACGGATGATGTAGACATAGGTTTTATTCAAAGCACTACCGTATGTTATCAAGCCTTGGCAAACAAGAACAAATGTGTTATTCCAAAAAAAATTCTCAATGCTTTGATTTGCCTAAGTAAAGACAAAAATATTATAATCACAAGTGCAGATAAAAGAGGAGGCATAATAGTGGTGAGCCAACAAGACTACAATAATAGAATGTTAGATTAACTCAGTGAGAGTGAAAATTACGAGAAAAAACATCATGGATACGCAAAAAGTGAAGGCGAAAAATTCACAACAAAAGCGAGAAAAATATTAAAGAAATCAGAGAAAGGGAAAAAAATATTAAACCGACTTGAAGAAGCACCTTTACCACCACGAATAAACGGCCTGCCTAAGATCCACAAAACAGGAATTCTTATGCGGCCCATTACTTCAGGAATCAATAGTGCACCTCATAAGTTAGCCACATTTTTAGCTAAACCTTTATCCAATACTTTAGGAACTATTAGTGATGCACATCTACGAAACACTTTGG
This sequence comes from Oratosquilla oratoria, assembly GCF_046742065.1. Classification (NCBI taxonomy): domain Eukaryota; kingdom Metazoa; phylum Arthropoda; class Malacostraca; order Stomatopoda; family Squillidae; genus Oratosquilla; species Oratosquilla oratoria. Next base: position 2,984,000 of record NC_134792.1, read on the forward strand.
ATCTAATTAACAGATTAATAGAATTAGATTTCAATAACAAGAAACTAGCCAGCTACGATGTCACCTCTTTATATACTCGAGTATCAATAAATGGCGTTCTAAATGCTGTTGAATGAATAGTAAATAATTTGAAAAATGAAGATCTACCCGTCCCCAAAAAAGATTACCTCGAATTAATTTCTCTTTGTGTAGGATTTGGCGCTTTCACTTTCATTAATATTGAATACAGACAGCATTCTAACCTCGCCATGGGTAGTCCCCTTTCTGCAGTATTAGCCAATATATACATGGAAATACTCGAAACAGAAGAATACATGACAATAATGGGTAGGAATAGTAAATGGTTTAGGTATGTTGATGACATATTTGTAACTGTACCTAATGATACAGATATTAACAACAAACTTAGGAGATTAAACAGTGTAAATGAAAATATACAATCTACTGCAGAAAATGAAATAACGGATAATTACCTTTCTTAGACACAATTATCCATAGAATAGATAAAAATGTGAAATTTTCAGTTTACCGGAAACCCTCCAATAAAGAAGACTATATACACTTCTATTCAGGACATAATGACTGAACTAAAACAGGTATTATAATAGGTTTCTTCCTCAGAGCATTTCGTATATGCAGTAAAGAATTTCTAGATCTTGAATTACAACATATCACAGAGACTTTCATCAAACTCATATACCAAAAAGTCTCTTATGTAGGTTGAAAAAGAAAGCCAAAGAAATAATTAGCAAAAGTAAAGATAAAAATAAGAATGATAATAAATGTAATGATGAAACCAGATACATTACAGTACCAAACCCTAATGTCAAATCACACCTTGACACTTTTCTACTAAAAGCGGGCATTAAGATAGCCAGGATGCCAGGTAACAAAGTAGGACATTTGGTAACACGTAGCTACAATAATCCCACTAACGGAAACAGCGTTGTTTATGAAATCCCGTGTAAAAGCTGTCCCTCTTCATATTTTGGTGAATCTGGTCGCGGAGTTAATAAAAGGATAAATGAAGATAAAAATGATAAATGAAGATAAAAATGACGTAAAAGTCCATAGATCATCTAACTCCATAGTAATGCATGTGGATGAACATGGCCACCTTCTAGACTGGAACGACACAACCGTATTAAATAAAGGATCGTCCAAGAAACTAAGGAAGACAATTGAGGCAGCATACATTAACACTAATAACAACATTAACCATAGAGAAGGCTTTATATGTTTAGCAAAAGCCATAAGCTTATTAATAATAAAAGAATACGCAAATAAAATGATAAGCTCTCCGAAGCGTCCCATGAGATGACCCGTTCATGTATAAAATCTCCTGTTATGTTTGAGTTGTTAGCTTTGTGATCAAGACCCTGCGGGTCGAAACGTTAAAGCGGGAAATTCTCCCATTACTCTTCGTCTCCTTCTTCTCCCTTCAGTCTTATTTGTCATGATATACTCAACACACATATGTATATATATATATATATATATATATATATATATATATGTATATATTAATATATATATATGTATATATTAATATATATATATATGTATATATATATATATATATATATATATATATATATATACAAGCCGCGGGCTTCACCCTCCCCGGCTTCGCCGGGGCTTGGCTGCGCAAACAGCGGCCTACGGCCGCAGTTTTCCGCGCTCTAATCCCTCGTTTTCCCCTTCGGCCTCGGCCTCGGGGCGGAACCCCAACACGGGATCCCCAGCACGAAGAAGAACGCGAAGAAGAACGCAAAGAAGAACGCGAGAAAGAAGAACGCGAAGAAGAACGCGAAGAATAACACGAAGTAGAATGCAAAGAAGAACACGAAGAAGAACGCGAGGAAGAAGAACGCGAGGAAGAAGAACGCGAGGAAGAAGAACGCGAGGAAGAAGAACGCGAGGAAGAAGAACGCGAGGAAGAAGAACGCGAAGAAGAACGCGAAGAAGAACGCGAAGAAGAACGCGAAGAAGAATGCGAAGAAGAACGCGAAGAAGAACGCGAAGAAAAATGCGAAGAAGAACGCGAGGAAGAAGAAGAAGATGAAGAAGAAGAAGAAGAAGAGGAAGAAGAAGAAAAAGAAGAAGAAGAAGAAGAAGAAGAAGAAGAAGAAGAAGAAGAAGAAGAAGAAGAAGAAGAAGAAGAAGAAGAAGAAGAAGAAGAAGAAGAAGAAGAAGAAGAAGAAGAAGAAGAAGAAGAAGAAGAAGAAGAAGAAGAAGAAGAAGAAGAAGAAGAAGAAGAAGATGAAGAAGAATACCACATGACCCCGACTTACCCAAGCGCTTTTTAAAGAATATTTTTAGGACAAAGTGTCACCGTAATATCACCTGTCCCCGACTTCCAAAGCGTTTTTTAGAAGAATATTTTTATTTAGACTTAGATACACACACACACACACACACACACACACACACACACACACACACACACACACACACACACACACACACACACATATTATATATATATATATATATATATATATATATATATATATATATATTGAGGAATGGACGACAAAATGAGTGGCAGGGTGGTGAGATAAACACCGAGAATCGTTGAAGTTTTATTAACTGACGTTTCGCTCTTACCAGAGCTTCTTCAGAGTGCACAAACATTATCGGAAAAAATAACAATTTTATACCTTACATCATTCCGCGTTCCTTCCTTAACACATCCCTCCCTCCCTCTCGTACCCTTCAACTCCTGTAGGATCATCCAGCCGGACGTTTTGGACAGCTAAAACCATCACGATGGTTACAGCAGGGCTGGGATGCTATAAAAGCTGCCTCTACTATTTTTCGTTTTTTCTTGTCTAACCCTTGTTTTAATATTTCCACACCGTCCCAGTTAGGTAAATGTCCGTATTTCTCCGCATGAACCACCAGGGCGTTTGATGTTCGGTGGGCCCTCAGGTCGCTATGTGCTCACATGTCCGCTTGTGTATGCCTCTTCCTGTCTCCCCAAAGTAGTTTAAGTCACAGCCACCGTATGGGATTCTGTAAACCATGCTGTTGTTATCATGTTCTTTTCTACCCTTACTTCTCACTACTTCACCTATCTTCGTACTGGATGTACTGGCGATCTTCAGCCCTGCTCTGCGGAGCAAATGTCCTAGCTCTTCTGTGTACTTGGAGTTGGGAACTACAATAAAGCCACCTTCCTTAGTCTCCTTTATCTCATCCTTTCTCTTTTCCATTATTTTAAGTGCTATTTTCTTCAAACTATGGAGTAACCCTTCTGGATATTTAAGTCCTGAGAACACTTTAAAAATGTATTTGACTTCTCTGTCAATATGTTCTTCACTGCATACCCGGAACGCTCTGAAAAAAAATCCAATTATTACTCCTCTCTTTATCCTTTCACTATGTGCCGAAAAGTAGTGGATGAGGTCATTTTTGTTTGTAGCTTTTCTGTGAACCGAGAAACCCACCGTTCCGTTATCCTTCCTCCAAATTTTATAGCATCCCAGCCCTGCTGTAACCATCGTGATGGTTTTATTAAGCTGCCCAAAACGTCCGGCTGGATGGTCCTACAGGTTTTGAAGGTTACGAGAGGGAGGGAGGGAGGGGGTGGGTTAAGGAAGGAACGCGGAATGATGTAAGGTATAAAACTGTTGATTTTCCCGATCATGTTTGTATACTCTGAAGAAGCTCTGTTAAGAGCAAAACGTCAATTAATAAAACTTCAACGATTCTCGGTGTCTAGCTCACCACCCTGCCACTCATATATATATATATATATATATATATATATATATATATATATATATATATATATATATATACATTAATATGTAAACACACACACACATATATACATGTATGTATGTATGTACATATATTTATAATTGCATTCGTGAATAATATGATAAACAATCACATTTAAATCATATCAACCTGAAAACTATGCTATTCTAATAATTGCAGTTATAGCACAACCATCTCATATGTACATTACTTTAAACTCAAAGTTAGATTGAACGAACTTTCATATATTTCAAGTAAACAAATGAAATATCCTCACTTTACTGGTTCATTTCTTATATGATATAACTTTGAGAAACCCCAACGACATACAGAAAGACATAACAAGATGAAATAACAAAAACTTCCCACACAAAGATAGCCAATCATTATTCTATACCATAAAAATAATCAAAACCCATACACTAACTCATGCATGTACAAACGAAATACCTCCATCTCAAACATACATCGTTTTAAACTCAAAGTCAACTACATTGAACGAAAGAAAATAACCTACATATTTCTATAACTAAACTACAGGTTTCCTTTTGGACATGACAATTTCCCAGAGAGTATAGCCAATAATTATTCAATAACAACACAATAAAGACCGACATGACACTCAGGAAACAAACATGATAAAGAAGAAAGTTAATACAAGCGACATTCATTTATCACATGTAGTACCCACAGTAAAACAAAACAAATAAGAAACAAACTTGTCCTATAACGATTAAAAATACAAACAAACAATAACAGGCATGCCATTCAATTGTATACACCATTAAGATAGATGTTTATTCTAACATGGGGAAACGATAAAAATAATGATAATAATAAAAAAAAAGTTGTGTACAATAGGACTACTTCCCTACACGCTTATCCTTTTTATATGGCCTATAAGACGTAGTAGAAAGACAAACCGTTTTTACCCTTGATATATTATTATTTTTCATACACCTTCGATGTGACATTTCAAAAAGGCAAACTCCATGTTAGTAATTTACATTACCCTAAATACAATGGCAGATTGCATGAACCTACATACACAGCTGTGAATACCTCGTAAGAACAAATAAATAGTCAATTCACAAACTTATCTCTGAAATTTATCTCAACAATTACCCACGTATTTAAGATCACTTCACAAAATAAAACTTATAAGCCACCTTTTCTGAAAATAACGAAAATATACCTCATTCACGTTAAATAATTTTAGTTCACATAAACAAACCCTTAAATACTGAATTTAGGATGTCATATAGTCCTCCAAAAATTTGTTTCTTGCATGCACAGTGAAGTGAAATTCATCAAGTTATGCGTACCCAGAGAGAGCACTACCCGAATATCGTTTGAAAGAGCCTCCGAACTACAGTAAAACGAAACAAGACATCTCATTGAAAAGAGATCCCGAATTACAGTGACAAATATATATATATATATATATATATATATATATATATATATATATATATAGATATATATAGAGAGAGAGAGAGAGAGAGAGAGAGAGAGAGAGTTAAAAAAATGAAATAAAATAAAATAAGATAAAAAAAAATGAAAAAAAGCAAATAAATAAATAAACAAATAATGATAATAATAACCTCATAAATTCTCATTGAAAAAATGTCCTCTCTTATTTGCACAATATGAACGATAACATATTTTATATTCACCCACTGTCCATAAGGTTTCAGATATGTTTTCAACAGACAGTATCACATATAGTAAAACCATACAGTATTCTTCTTACATTCATCTGATACCACCAAGCTATGTGTACCCTGTGACAGTGGTTGCGCACATCTCATTGAAAATATATTTACTTCTGAAAATCAGTTGAAACAAGAAAAGCGAAAAATCAGTGAAACATTTATGACAAAAATCTTAGGAAAGAGAATAAACCCTCAGATAGGTTTTCCATAAAGGGTAATCGATATTATAAATGGTTGTAACATAACTTTCTCGCGAACTCAATCGAACCAAATTAGTTTTCTCAAGTCGATGTTTCCCACTAAAGACCTGATGCATTATCATATCATATGTACATATAATTACCAATGCCAACTTCCCTCTGCCTCAACCTTAACCCAAGGTACAAGGACACACCTCAAAGAGGTCGGGGAGGCAATGTGACCATTAGTGACCCTATAACCATATGTAACCAACCATACGATATGTCACACGAATGACACGTAATCCACAGACCTCCAACAGATTGTCGATAGCCAATGGCTCTATTCAACTTTCACTTAGCCTAAATAATACCGCCAGTCTTTGCTGACCTGTACATTCCCTAAACCACGCAAACAACGTGAGGAAGCGTGATGCCTCGATCACGCGATCTTGCCAATAGGTGAAAGTTTCTCGTCTAACACATCATTAATCATTCCTATATATCTACTCAACTACATAATCACAAATATAAACCATAACCACGTCAAAACGCATTCACTAATATTAACTAGATCCAGTGTACTACAACTAACTCACAAACATTATTGTAGAAAGGGATAATGGAAACGTCAATAGGCAACCTCGCAAAAAAAGAAGACTCTGTCGCCATATTCTGACTCTCCCCATAGGGCATTTCATCCCCTTCTAACTCTACCGTGGATTCTTACCGAAAGGACTCTTGCCCTCCTGGTCTGTATATTTTCTTCGTGTGAACACAACCATCAAAACCTACCACTGGTTTACAACAAGTCGCTCCAACCTTTATGTATCACTAACCATATTCATTTTCTTACTTGTATACATTAACGCATACCTATGATGAAAGATGTTACTATTACTTCATTTATGCAAGAATATACATTCAACTCACCACCTTTGTCATGCTTCAGAGTATAATGACAAGTATAATTAAATGTTACCTCCTCCATCAAATACAATTCTAATCTCAACTGATCTTATACGTCTTATTTGCTACCCACCATTTCCTCCTTCCATCTTCCTCCACCTTCAAACACTTCGCATGAGTGAAACATCGATACTATTCTGTTTGCCAGTTTTACGTATTTGACAGAAATGTAATTTATTCATTTCGTGATATGTCTCTCAAATCTTATTGGCATACACAACACAAAGATACGTTGATCAAATTGTCTCACAATTATACACGCACGTGCAAATGCACATATACATACTCGTGATTATTCAATAGAAAATATTGTAACAGGATAGTTGTTTAAAAGAACGCTTGGAAACAGTCATAAGTTTAGAGAGAGGTATTTATACCCAAACAGTACATTGGGCCCAACAGCGTCTTTCTTTGTTCAAGAACGAAACACAAGGTTATTTGAATGTAGTTCTTGCCATCAATACACATCAAAGTATTGGCCATCACATATGCTAAAAGCGATGAAGAATGTAATTGAGAAAACGTAAAATGATGTTTGTGGTAGTCAATGCAGCGTTTTTACACGAAGCAAACCACACCCCATTTCTTCCCTGCTCAATCATGCTTGTTTTCACTGACACATATTGACCAAACTCGCTGCGTCAATTAAAAGGCCAGAAAATAAAAAGGTCGTTGCTCATTTTACCTGATTCGTTTGCGGTGACTATTTAGACTATTTAACCCTGTGACTAGTGACAAACGATCTCTAAGGATTTACTGGTTTAATATGACATGATTTTGTCTAGATTTGATAAACCTCCATGCTAAAGAAGTTGATAATCTCAGCTAGTTCCTTCGTTACAGTATTTTGCTTCACTGGTATTTTTGGTTAATTTATGATGTGCCACCATGATGTGAGTTTTATTCATTACAATTCGTGTTCTCCCTTACCATAATAACGTACATCCTAGAACTTGTTCATGTTGAGGATAGGAAATAGTTTTATGGGGTCTAATAATACTCAAAGGAATTGAATGCATAACTTTATTTACAAAGTTCTAATTGCTGTTATACATATATACTCCATTTCAATTTCCACGCAATATTCCACTTACGTGAAACGAAACCCTTTGCTATGGAAACGTATTCCATAGACTTCAATCCGTCAAACACCAGACGGTATTACTAATCTTAGGTGAGGTGACCTTAACGAAGGAGATAGACATTCTCTTGATTATCTAATTTCAATAGATGTTGTGAACTCAACAAATCTTATTTTGATTAATGACACACGACTTTATTTGGCTTATTCAATGTTATTGTAGGAAAGGAATTAAGCGGAAGGTCATACGAAGCCCCAGGTGAGGTGAGAACTTAATAAGGTGAGAGCCTCGAATGGCCACTTCAGTGAAGCTCAATAGGCGTTGAGATAAACAGAAAGCAACAGGCGCATGTTAGCCTTCTTAACCACGTTGACGTATTTCACGTTTATACTGACCTGCCTGACGCTACGTGACTATGTTCCAATGAAAGAGTTAACTTGGGTGTGGAAACAATGCTAGTAAGTCAAGAGACTGTTTTGAGCTCACTGCGTCAGAGGAATAGAATAGTCTAACAAAAGTATATGGACTGTTTAACTTTGCTAAAGGGAATAGAGATACATTTAGATGGACTGGATATTGACAAGTTATTAATGACGCTATATATATCTGTTCCGAGTAGCGTCGGACAATTCCATTCGTATGTGAAACAGACAGCAAACTAGATGAGTCATCAGAGCGTATCTGTGATAACATCATCAAAATCTTTGTTATAGCAATGAAGTACGCTGATTATACTCTAACATTAATAGTTGTCTTCACCTATGGGATGAATAACGATATGGTCAGATATGACTTCATCGATTAACACAACCGCAAAAGTAACCTAATCCACACATGTCAATTTCGTTCATTGTAGACGATTCCATTTCAGCATAATGGACGTGAACGTAGCAAACAAGGTCACCAGGAAGTCATACCATCAAGATGTAATGAGTTCACTGATCAACAACGAAAGGAACGAGAGAGCGAGTGATTTTAATTAGAGCCATTTGGAAACGTCACAAAGGTATTTGGTGTGTTTTGCTTCCAACCCTCTTCTCGATATCTATGTCAGCTGTAAGGAAACATCCATTTTCTTGGAGAGGGGTGGGCCGTGAGGTAAAAGAGGGAAAGGAAAGGAAAAGATCAAAGGTAAAGAAGAGAAAGGAAAAAAAAGGCTATGAAAAATTGGACAACAAGAAATAAGAACATATAATAGATGGGGATGGAGGGAACGGGGAATATGACGATAAGAAGGGAAGGGACTAGAGTGATAAAGAGGAAAGGAAAAGAAAAGGGAAAAGGAGGAGGAACAAGAAGAGTAAGAAGCGGAGTAGGAAGAGGAGAAGCAAGAAGAGGCAGAACCAAAGCGGAAGAGGAGAAAGGAGAGAGAATATAGAAAATAAAATGAAGAGGAAAAAGGGGGAAACAAGGAAGAAGAAAGGGATGAGGAAGAAGAAGACAAAAAGGTAAAGATAAGGGCAAAAAAGTAGAAAAAATCAAAAGAGAGGGAAGAAAAGAAGGAAATGAAAAAAGAAAAAAGAGAAGAACGAGAGGGTAATGAGAAAAAGAGGTGAAACAGGAGGAGATGGAAAAAAAAAGGAGCGGAAACAGGAGTAGGAAGAGGATGTGGAAGTGAAATAAGAGAAGGGGAAGGAGGTCTAGGGAATGAAGGAGAAGAAGGAAAAGTAAGGGGTGATAGA
>NC_134792.1:2995894-2998394 GCF_046742065.1 Oratosquilla oratoria
CTTATACCATTTTCTCGTCATTTCGTAGCTCTCCGGGATCCGCACGAGCCCTTGTTGGCTCGTGAGACTTCTTCGTCGTCCGGCCCGGCGAAATCTAGTAAATTCTGTCGTAGTTTAGAAGTAGTGTAGACCCCGTACCCACTGGGCACACAGTGGTCCTACTACGCGGCTGTCACCAGTCGCCAAAGGAAGCTGTGTGACCCCCGTTATATTATATTTTGCTCTGCTGAGCACATTTTTTTTGTGTACCAGGGGGCTCGTCCCCCCACCCCAACGCGCAGGATGGAGTCCTCAACTCCATCCCTGCAAACTAGGAAGACTTCCCCTGACGACCCTAATATCGACCCGGACAAGGCTAGACATGTGTTTCTACATTGCGACCAAACCCGATTAGCTGACCTCAATCCATTTATGCTTAAAAAATGTCTGTCTCAATTTACCAATGATATTAGCCAAGTTAAAAAACTTAGAAGCGGAGACCTCCAAGTTACCACCAACTCTGGGAAAGCTACACGCGATCTCCTCAAGGCCAGGAAGTTTCATACCTTCGATGTTGTTACATCCCTCCCTAGGTCACTCAACTCCTGCAGAGGAGTAATCCACTGCAGAGATTTGATGACCATGGACGAGTGTGACATCCTTGAAGAGATGAAATCTGAAGGCATTCTAGATGTTAAGTTTATCACGCGACTGGACCGGGAAAAGAACATGCGAGTGAACACGCCTCTCATAATCCTCACTTTCAATTCCACAACCCTCCCTGATCATGTCAAAATTGGATATATCCATGTCCCAACACGACCATATGTCCCCAACCCTTTGCGCTGCAACAAATGCTTTAAATATGGTCACCTAGCCAAATTCTGCAGCAAACAAACAGTCGTATGCGGTAAATGTGCAGGCGAACATCCTATGGATGCTTGCTCTGCAAAGGTGTTTCAATGTGTTAACTGTCCCTCCAATAACAACCATGCATCCACCTCCCGAGACTGTCCCACTTTCAATATAGAGAAACAAATTTGTACCGAGAAAGCAACTTGTGGCATATCCTTTTACGAAGCAAGGAAGCGTGTGATGGAAAGACTAGTTACCCCAACTAGTACCTCCGGAGCAACTTCCTATGCTTCAGCAGTAAAAAAAACCTACAGAACCATTGAAACGCAAACTGAGAGCAAGCACTCCAAGGACAAAGAACACCGCCAAAGTAACAGGCAAACTCACTCGCACCTTCCTTCCCCGGCCATCCCAGAGCCTTCCAAACGTGTGCCCACACGTACTGAAGAGGATGTCAATATGGAGATCTCCGTTTCCCAAAAACGACTTTTAAGTCCTATTACCAGCCCAGACCGTTCATCCGGGGCTAAACACACCTCTCCCACTAAGGCCAAGAAAGGAAGAAACCGAAGCAGATAAAAAAAAAAAAATAATAAAGATAAATAAATAAATAAATAAATAAATAAATAAATAAATAAATTAATAGAAAAAATGAAAATAATCCAGTGGAATTGCCGAGGTATTAGAAGTAAATTAAATGACTTAATAATTTTTAACTCGCTCAACAACCCCTCAGTTATTTGTCTACAAGAGACTCACCTTAACCCCAGTGTTGAGTTCAAATTAAAGAACTACACCACCTATAGGAAGGACAGGTTGGCGCCTGGAGGGGGGGTCGCAGTTGCAGTCAGCGACTGCCTTCCCCAAGTGGAACTACCACTGGCCACCACCTTGGAAGCAGTCGCTATAATAACGAAACTGCACAACAAACTCGTAACCATCTGCTCCCTTTACCTACCTCCCGACCCTCGTTTTCCATTAGAGGAACTAAACGGGTTGATTGAACAACTACCCCACCACAAACTGATAGTGGGAGATTTCAACTCCCACCATCGCATGTGGGGTAGCAACAAAACCTCTCCTCGAGGGGAGCAGATGGAAGAAGTGCTCAACACCAACAACCTGGTCCTCCTAAACACTGGCAGTCCCACTCGAGTAGACAATACTAGGGGTTCATTTTCATGTATAGATTTATCCATATCATCTCCTGCGTTGGCTGACAACACGCAATGGAAGACGCATGATGACACCATGCTCAGCGATCATTTCCCAGTAATACTAAAAATAGGGGGTGACCACGCTACGGCTCCTCCAGCCTACGGAGACAACCCACCCCCTCCCTGTCCCAAATTTAACATCAAAAAAGCCAACTGGGAAATGTATCGCACAACCACCAACGTCAACATCACAGGGGATAATATGGATGACAAAATATTCAATTTATCCAACTCGATTTTGAATTCAGCTATTAAGCATATACCAAAAACCTCGGTATTTCACAAGCATAGAGTTCCCTGGTGGACATCAGACTGCAGAAAAGCACTTTGCAAGCGGAATAGGGCTTACCGGACTTTTAAAAATAACCCTATTGCACCAAATTTTATTAATTTTAAAAAGACGCAAGCAGAGGCCCGTAGAACAATAAAACAAGCCAAACGAAAGTCTT
>NC_134792.1:3015894-3023394 GCF_046742065.1 Oratosquilla oratoria
TTAATTCATACCTAGACACTTTTCTCCTAAAAGCGGGCATCAAAATAGCCAGGACGTCAGGTAGCAAAGTAGGACATTTGGTAACACGTAGCGACAATAATCCCACTAACGAAAACAGCGTTGTTTATAAAATTCCGTGTAAAAGCTGTCCCTCTTCATATTTTGGTGAATCTGGTCGCGGACTTAATAAAAGGATAAATGAACATAAAAATGACGTAAAAGTCCATAGGACATCTAACTCCATAGTAATGCATGTGGATAAACATGGTCACCTTCCAGACTGGAACAACACAACCGTATTAAATAAAGGATCATCCAAGAAACTAAGACAATTGAGGCAGCATATATCAACACTAATAACAACATTAACCATAGAGAAGGCTTTATATGTTTAGCAAAAGCCACAAGCTTATTAATAATAAAAGAATACGCAAATAAAATGACAAGCTCTCCGAAGCGTCCCATATGATGACCCGTCCGTGTATAAAATATCCGGTTACGTTTGAGTTGTTAGCTTTGTGATCAAGACCCTGCGGGTCGAAACGTTAAGGCGTAAAATTCTCCCATTTCTCCTCGTCTACTTCTTTCACCTTCAATCTTATTTGTCATAATATAGTCAATATATATATATATATATATATATATATATATATATATATATATATATATATATATATATACAGCCATGACAGAACTGAATAGACATCAATAGATATTGTTTAATTTATTAAACAAGCAATTGATACAATTAGAATGCTTATAAATGGTCACAATGTAAATAACAAATTCTTGGTTGACATCCCCTTTGCTTTTTTTAATGCAAGAACCCTTCTAGGCATGCTAGTGATTAGTTTAAGAATATCATCTTTAGGGATTTCTTGACATGTTTCGCGTAGTAATGGTAAGGGTTTGAGCTTTGAAGATGGTTTACTATACATTTTGCGAAGTTGTCGGTCTAATATGCCCCAGAGGTGGTCAATAGGGTTCATATCCGGGGACTGATATGTCCATGGATATGTCCATGTCCACGTCCCATTTTGGCTCAACCAATTTTGTATTGCTTGAGTTGTGTGACAAGGAGCACCATCGCTCATAAATAGGAAGACATGTTTACTCATTCTACCACTGGAGAATATTGGAATGAGTTCTCCCTTTAATACAGAAATATATTTGCCTGAATTTATGTTTCCTTGACGCTCCACAAGCTGTGATCGACCATCACTCCAAATTGCACCCCACACAATTATTGAAATGCCCCATGTTTCACTGTTGGCTGTAGTCTTTTGAGGTCAAACTCTTGACTATAGAGTTTCTAGACCCACACTCTTCCACTGTCAGAAAATAATGCGAATCGTGACCCATCAGAGAAAATGACAGTGCTCCAAAAGGCCGCAGGTCTTTCCACGATATTAACAGTACAATCCTTTTTGCGCTTGATATTGGCTGGACGAAGGAGTGGTTTCCTTCTTCCAGCTCTGTCATAATAACCCAGCTTGTGGAGATACCTGACAACTGTTCTGGGACTAACATCAGCTTGTGTTGCTATGTCAGAGGCCTTGCATACGTGGATCCTCTTCGACATTTCTTTTGACAAGATGCAAGGTTCTTTCTGAAGGCTCGGGACTACCTGAATGAGGTTTTGTGCCCTTCTTGCCCTCTCTGGTGAATTGTACGAGCTTTTTGTTAACAGTAGAAAGGGGTATTGACAGATTTTCAGATATTTTACGTTGACTAAGCCGACCTTCATGTTGACCCACAATACGACTTCGGTGAAATCCAGATATGTCTACTGCTCCTTTGGTTCGGGGCACGCTTGATTAATCTTTTATGTAATCTGAAACATACACATATACCAAGGCTTTTTTCCCCTTTCAAGGGAGGTAGCCAAAAAGGGAAAGGCATAAAATCACTCCCACCCATTTCATCCCTAAATACACTCCACACCCCTCCCACCCTCCCTCTCATCTGAGCACCTCCTGGATGACGGGTCATCCCTGCACCTTGCCCACCGCCCTGGGTCAGAAGCAGTGTCGCAAGACACAGCACATCCACAGCAAGGCCGCTTCATTTAATCGGTGACCCCACCTCTCCGTCCCCCCATTGCATATAAGGAGAGGACGGGGAGAAATCCCTTCGGGCTGCGTCAAATTTTGCTCACACATACTACCTCACCCCCGCCCATTCCTCCTCATGCAATCACAACATCATCCATATACAACCATTCTCCACTCACCTCTGTCTTCCGTCCTCTCCCGTCCTTCCTCAACAGACATTCCCCTCTTCCCCAAAGCCCCCTTCACCCCATCCATCCACCTCATCCTACGACGTTCCCTCATGTTCACTCCCTCCACATCTGCCTTCCATATCTCTTTTACTAGTCTTTCTTCACTCATTCTTCCCATGTGTCCAAACCATCCTAATATTCTTTCATCAACCCTATCTCCCAAATCCTTTTCCACCCCTGTTCTCCTCCTCACCTCCTCATTTCTCACTCTATCTAGCCTAGTAACCCCCACCATACTTCTCAGACACCTCATCTCAAACACATTCAAACTCCTTCTCTCTTCTTCTCTTATGTTCCATGTTTCTGCCCCATACAGTGCTCTTGGCACAATCACTCCTTCATACAGTCTCCTCTTCGCATCCATTCCTAAATGTCTATTCCTCATTACACTCTTTAATCCACCAAAGCATTTACTCGCTTCTCTCAATCTACATTCTACCTCCACCTTCACTCCACCTTTTCCTGCTACACTTGCACCCAAGTATCTAAAACTATCCACTTCCTCCAGTCGTTCTCCCTTAATGTTCACTTCCAGTCTACTGCCGCTTTCACCCCTTGTACATCTCATCACCTTATTCTTACCCACATTTATCTTTAGTTTTCTTCTATCACATACTCTCCCAAACTCTGTCACCAACTTCCTCAATCCCTCCTCCGATCCTGCCACAAGCGCAGTGTCGTCCGCAAACAACAGCTGGCTCACCTCCCACTTTTCTCCATTTTCTTTAACCATCTCCAATCCCTGACCCACTACCCTTGCATTCACCTCTCGCACCACTCCATCCATGTATACGTTGAACAGCCAGGGCGACATAACGCATCCTTGACGAAGTCCCACCTTTACCTCAAACCACTCACTCTCTCCATTTCCAATCCTGACAGAAGCTCTACTACTCTCATAAAAACTCTTGACAGCTCCCAAAAGCTTTCCTCCTATCCCATAAATCTGCATAACCTCCCACAGTGCCTTTCTGTCTGAAACATAAATATAGATAAATATAACAT
Organism: Oratosquilla oratoria; assembly: GCF_046742065.1. Classification (NCBI taxonomy): domain Eukaryota; kingdom Metazoa; phylum Arthropoda; class Malacostraca; order Stomatopoda; family Squillidae; genus Oratosquilla; species Oratosquilla oratoria. The sequence continues at coordinate 3,019,184 of NC_134792.1, forward strand.
ATTAGGTAAATGTGAATAATATTAAGAATTAAATAAAAGCAGAAATGCAATTTTCTTTGTATCTATTCAATTATGTCATATCTGTGTATGAAGTGCGTAAAACAGAATGAGTGAAGGGATGGTGTGAAAGGACTTCCTCTGAGGAAGTCCTTTCTGGACGAAACGTTAGCAGTAAAACTCCAACGGTTCCTGGTGTTTACCTAACCACCCTTCCACTCATATGTGTGTATATCTATTTAAAGTACACAGGTGAGCAGATTTTCTGTAAGACATGTGGAGCTGAAAATGACAGCATTTATGCATTTACTTAAACTTTTTCTGGTGTCTTCAATATCTCTGATGACACACCCAATTAGATGAAAGAACGCCATAAAAGATGTTGAAAACACCATAAAAAATTAAACAACTATAAAAATGCTGTCGTTTTTAGCTATATATATATATATATATATATATACATATATATATATATATATACATATATATATATACACATATATATATATATACATAAATATACATATATATATATTCATATATACATGTACATACGCACACACACACACACACACACACACACACACACACACCCACACACACACACACAAATATATATACATTTATATATATATATATATATACACATATATATATGTATATATATACATATATTTATATATATATATATGTACTGTATATATATATATATATATATATATATATATATATATATATGTATATAGCAAGAACTACTATTACACAGGACGTGCGCACCCAGATTTCTGGCTTCGCTAGCGGAGGCCATTGTTTTCTTTGTAACCTAACATTTTATATTGGGCAAATATATCAAAACTAGAAACCTAACATTGTATATAGGACAAATATATCAGCTATTGACTTATTCGATGCACTATAAGTTAATATAAACTTTTATAGTGAAATAAGAAACTATTTTTAAGGCACTATTATGCTTTGAAATGCCAATTTTAGCCGGACTTAAGAGGTATTATTGCATGAGGTTAGTGGACACCAGGGTTGGTGATTTTTTTTTTTTTTTTTTTCATCTTTAAAAAAATATATAAAAAATATTTTTTTTAAATAAGATTTATTTGATTTAAATATATTTTTATAGGTTTTAAATATTGTGGGATTGCTATATGATATGCGATCTGATTGCTAAAGAACACTTTTAGCATATCAGTATAAGGAGCAGTGTTATATAGACTTGCCACAAGTATACGAGGAACGGTATAAGCCTACATGTAGTATATATATCACTGTGCAGCCCACAACAAGTTTTAACAAGATTCTTGTTGAAACTTGTTCTAGGTAAGCAGCTTCTTACTGAGTCACTTGCTGCTTTGGAATAAATCGGGAAGGATGTCTTCTGGACCTGGCAGAGTGGTTTCTTCAGGCAGAAATAATTGTCCTGTCTAGAATTATTTTGAAAAACTACCATCAACTTCTGGCAAAGGGTACCGAGCTAAATGCAAAGACTGCAGCCAGGAACTACAGGGCATTGTGTCAAGATTAAAACCTCACAGAGATAAATGCCAAGGTCAGCCACAGCATACAGAAGAAGAAACTGATGACCCAGGTAAATAATTTTACTTATATTGTGTGCATTGCTCCCTTTTCATACGCAACTATATAAATTTGGTGAACAATGGAGAGCATGTGCAATAAAAATGTAAAGGCCTAAAGAGATGATACTTCAACTTCATTACTTCTAAATTTGGGTAATGATTATATCACTCAACTTTGTGGCCTAGATGATTGTTATTCATTTCATTCAACATTGTGTAATATATTTCATAGGTTCCATTGGAATTCAGCCAACATGGGATTCAGGCCAAAGGGATTTAGCCTAACCTAACCCAACTAACCCATTATTTTTTAGTGAATTTAAAAGTGGACTGAATCCTTTGTGGGCTGAATTCCAAGCCCACCTATTTCATATCCTGTTAATTATTCCCAAATAATTTAGTGGCTTGTGTGAATATGATCATTATCTAAAAAAATAACTACTACTCAAAAGTAGCCTAAATCACACTGTATTCATTTATTTATTTATTCATTTATAAATTATGCAATATGCTCAAATTTTCTGTTTCCATTTCAGGATCTGTATCAACAGCTTCAATCCCTTCATCATCGGCTCCACTTGAATTATTTGCAAACCTGACTCCACCATTAAAAAGGTCACTATCAGACTCCTCCACAGGCGCCACTTCTGCTAAATCTTTTTCATCTAAAAGAAAGTCATCAACATGTCTGGACAGATTTATCATAAAAACTTCAGCCTCTTAAAAGGAAAATCTCGACAAAGAAGTTGCAAGAATTATATTTGCTACAAATTCACCATTTCGTCTTGTTCAGCATCCTCAATTTCTCAAGATGGTTCAGAACCTGAGGCCAGGTTATATTCCTCCATCCAGAAAAGATATTGCTGATAAGTACTTGGATCTTGTGTATGAAAAGGAATATAAAAAGTGTACAGATGACCTGAATAATGAAACTGTATGTCTTTCAATTGATGGGTGGTCTAACATCCATAATGAGCCCATAATATGTGTCACTCTAACAACATCCACTGGTCAGATTTATTTAGTTGACACAATAGACACATCAGGGAAACCTCACACTGCTGAATATCTTCTACAACTTGTACAAAATTCGATCATGAAGGCTGAACAAGATTTTGGTTGTCACATTGGAAGTGTTGTGACAGACAATGCAGCAAATGTCACCAAGATGAGAAAAGTCTTGGAGAAATTGAGTGAACCTGAGCATATCTTCCTCACATACGGATGTGCAGCACACCTATTAATCTACTAGCTCATGACCTTGAGATTGATAATGTAAAATATGTGGTCTATGTAGTTAAATATTTTAGAAATAATCATTATGCTGCTTCAAAGTATCGGCAGGAAGGTGGTCAGTGTCTAGTCATGCCCCAGGACACAAGGTGGAACACAATGTCAGACTGTCTCAAGGCCTATATAAATAACTGGCCAATTCTAATGAAGATCTGTGAAGTCAACAGGGAAGCTACTGATACTGAAGTAAGAAACAAAGTATCAAATTTAGGCCTAAAACGTTAGGCTGAGGAATTACTGGATCGATTGTAGCCAATAGCAAAGGCTCTAGATGAGGTACAGAGTGACAAGTGCACTATTACTCAAGCGGTAGATGTTTGGAAGAAATTACTTGGCCATTTCATAAACAATAAACAAGCTGAAAAACTGGTGAAAAAAGGTATGAACAGTTTATCACCAAAGCTCACATACTTGCCAACATGCTTCATCCAGCACTTCAAGAAAAAATGCTCAGTGTAGAAGAGGTGAATATTACTATGGAGTATGCCAATGAGAAATATATAACACTTGTTCCTGTCATTATGAAGTTTCAGGCAAAATCACCTCCTTTCCAGGCGTTCAAGTTTACTGAGTCTGTGACCAAGACCCTGACAGCCATTGAGTGGTGGGATTCACATACAGCAATGTTAGACAGTGATATTCTGTTATCAGTGCGTCAACTCCTAACTGCAGTAGCCTCATCATCAGAAGTTGATTTTTTTTTCCTCCTATGGACTTGTACACATAAAATTAAGGAACCACCTCGGTAATGAGAAGGCAGCCAAATTGGTCTTCGTTTTCAAGACAATGAACTCAAATGTAAATAATGATTAATGTAAATAACTGTCCACTAACCTCATACAATAATACATGTTAAGTCCGGCCAAAATTGGTATTTCAAAACATAACAGTGCATTAAAAATAGTTTATTATTTCACTATAAAAGTTTATATTAACTTATACTGCATTGAATAAGTCAATACTTGATATATTTGTCCTATATACAATGTTAGGTTTCTAGTTTTGATATATTTGTCCAATATAAAATGTTAGGTTACAAAGAAAACAGTGGCCTCCACTAGCGGAGCCAGGAATCTGGGTGCGCACGTCCTGTGTAATAGGTGTAATAGTAGTCCTTTATATATATATATATATATATATATTTATATATATATATATATATGTATATGTATATATGAGTGGAAGGGCGGTGAGCTAAACAGAGAAGAGTTGGAGTTTTATTCACTGACGTTTCGTCCTTACCTGGACATACTCAAAGTACATACAGTCTCAGAAAATGAACAGCTTATATAATCCATCCTTGCCGTGTTCCTCTCCCTCCATACTCTCATC
>NC_134792.1:3045894-3048394 GCF_046742065.1 Oratosquilla oratoria
ATGAGATGTACAAGGGGTGAAAGTGGCAGTAGACTGGAAATGAGCATTAAGGGAGAGCGACTGGAGGAGTGGATAGTTTTAGATCCTTGGATGCAAATGTGGCAGGAAAAGGTGGAGTGAAGGTGGAGGTAGAATGTAGATTGAGAGAAGCGAGTAAATGCCTTGGTGGATTATAGAGTGTAATGAGGAATAGACATTTGGGAATGGATGCTAAGAGGAGACTCTATGAAGGAGTGATTGTGCCAACAGCACTGTATGGGGCAGAAACATGGAACATAAGAGAGGAAGAGAGAAGGAGTTTGAATGTGTTTGAGATGAGGTGTCTGAGAAGTATGATGGGGGCTACTAGGCTAGATAGAGTGAGAAATGAGGAGGTTAGGAGAAGAACGGGGGTGGAAAGGGAGTTGGGAGATACGGTTGATGAAAGAGTATTAGGATGGTTTGGACACATAGAAAGAATGAGTGAAGAAAGACTAGTAAAAAAGGTATGGAAGGCAGATGTGGTGGGAGTGAACATGAGGGGACGTCCTAGGATGAGGTGGATGGATAAGGTGAAGGGGACTTTGGGGAAGAGGGGAATGTCTGTTGAGGAAAGACGGGAGAGGACAGAAGACAGGAGTGAATGGAGAATGCTTGTATATGGATGATGTTGTGATGCATGAGGTGGAATGGGTGGAGGGATGGGAGGTGAGGTAGCATGTGTGAGCAAAATTTGACGCAGCCCGAAGGGATTTCTCCCCGTCTTCTCCTTTTATGTATGGGGGGGTCGTCGATTTAATGAAGCGACCTTGCTGTGGATATGCTGTGTCTTGCGATACTGCTTCTGACTCAAGGCAGTGGATAAGGTGCAGAGATGACCCGTCATCCAGGAGGTGCTAAGATAAGAGGGAGGGTGGAGGGGTGTGGAGTATATTCAGGAATTGAATGGGTGGGAATGATTTTATGCCTTTTCCTTTTTGTCTACCTTGGTATATGCATATATGTATGTGTATATATATATATATATATATATATATATATACATACGTGTGTTTGTGTGTGTGTGTGTGTGTGTGTGTGTGTGTGTGTGTGTGTGTGTGTGTGTGTGTGTGTATGCGTGTGTGCGTGTATATATATATATATATATATGTATATATATATGTATATATATACATATATATATATATATGTTGAGACATTCTGACAGGTTGACGTAAGCGGAGTAGGAAACAAAGGAGTCTTAGTCTTGAGTTTATTCCTGACTAGTTTCGCAGGTATGGTTTTTCAAAGGAATGGGTTTACAGACGGGCTGTGAGCATTATGTACATGGGGTGGACCTCACTACCTCCTCGTGTTATCATAGTTGGTGACGAGTGTGAACTTTACATTGTTGCTAATGTAACAATGGTGAAGTTTTACAATTAAATATAATGATAACACTAATAACAAAGAAATTATTAATAGTAATTAGGAGAGGAACAGAAGGAGTAATTGGTGAGGAACAGTGTGGATTTAGGACAGGTAGAGGTTGTGTAGATCAGATCTTTTTTTTTGCTGCATCCGACCTAGATATGGATCAAAAGGTCTCCTGTCGGCATGCTCCGCCTTTGTAATCCTTTTGTAAAAATCCTTTGAAAGCTATAGGAAAGGGGAAGGATGTTTTTTGGGCTTTTATGGATCTGGAAAAGGCTTATGATAGGGTAGACAGAAAGGCACTGTGGGAGGTTATGCAGATTTATGGGATAGGAGGAAAGCTTTTGGGAGCTGTCAAGAGTTTTTATGAGAGTAGTAGAGCTTGTGTCAGGATTAGAAATGGAGAGAGTGAGTGGTTTGAAGTAAAGGTGGGACTTCGTCAAGGATGCGTTATGTCGCCCTGGCTGTTCAACTTATACATGGATGGGGTGGTGCGAGAGGTGAATGCTAGGGTACTGGGTCAGGGATTGGAGATGGTTAAAGAAAATGGAGAAAAGTGGGAGGTGAGCCAGCTGTTGTTTGCGGACGACACTGCGCTTGTGACAGGGTCGGAGGAGGGATTGAGGAAGCTGGTGGCAGAGTTTGGGAGAGTATGTGATAGAAGAAAGCTAAAGATAAATGTGGGTAAAAGTAAGGTGATGAGATGTACAAGGGGTGAAAGTGGCAGTAGACTGGAAGTGAACATTAAGGGAGAGCGACTGGAGGAAGTGGATAGTTTTAGATACTTGGGTGCAAGTGTAGCAGGAAAAGGTGGAGTGAAGGTGGAGGTAGAATGTAGATTGAGAGAAGCGAGTAAATGCCTTGGTGGATTAAAGATTGTAATGAGGAATAGACATTTAGGAATGGATGCGAAGAGGAGATTTGTATGAAGGAGAGTGATTGTGCCAACAGCACTGTATGGGGCAGAAACGTGGAACATATGAGAAGAAGAGAGAAGGGAGTTTGAATGTGTTTGAGATGAGGTGTCTGAGAAGTATGGTGGGGGTTACTAGGCTGGATAGATAGAGTGAGAAATGAGGCGGAGAGGAGGAGAACAGGGGTGAAAAAG
>NC_134792.1:3053394-3055049 GCF_046742065.1 Oratosquilla oratoria
AATAATAATAATAATAATAATAATAATACCGATAATAATAATTATAATAGTGTTAAAAATAAATAGTAATAAATAATATTAAAAGAATAATAATTATGATAAAAAGTTGGGGATACTATTAGATGTTGAAGGAACAATGTAGAAATAATGGAGGATATTTGAATTGGTAGCATGTGAAGCAAAGCCAGGTAGCATGGTGCAAGAAGGAACGTCAGAGTAAAAGGAAGAAAGCTGGAGAGGGTAGGCAGAAGTGGGAAAAAGGTATCTACTTAGAGTCGGGGGATCTGTGAAGCCATTCTTGGAGGGCAAGTGTCGCGGTAGATCTTGTCCATTTCAAGTCACCAGTTTTCTTGTTTGTATTTTTGTGGTTGGCAATGTAAAGTGATTCACTTATTTTCCATTGTTTCTTGTGTAGTCCTTTAGCTAGAATGGTGGATCCCTCCCAGTTAGTTAAGTGTCCTTCTGTGTCAATGTGGTTAACTAGAGCGTTGGTTTCTCGGTGGTGTCTAAATATTTAAATTTTCATTTATATTATCATTGTTATCATTATTATTGTTACAATTACTATTGATAATTTCTTTGTTAATAGTGTTATCATCATATTTAATTGTAAAACTTCATCATTGTTACATTAGCAACAATGTAATTTTCACACTCGTCACCAACTATGGTAACACGAGGAGATAGTGAATTTCCACCCCATGTATATAATGCCCACAGCCCGTTTGTAAACCCATTCATTTGAAAAAGCATACCTGCGAAACTAGTCAGGAATAAACTCAAGACTAAGACTCCTGTATTTCCTACTCCGCTTACGTCATATGTATATAAATATATATATATATAAATAAATATATATATATATATATATATATATATATATATATACATACAAACATATACCAAAGGCTTTTTCCCCCTTATACGGGAGTTAGTCAAAAAACAAAGGCATAAAAACCACTCCTTCCCATTCCATACTTATCAGACTCCCCTTCCCTCCACCCTCTTCCTTCCTTCTTATCTTAGCACCTCTTGGATGACGGGTCATCTCTGCATCTTATCCACTGCCCTGGGTCTGAAGCAGTGTCACAAGACACAGAACATCCACAGCAAGACCGCTTCATTAATTCGGAGACCCCCCCGTCTCAGTCCCCTCATGCAGAAAAGAAGACAGGAGAAATTCCTTCGGGCTGCGTCAAATTATTTCTCACGCATACTCCCTCATCCCCTATCCACCACCCATTCCAAATAATGCATCACGGCATCATCCATACCAAACCATTCTACATTCACCCCTGTCTTCTGTCCTCTCCCATCCTCCCTTAACAAACATTCTCTTCTTTCCCAACGCCCCTTTTACCACATTCTTCCATCTCATTCTAGATCGACCCCTCATGTTCACTCCTTCCCCCTCTGCCTTTCACACCTGATTTACAAGTGTTTCTGTACTCATTCTTTCCATGTCTCCAAACCATCCTAATACTCTTTCATCAAACCTTTCTCACAACTCCCTTTCTGTTCTCCTCCTCACCTCCTTATTTTTCACTATCCAGCCTAGTGATCCCTATCATACTTCTCTGGCACCTCATCTCAAACACATCTAAACTCCTTCTCTCTTCCTCTCTTATGTTCCATGATTCTGCCCTATACAGTGC
>NC_134792.1:3055549-3065549 GCF_046742065.1 Oratosquilla oratoria
AAAGAAAGATGGCCGCCGTTTATTCATTTTTTATTTTATTTTCTATATCTGTCGCCCTTCCCTTCCCTTCCCTTCCCTTTCCTTCCTTTTCCTTCCCTCTCCCCTTATCTCTTCCTCTCCTATCCTTTCCTTTCTTTTCCCTCTTCCCTTCCCTTCCCTTCCCTTTCCCTCCTCCTTCCCTCCTTTTTCCTTCCTTTCCTTTCCTTCCCTCCCCTTTCCTTTACCTCATTTTCTTTTCCTTTCCCTTCTCTTTCCTTTGTTCTTTCCTTTCAATTCCCTTTCCCTTCCCTTTCTGTTTCCTTTTCGTTTCCTCTCCCTTTCCTCTCCCTTTCCTTTTCCTTTCATTTCCTTTTCCTTTCCATTTCTTTTTCATTTCATTTCCCTTTCCTTTCCCTTCTCTTACCTTTCTCTTTATCACATTCATGTCCCTCCCCATTCTTTGTTTTCTTTCGCTCTTTCCTCACCTCGTTCCTCCTCCCCCCTTCCCCCTTCCCCTCCTCCCCCCTTCCCCCTCTTCCCCTCCTCCTCCCTCTCCTCTTCCTCCTCCTCCTCCTTTCTCTTTCTATCTCTTTGGTTTTCATTGCGTCCGGTTTTTCTCTCTTCTTGTCGTCGTTCTCTGCCTCCTGGCCTCTCGTACGTTTTCATTTGTTGAACTCTTTTCAGCTCCTTTATTTCTCTTTTTCTCTTTTTTTTTCTCTCTTCCCTGTTTTCGCCCTCTCTTTTTATTCTCTCTCTTCCCTGTTTTCGCCCTCTCCCTCCTCTACCTTCCCATATGACCATAGAATACCCCGTCTCTCTCTCTCTTTCTCCCTCTCGCTCTCTCTCTCTCTCTCTCGCCTGAGTTTCGTTCTCTCTTGACTTCGTACTTCCCTCTCTTTCCTTCCCTCTCTCTTTTTCTTTCTCTCCCTCCCCCTCTCTTCCCCTCTCTTCCCCTCTACACCCCTCTCTCCCTCTCCTCCTCTCCCCCTCTCGGCCTCTCTCCCCCTCTCTCCTCTGCTCTCCTTTCACCCTCTTTCATTCCATATATATGTAACCCCCCTCACTAAGCCCCCAGGTTTTCCTTCACCATATCCCCCCTCTTTTCCTCAATCTCCCCCATATTTTTCCATCCCCTCTTTCACCATCTTTCCCCATCTCTTCTTTCCCCTTCTCTTTCGCAATCTCCATTTTCTCCATCACCTCTTTCCCCATCTCTTCCACCCATCTCCTCTTTGCCCACATTTCCTTTTTCTCTCATCTCCCTTTTCCCCATCTCTTCCCCATCTCTTCCCCCATCTCTTTCCCCATCTCTTTCCCCATCTCCCCTTTCCCCATCTATTTCCCCATCTCTTTCCCCCTCTCCTCTCTCCCCCATCTCCTCTTTCCCCTTCTCCTCTTTCCCCTTCCCCTCTTTCCCCTTCTCCTCTTTCCCCTATCTCCTCTTTCCCCATCTCTTTCCCCCATCTCTTTCCCCCATCTCCTCTTTCCCCCATCTCCACTTTCCCCCATCTCTTTCCCCCATGTCTTCTTTCCCCACCTCTTTCCCTATCTCCTTTTCCCTATCTCCTTTTCCCCCATCTTTCCCCATCTCTTTCCCCATCACCTCTTTCCCCATCTTCTATTTCCCCATTTTTATTTCCCCATCACATCTTTCCCCATCACCTCTTCCCCATCACCTCTTCCCCATTTCCTCTTCCCCATCACCTCTTTCCCCATCACCTCTTTCCTCATCACCTCTTTCCCCATCACCTCTTTCCCCATCTCCTTTTTCCCCATCTTTCCCCATCTCCTTTTCCCCATCTTTCCCCATCTCCTTTTCCCCATCTTTCCCCATCTCCTTTTCCCCATCTCCTTCCCCATCACCTCTTTCCCAATCTTTCCCCATCTGCTCTTTCCCCATCTTTCCTCAATCTCCTCTTTCCCCATCTCCTTTTCCCCCATCTCTTTCCCCATCTCCTCTTTACCCTATTTCTTTTTTCTCCAATCCATCAGTTTTTCTCCCATCACTTTCCTCACCTCCACCCTCTCTCCAATCTTTCCTCTTTCCCCTTTACTCTCTTCCTCCTCTTCCTCCTCCCACTCCCCTCCTTCCTCCTCCTTCTCCCCCCTTCCCTTCCCGTCCCTCCTCTTCCCCCTCCCTTCCCTTCCCGTCCCTCCTCTTCCCCCTCCCTTTTCCCCTTCTACCTTCTTCCCTTCCCCATCCCTTGTTCCCGTCTACCTTTTCCCTTCCCTCCTCTCCCTCCTCTCCCTCCTCTTCCCCACTCCCTTCCCCATCTCCCCTCTCCCTCTCCCCCTGTTCCCACCCCTTCCGCTTCCATGTCTTATGTCATCTCATACCTTTTCTCTTTTGTTCTCCCCCTTTTTTCTCTCTCTCGTTCTCCATTTTTCTCTGTGACTTGTTCTTCGTTTTGTTCTTTTATTCTTCTTTTTTTCTTTGTCTCCCTTTTCTTGCATAAGTGTCCCCAATGTTTTTTCTCCAGCATTTTTCTCCCCCTCCCCCCTCTCCCCCTCTCCCCCTCTCCCCCTCCCTGTTTGCTTCACCTGCATTTCCCTGTCTCCTGTCGCTCTCCCCCCTCCGTGAGTGAGTGTGTGAGTGTGTGTGTGTGTGTGTGTGTGTGTGTGTGTGTGTGTGTGTGTGTGTGTGTGTGTGTGTGTGTGTGTGTGTGTGTGTGTGTGTGCGTGCGTGCGTCTCTCTCTCTCTCTCTCTCTCTCTCTCTCTCTCTCTCTCTCTCTCTCTCTCTCTCTCTCTCTCTCTCTCTCTCTCTCTCTCTCTCTCTCTCTCTCCCTCTCTCTCCCCTTTCTCCGCTCTCACGCTCTAACTTTCATATTATTTGTTTTTGTGTACTTCCTAGCCCCTCCCTTTCCACTCCCCATCCCCTCCCCACCTTGCGCCCTCCCCCTCGTATCCCCACCCCACTACACCCCACCTTACCCCTCCCCCTCTCATCCCTCACTTATCCCCTTCCCTTTCCTCCCCCCTCCCCTCCTTCCACCTTATCCCCGAACCTCTCCTCCCGCCACACGCTTCCTTCCACCCCTTCCCCCTCCCCCTCTCCCCTTCCCCCTCCCCCTCTCCCCTCCCCCCTTCCCTCCCCCTCTTCCCTCCCCCTCTTCCCTCCCCCTCTCCCCTCCCCCTTCCCTCCCCCTCTACCCTCCCCCTCTACCCTCCCCCTCTCCCCTCCCCCTTCCCTCCCCCTCTACCCTCCCCCTCTACCCTCCCCCTCTCCCCTCCCCCTCTCCCCTCCCCCTCTCCCCTCCCCCCTTCCCTCCCCCTCTCCCCTCCCCTCCCCCTCCCCTCTCCCTCTCCCGCCCCCTCCCCCTCCCCCTCTCCCCCTCCCCCTCTCCCCTCCTTCACTCTCCCCTCCTTCACTCTCCCCCCCCACTCTCCCCTCCCACTCTCCCCTCCCACTCTCCCCTCCCACTCTCCCCTCTCACTCTCCCCTTCCACTCCCACTCTCCCCTCCCCCTTCTTCCCAGTTACCATTCCGTTCTTTACTTTTGATCTTTAGTTCCTGTCTTTCTCTTTTCATTCCTTTTGTGTGTCTTGTTTCCAGCGGTTTACCCTTCCATTTCCCCTCTTTTCCCTTAATCCCTTTTTCTTCCCCCTTATCTCCTGTCTCTTCTCCTTACTTCCTCTCCCCTCACCTTACCTCTTCTCCCTCTCTCCTTACCTCCTTTCCCTCTCTCCTTACCTCTTTTCCCCTCTCCTTACCTCCTCTCCCTTATTTCCTGCCCCCTCCCCGTGTCCCCTCTCCTTACCTCCTCTCCCTCTCTCCCTACCTCCTCTCCCCTCTCTCCCTACCTCCTCTCCCCTCTCTCCCTACCTCCTCTCCCCTCTCTCCCTACCTCCTCTCCCCTCTCCTTACTTCCTGCCCCCTCACCGTGCCCCCTCTCCTTACCTCCTCTCCCTTCCCCGTGTCCCCTCTCCCTCTCTCCCTACCTCCTCTCCCTCTCTCCCTACATCCTCTCCCTCTCTCCCTACATCCTCTCCCTCTCTCCCTACATCCTCTCCCCTCTCGTTACTTCCTCTCCCCTCTCCACACCTATCTCCTCACCTCCTATCTCCTCTCCCTCCTTACCTCCTCTCCCTCTTTCATCTCTGTACTTCCTGTCCCTTCCCCCTTTCCCTCTCTCCTTACCTTCTATTTTCTCTCCTTACTTCCCGTCTCTTCTCCTTACATTTGCTATCCAGTCCTTATCTCTTCTGTTATCTTCTTATCTCGTGTATCGCGTCTTTATCTTTCATATCCTTCCGTCTTCTCCCCTCCCCTCCCTTTTCCTCAGCCCTCCCCTCCCTCCATTTCCCTCCTCCCCCTCCCCTCCTTCACTTCCCTTCCTGCCCCTTCCTTCCCCTCCACCCCTTTCCCCTCCCTCCTTTCTCCCCTTTTCATCTCCTTTATCCCCTTCTCCCCACCCTTCTACCCAGCCCTGACCTAATCTCTCCCCGCCTCACCCTACTCTCCTCCCACATTTCTCCCCTCATCTCCCCTATCATCCCTTCTCCCCTCCTTCTGCCCCGACCTCACTCTTCTCCCCTCTCATCCTCCCTTCCCCCATTGTCCCCTCCCTCCTCTCATCCTATCTCCTCTCTCCTGACTTCTACTTAGCTTTCCTCGTGTCTCCTCTTTTTTCTCCTCTCTTCTCCTCTTTTTCTCCTCTCTCTTCTCTTCTTTAATCGTCGCTTTTTTCTTCTCTCCCATTTCTCTCATCTTTCTTCCTCGCTTCTCCTTCTCCTCCTCACTTCTCTTGACCTCTCTTCTCTACTCCCGTGTCTTCTCTTTTCTTCTTTACTCTCTTCTCTCTTCTTCTCCTTTTCTTCTTGCTTCTCCTCTTTACTCTCTTTTCCTCTCTTCTCCTTTTCTTCTTGCTTCTCCCCTTTACTCTCTTTTCCTCTCTTCTCTTTTTCCCTCTCTCCTATATCTTCTCTATTCTCCTCTCTTCTCATCTCTTTCTTCTCCTGTCTTCTCTTCTTCTCTCTTCTCTTCTCCTCTTCTCTCTTGCCCTCTCTTATCTTCACTTTTCTCCTCTCTTCTCCTCTCTTCTCCTCTCTTCTCTCATCTTTCTTCCTCTCTTATACTCTCTTCTCATTCTTCCGTTTCTGTTCTTCCTCCCCACATCCACCCATCTCGTTGATCCTCCCCACCCTCCCACCCTACCTCATGTCCTTCACAAATCTCCCCTCGTCTCCCCTCATTTCCCCCTCGCTTCTCCCCTCATTCACTGTCACTCCCCAACATGTTTCCCCCTTCCCTCTTTCCCCCTCCTCCCTTTCTCTCTCTTCCCCTCTTTTTCTCCTTTCTGTTGCTTTGTCCATATCTCCATATGTCCTTTCCCCTTCCTTTCCCCACCTGTCATTTTTTCAAAAACTCTTCATTTTTCCATCTCTCCTCACCTTCTCCCCTCCCCATCTCCTTCACCTTCCCACCTCCCCTCCCCACCTCCCCTCCCCACCTCCCCACCTCACCTCCCCACCTCACCTCCCCACCTCACCTCCCCACCTCACCTCCCCACCTCACCTCCCCACCTCACCTCCCCACCTCACCTCCCCATCTCCCTCACCTCCCCATCTCCCTCACCTTCTTCCCTCTCCCCACCTCCCTCACCTTCTTCCCTCTCCCCACCTCACCTCCCCACCTCACCTCCCCATCTCCCTCACCTTCCCTCTCCCCACCTCCCTCACCTTCTTCCCTCTCCCCACCTCCCTCATCTTTTTCCCTCTCCCCACCTCCCTCACTTTCTTCCCTCTCCCCTCCCCATCTCCCTCACCTTCTTCTCTCTCCTCACCTTCTTCCCTCTCCCCACCTCCCTCACTTTCTCCCTTCTCCCCACCTTCTCCTCACCTTCTTCCCTCTCACGACCTATCTCACCTTCTCCCCTCTCCTCTTCCCTCTCCCCAATTCCCCTCTCCCCACCTTCACTTTCTCCCCACTCCCCCACCTCCCTCACCTTCTTCCCTCTCCCCACCTCCCTCACCTTCCCTCTCCCCACCTCCCTCACCTTCTTCCCTCTCCCCACCTCCCTCACTTTCTCCCTTCTCCCCACCTCCCCTCCCCACCTCCCCTCCCAGCCTCCCCTCCCCACCTCCCCTCCCCACATTCCCTCCCCACCTCCCCTCCCCATCTCCCTCACCTTCTTCCCTCTCTCCACCTCCCTCACCTTCTTCCCTCTCCCCACCTCCCTCACCTTCTTCCCTCTCCCCACCTCCCTCTCCCCACCTCCCTCACTTTCTCCTTTCTCCCCACCTCCCTCACCTTCTTCCCTCTAACGACCTATCTCACCTTCTCCCCTCTCCTCTTCCCTCTCTCCAATTCCCCTCTCCCCACCTTCACTTTCTCCCCACTCCCCCACCTCCCTTACCTTCTCCCCTCTCTCTATCTCCCTCACTTTCTCCCCACTCCCCCACCTCCCTTACCTTCTCCCCTCTCTCTATCTCCCTCACATTCTCCCCTCTCCCCACCTCCCTCACTTTCTCCCTTCTCCCTACCTACCTCACCTTTTCCCCACCTTCACCTTCTCCCCTCTCCCCACCTTCTCCCCTCTCCCCACCCTTCTCCCCTCTCCCCACCTTCTCCCCTCTCCCCACCTTCTCCCCTCTCCCCACCTTCTCCCCTCTCCCCACCTCCCTCACCCCCTCCCCTCTCCCCACCTCCCTCATCCCCTCCCCTCTCCCCACCTCCACCTCCTCCCCTCTCCCCACCTCCCTCACCTCCTCCCCTCTCCCCACCTCCCTCACCTCCCCCCCTCTCCACATCTCCCTCCTGACCGCCCCTCTCCCCACCTCCCTCACCTCCTCCCCTCTCCCCACCTCCCTCACCTCCTCCCCTCTCCCCACCTCCCTCACCTCCTCCCCTCTCCCCACCTCCCTCACCTCCTCCCCTCTCCCCACCTCCCTCACCTCCTCCCCTCTCCCCACCTCCCTCACCTCCTTCCCTCTCCCCACCTCCCTCACCTCCTTCCCTCTCCCCACCTCCCTCACCTCCTCCCTTCTCCCAACCTCCCTCACCTTTCCTTTCTCCCCACCTCCCTTATTTCCCCTCTCCTCACCCCTCTCCTCACCCCTCTCCTCACCCCTCTCCCTCACCCTCTCCCTTCTTTTTCATTACTTGTTTCTTTCCCTCAATCTTCCCTCTCGTCTCTTCCTTTTCCCTCTCTTCCCTTCTCTTCTTTAATCTCCTCTTTTATTCTCTTTTCTCCCCTTGTCTTCCCTTCTCCTCTCTTATCTTATCTTCCCTTCTCTTCTTGTCTTGTCTTATCTTCTATTCTGTTCCCTCACCTCCCATCTTCACCTCTTTTACTCTCCTTTATGTCCTGTTCTCCCTCCTTCCTGTCATAATCTTGACTTTCTTTCTCCTCTTCCGTTCTCTCTCTTCCTCTATCTCTTCCTCTCTCTCTTCCTCTCTGCTTTCTCTCTTCTTCCTCTCTCTCTCTCTCTCTCTCTCTCTCTCTCTCTCTCTCTCTCTCTCTCTCTCTCTCTCTCTCTCTCTCTCTCTCTCTCTCTCTCTGTCTTTATATCTCTATTTATCTCCTTTCTCCCCCCACTCTCTCTCTCTCTCTCTCTCTCTCTCTCTCTCTCTCTCTCTCTCTCTCTCTCTCTCTCTCTCTCTCTCTCTCCCTCCCTCCCTCCCTCCCTCTGTCTTTTTATCTCTCTTTATGTCCCTCTTTCTCCCACTCCTCTCCCTTTCTCTGAGGGCCCCTCAAGCTACGTCATCACGCCCCGTTGTACATGCAGTGCCCCTTCAGGAAAAAGTATCAGTAAGCATTAAGGACAGAGGGGCGTAGTCGGAAGGACGTTTGTATGTATTGAGAGAAAGGTGGGCGGCTAGGAATGCCTCCCCCTTATGTGTGTGTGTGTGTGTGTGTGTGTGTGTGTGTGTGTGTGTGTGTGTGTGTGTGTGTGTGTGTGTGTGTGTGTGTGTGTGTGTGTGTGTGTGTGTGTGCATGAGTGTGTGTGTGTGTACATGTGTGTGTGTGTGTGCATGTGTGTCGTGTGTGTGTGTGTGTGTGTTGTCGTGTGTGTGTTGTTGTGTGTGTCTTCATGTTTTGTGTGTGTGTGTGTGTGTGTGTGTGTGTGTGTGTGTGTGTGTGTGTGTGTGTGTGTGTGTGTGTGTGTGTGTCTTTGTTTGCGTGTGTGTGTGTGTGTGTGTGTGTCTGTGTGTGTGCATGCGCGTGTGTGTGTGCATGCGCGTGTGTGCGTGCGTGCGCGCAGAGTGAATGACAGAGTGGGTAGGACAGAGATTCAGACAGTACTACCAGGAGAGAGAAAAGAGGGAAGGAGAGAGATTTCGTACGTGTGGCCTGAGTTTTGGTATTTTTTGTCACGTGTTTGCCGGCAAATATATTGTATTTTTTTTCGTTTTTCCTTTCTTTTCATTCTCTCTCGCACTTTCTCTTTCTTTCTTTTTCTCTTTCTCTCTCTTCTCTTATTTCTCTTTCGCCATTTTTCGTTTTCTCTTTCCCCTTGTTTCCTTTTCTTTTTTCCTTTCGTTTTCTTTTCTTTTTTCCCCATTATATTTTCTTCCTTCTTTGTTTTCTATTTTTTCATTAAGACTGTTTGTTTGGTAAGGCGTTTGTACATCCCAGTTAGAACGTTTTTGTAATAAAAAAAAATCAATATTGGGGTTCCCCCTCCCCCCCCCCCATTTATAAAAATTGAGTAAGGTGGGAAGGGGGGTTAGACAGAGCAGGGAAACACACCTATGGATTACAACAGTGATTGGGATGACTCATGAGGGTGATGGGTGGTGTGATTGGGCTCGGATTAGTGTGATGGATTGGGCATGACGATCACTGTGCTATGTGATTAGTTACGTGAATTTGATTGTATTGCGCGATGAAGGGGTCATGAATGTGTGATTGGAGGATTGGGGCTGATTAAGATGCAATTTTTTTTTTTTTTTTTTTTTTTGGGGGGGGGGGAGCCTCTAGTTTACCAGCGCTTCTAACCAAGTGGACAGTCTCGCGTCGTTATTGTGAAGGAGTCTGAAGGAAGGAATAGGATTTGTGTGCTGTTGTTTGTACATTGACTGGTAGAACCTTCAGATATATCACTATTATCATAGTTTTTATATGTATATAAGTATTTGTACAAATGAATTGTAATTTCTTCTTCTGTATTCTTATTTCCTAACCATTTGTCTTTCTCTATATTGTTTTTTTTTTGTATTTCGTTTATTTATTTATTTATTTGATTCATTATTCATTATTTATTTATTTTATTTTATTTTATTTTATTTTATTTTTACAGTTGTGTGTCGTAGCATGGGAAGGGTATTTTTATGTAGTTTGACAATGAAAAACATGGCTGAAGACATCCTAACCAACATAACCTAACTTAACCTAGCCTAACCCAACCTAGCCTAACTTAACCTAACCTAGCCTAACATAACGTATCCTAACCTAGCCTAACTTAACCTTGACTAACCCAACCTAGCCTAACCCAACCTAGCCTAACCCAACCTAGCCTAACCCAACCTAGCCTAACCTAACCTATCCTAACCTAACCTATCCTAGCCTAATCTAGCCTAACCTGACGTAACCTAACCTAACCTAAGAACACTGGTGTCAGAAGTATATGTACATCTCTCTTCTCTTTCTTCTCTTTTTTCTCGCTCTCTCTCTCGTACCCGTTCTATATCACCTTTTCTCATCCTTTCTGTTTATTTATACTTTTTCCTCTCTTTCGTTATCAGCGTTTTTTCCTTTCTCTTCTAATTCTTTTTCTCTGATTTCTCGCTAGCTTTCTTTGTTTTCTTTGTCTTTCTCTTCTATTCTTTCTTTCTCTCCTACTCGGAGACTCTGTCACGTATTACTGCAAGAAAGTATTAAAGTATGAACATGTCTTAAGTATAGACTTTTTTTTGTCATGCTGCTGTGTCTGACAGCACAGTCGCTAGTCCCCAAAGTTGTCCTCCCCATCCCCCTTCCCCTTCCTCCCCCTCCCTCCCCCTCCCCCCATTTTTTGTTTGGCAGACGCGTTTGCCAAACAAAAACCCGACGGAAAAGTCGCTTGTTTGAATGGAGT
>NC_134792.1:3078049-3095549 GCF_046742065.1 Oratosquilla oratoria
GTATCTGCATCTTTCTCTAGCTCTCTTTCTCTAGCTTTCTTTCATTATCAATATCTATCTCTATCTCACCATGTATCTCTCTCTCTCTCTCTCTCTCTCTCTCTCTCTCTCTCTCTCTCTCTCTCTCTCTCTCTCTCTCTCTCTCTCTCTCTCTCTCTCTCTCTCTATTGTATCTATCCTCATTTCTTCTCCCTCTTCCTCTTCTTCCTCTTCTTCTTCTTCCTTCTCCTTTTTCCCTTAACAGTCTCTTAATATGACTGCATCACACACACACGTTTGTATAAATAAAAATATGCATATCTCCTGTCATATATATATATATATATATATATATATATATCTATATATATATATATATATATATATATATATATATATATATATATATATATATAATGCGTCTTGTGCTTTGGTTCTCTGTAGACAGAATGGAGCACTTTGGAGTCGTTGCATTGTGACATTATTCCGTTCCCTCCCGGGAATTTTGTCTTTGAAGAAAGACGCGGAATAAGATCGGCCTCGCCCTGAAAATATTTCAGACTTGCTCCTGAAGCGTGTTTTTTTTTTTTTACTTGCTTTGTTTACTTTGTGTGTGTGTGTGTGTTTATTTGTTCTATTTTTATTGTATTATATATAATATATGTATATATATATATGTGTATATATATATATATATATATATATGTGTGTGTGTGTGTGTGTGTGTGTGTGTGTGTGTGTGTGTGTGTGTGTGTGTGTGTGTGTACACACGTGTGTATGTATATTTTTTATTTCATTTATTTTATTTATGTATTTTTATTTTCTATTATTATTATTATTTTTATTATTATTTATTTTCATTGTTATTATTGTTATTATTTTTTATTTTATTTTATTTATTTATTATTTATTCTTTTTTTTTTTTTTTTTTTTGTCACTTGTTCGCACTTCTGCTTTGGACCATGTTCCTATTCTTGCCCGTGGCGGTCCTGCGAGGTGGACGTGGGAGAGGATCTCCCTTCTCGCCTGTTTTCAGAACATAGCAACGCCACCGCCTCTAACTTCATGGACAACCCTGTGGGGTTGGCACTCAGTTTCCGGACAGATCCCAAGATCTTCCTGTAACACTTTCAACAGGATCTCGTCCGCATTTTCATACAAAGAGAACTGGGAACCGGCGACTGATCTTCCTCACGTTAAAAAAAAAAAGGGGAAAAGTCTAATGCATCTACCTAAAAGTATCCATGGAAAGGAACGAAGACCGTTGCCGGCCACAATGGGGTCTCGGACCAAACTGAATAAAAATCGATGTGGAGCGTTGGTTTCCTTAAGTTGAATAGAATCTACACACACACACACACACACACACACACACACACACACACACACACGATTACATAAACATACAAACGCAGCGAACAAGGGGAGCCGCAGGGGAGGAGTGAAGGGGGTAGGAGGGGGAAGGGGGGATTGAGATTGATTTTATATGGGTAAGTTGGAAGGGGGGTTATTTTATATGGATGTTCCTCGAATGGAAATCAACAGCTCGAGTATGTCTGGGACTCCCAAGCGTGCTAGGTTAGCAGAGATGTTTATGTGGATTAGGGGCTAGTTGATGGGCTATTATTATCATTATTATTATTATTGTTATTATAATTATTATTTTAATTTCATTTTATTCATTTTATTCGTTTGTTGATTTATTTTTGTTTAGTTATTTGTTTGTGTTTATGGATTTATTTCTATTATAGATATCTATAATTGATAAGTTTATGTTATGTAATTATAACATTTTGGAAGAGGGGAAGAGGAAGAAGAGAAGAAGAAGGAAAGAGAGGAAGCGGGGAAAAGGAGAGGAAGAAGAGGAGAAGAAAGAGCAGAAGGAGAGAGAATAGTAGGGGAAAAGAAGGGAGAATAAGATGAGAAAGAGGAAGGGGAAAAGAGGAGAAAGAGGAGAAGGAGGAGGGGAGGAGGAGTAGGGGAAAGTGTTATTGGGATTGAAGGGGAAATATAAAAACAAAGGGAAAATATGTGTTTGGGTAAGGTCAGCAGACGAGTTTGGGAAAGGTCAAGTGCTGGTGGGGGTGATGGTGATGGTGGTGTTCGTGGTGGTGATGACGATGATGGTGGTGATGTTTGTGATGGTGATGAAGGTGGTGATGGTGATGGCGGTGATGGTGGTGTTCGTGGTGGTGGTGTTCGTGGTGGTGATGGCGGTGATGGTGGTTATGTTCGTGATGGTGGTGATGGTGCTGGTGATGGTGCTGGTGGTGTTCGTGGTGGTGATGGCGGTGATGGTGGTGATGGCGGTGATGGTGGTGATGGTGGTGATGGTGTTCGTGGTGGTGATGGCGGTGATGGTGGTGATGGCGGTGATGGTGATGTTCGTGATGGTGATGATGGTGGTGATGGTGATGGTGATGGCGGTGATGGTGATGGTGGTGTTCGTGGTGATGGTGGTGATGTTCGTGATGGTGGTGATGGTGCTGGTGGTGTTCGTGGTGGTGGTAGAGTTGAGAAAGGCGTGTATGCGAGTTGTCCAGCTACCAGCCTTCCAACGCCTCACCGTCGCCCTTCAACCCCACAAAACCACCACTGATCACCAATCCTTCCCCATCCCCTCCTCACCCCCCTCCCAATTCCCTGCCCCCTCCCCTCTCCCCTTCCCTTTCTCCCCCTTCCCTCTCCCATACCCCATCCCATCCCCTTCCCCTCACCCATCCACTCTCCCATCCATTCTCCATCCACTTTCCCATCCACTCTCCCATCCACTCTCCCATTCCCTTCCCCATCCCCTGTACACCATCCCTTTTCCTTGTTCCCTTTCCCCATTCCCTCTCCAATCCACTCTCCCCCTCCCCTCTTCCCATCCCCTCTCCCCTTTTCCGTCCACCCGTCTCCCATCCCCATCCCCTTCCCATCCATTCTCCCCTCCCCCGTCTAACCAACGCCCTCTCCCCTCCCTTGCCCCCCTCTCCTCTCTCCCCCTCCCCTCTCTTCCCCTCCCCTCTCTTCCCCTCCCCTCTCTTCCCCTCCCCTCTCTTCCCCTCCCCTCTCTTCCCCTCCCCTCTCTTCCCCTCCCCTCTCTTCCCCTCCCCTCTCTTCCCCTCCCCTCTCTTCCTCACTTCTCTCCCTCCTCTGTTCCGTCTACCCCTCCCCCTCCTCCCCCCATCCGCACCTATCATCCAGACGCGACAGGAACGCTGACGTCATCCGCTGTGGTATACCACCTGCCTCTAGCCCCCCCTCCCACACCACCACCATCTCCCTCCCTCCTCTTCCCTTTCTCCTATTCCACCTCTTCACCCTCCTCTTCATCTTTCTCCTCCTCTTAACCTTCCTCCTCTTCCTCCTCGTCACCTACATCCTCTTCCCTTCCTCCTCCCTTCCTCCACCTCCCTCCTCTTCACTTTCCTCCTCTTCATCTTCCTCCTCTTACGTTCCTCCTCTTCCTCCTCCACATACAGTACGTCCCCCTACCCATACAGTACGTCCTCCTCCACATACAGTACTTCCCCCTCCACATACAGTACGTCCCTCTCCACATACAGTACTTCCCCCTCCCCATACAGTACGTCCTCCTCCACATACAGTACGTCCTCCTCCACATACAGTACGTCCCCCTACCCATACAGTACGTCCTCCTCCACATACAGTACTTCCCCCTCCACATACAGTACGTCCTTCTCCACATACAGTACCTCCCCCACCACCTACAATAACCCCCACCCACCCCTCACATTCCCCCACCATTTATCCTAGCCCCCTCCCAGCCCCCTCCCAGCCCCCTCCCAGCCCCCTCCCAGCCCCCACATCAGCCTACACAGCCACCTGCCTACCCCCACCAATCGGCTTCGAGCGCCACCACCCGCCACCTCCTCCCCCTCACCCGCCACCTCAGTCCCCCCCCTGCTACCCCCTCCCACCCTCCTCTCCCGCCGTTTCCTCCATCAACCTCGTTTGACACCAAATTTGTCTGATCTTACACCTGCCTCACTGACACCTTTGCTTCCCCCCTCTACCCCCTACTCCCCCACTCTACCCCCACTCCTCCCCACCGCCTTTCCTCATCTCTCCTCTCCCTCCCTACTTCCAGCGTTAACGATGTCGCTCTTAACTGCGGTGTCGCACAGTCTGTCAGTCCCGTGCGGCAATAAGTCATTTACACACACACGCACACAGACACACACACAGACACACACACACACACACACACACACACACACACACACACACACACACACACACACACACACACACACACACACACACACACACACTCACTCACTCAGACACACACACACTCACACTCACTCACTCACTCACTCACTCACTTCCCTCTCTCTCTCTATCTCTATCCTTTTCTCTTTATTTCTCCATCTATATATATTTCTCTTTCTCTCTCTCTCTCTCTCTCTCTCTCTCTCTCTCTCTCTCTCTCTCTCTCTCTCTCTCTCTCTCTCTCTCTCTCTCTCTCTCTCTCTCTCTCTCTCTCTCTCTCTCTCTCTCTCTCTCTCTCTCTCTCTCTCTCTCTCTCTCTCTCTCTCTCTCCCTCTCCCTTCCTCCCACTCTCCTCTCTCTTTTACTCTTCCTTTCTTCTTTTTCCTCCTTTTCCTCTTTCCTCCTTTTCCTCTTTCCTCCCGCTTCGTCTTCCTCCTTTTCCTCTTCCTCTCCCTCCTCTTCCTTTTCTTACTACTCCCCTTCCTCTGCTTCTTCCTCTTCCTCTTTCTCCTCCTTGTTTTTCCTCTTCCTCTCGATCCTCCTCCCTCTGCTCCTCGTCATCCTCTTCGTTCTTTTCCTCCTCCTCTTCTTCTTTCCTTCTCCCTCATCCACCTTCTTTTCGTCTTTCTCCTCCTTTTCCTTTCTCCTCTTCCTTCCTCCTCTCTGTCCCCCTAATCCTCCATACTCCTCTTTCTCCTCGTTCTTCTTCCCCTAATCCTCCTTTTTCCTCCTCTTTCCTCCTTCCTCCCCTTCCTACTTCCTCCCCTTCCTCCTTCCTCCTCTTCCTCCTTCCTCCCCTTCCTCCTTCCTCCTCTTCCTCCTTCCTCCTCTTCCTCCGGTCTCCGTGGGTGTAATTTTGAGGCCCAGTCCCACTCCACAAGATCCTTGACCATCGCTGTGTGTGTGTGTGCGTGCGTGTGTGTGTGTGTGTGTGTGTGTGTGTGTGTGTGTGTGTGTGTGTGTGTGTGTGTGTGTGTGTGTGTGTGTGTGTGTGTGTGTGTGTGTTTGTGTGCATAAGTGTGCGTGTGTACTTATGTGTGTGTGAGAGAATACTCTCTATTCTTTCACCTCTATTCGCATGAGACGAACAGGAGGAGGGAGAAAAATTAATGTAGGAGGAGGTAAAGGAAGAGGAAAAGAAATGAATGGAGGAGGAGGAGGAGGAGGAGGAGGAAGAAGAAGAAGAGGAATGAATGAATGGAGGAGGAAAAGAAGAAGAAGAGGAGGAGGAGGAGGAGGAGGAATGAATGGAGGAGGAGGAGGAGATGAATGATCATGATGTGATAAGAGAATCGCTGGGGGGAAAGGGGGAAGGGGAGGGGGAGGTGGGAGGGAGAGTACGAAAGAAGGAAGAAGAGAGAGGGGAGGATAGGAAAGGGGAGAAAAAACGGGGGATAGGAAGTGAGGGAGGAAGGGACAAAGGGAACCGAGGGAAAGAAGAGACAAGGATGGGGAAGGGGGAGGGGGAAGAGGGAGGGAGAGGGAAGGAGAATGAGGGTGGGGAGGGGGAAAGGAGAGGAAGGGAGGGGGTTAAAGAGAAGGAGGTAGCGATAAGGAGACGGAGGAAGGGAGGGGGGAAAGGAGAGTAAAGGGGAGGGGAAAGGAGAGGGGAGGGAAGGGAAAAGGAGAGTGGGGGGGGAAGGTTTCGTGGTCACTCAACGGCTGCGGTGACATCATCCGAGGCTTCCCCCCCCCTTACCCCCTTACCCCCTTACCCCCCCTTACCCCTCGCTCCCCTCCGGGACGAGGGAGAGATCCCTGCTCCCCTCCTAAGGAAGGAAGGGCATAAGTCTTCGCCGTCGGCGCCTAATGGATATGCGGCCAGATAGCGACTCCTCCCCCTTCCTCTCACTTCCTCTCACTTCCTCTCCCTCTCTCATTTCCTTTCTACTCTCTCTTATCCCTTTCTCTCCCTTTCCCTCCCTTCCTCTCCCTCCCTTCCTCTCCCTCTACTCTCCCTTATTCTCCTTCTACTCTCCCTGCCTTTCCCTCTTCTCTCCCTCTCCCCCACGCTTATTCCTCTCCCTCTACTCTCCCTTCCTCTCCCTCTATTCTCCCTTCCTTTCCCTCTATTCTCCCTTCCTCTCCCTCTGTTCTCCATTTCTCTCCCTCTACTATCCCTTTCTCTCCCTCTATTATCCCTTCTCCCTCTACTCTCCCTCTACTCTCCCTTCCTCTCCCTCTCTTCTCCCTTCCTCTCCCTCTACTCTCTCCTATCCCATCCTCTCCCTGTCTCTCCCTTCCTCTTCCTCTCTCTCACTTCCTCTTCCTTCCTCTCCCCTCCTCTCACTTCCTCTCACTTCCTCTCCCTTTCCCTCTCCTCTCCCTCCCTCTCCCTACCTCTCCTCTCCCTTCCTCTCCCTTCTTATTCCTGTATTCTTTCATATCACTTCCTCTCACTTTCTCACCCTTCCTCTCCCTTCTCCCTCTCTCTCATTTCCACTCCCTCTCCCTTCCTCATCCTTCCTATCTCTTCCTCTCTCTTCCTCGCACTTCCTCTTGCTTTCCTTCCCTCTCCTTTCGTTTATCTCCCTCCCCTCCCCTCCCCTCCCCTCCCTTCCTTCCCTTTTCTTCCTACTTCTCCTCCGTCTCCCTCCTTTCTCTTTCTCACCCTTCACCTTTCCATCTCCCTGCTTCTCCTCCTTTCCCCTCCCTTCCCTTCCCTTCCCTTCCCATCCCTTCCCTTCCCTTCCCTTCCCATCCCTTCCCTTCCCTTCCCTTCCCTATCTTCTCATTTCTCCGCCTCCTACGAATAAGACTTATGATGTATATCAAAATAGAATATTTGACAGAATTTAAAAGACAGAAAAGATTATGTTCTGTAAGGAGAAGGGGGGCGGGACAGGAGGTGGTGAGTGGTGATAGTATGTGGGGAGACGCCTCTACGGAACCACTTTTGCTCAATAATTAGATCCAAAAAATGAATCTTGCACCAAAAATTCAAACTCAAAAAAAGTACGGATCCAGTTATCATTTTTTTCCCTCTGGCCACGTGACGATTAACGTCACGTCGGTGTCACAGAATTGACGTGTCGTTCTAGTGATGTACATATGTGTACGTGATGGGGCTTGTTACTGACATACATGTTCCATGTGTGATGTGATATGTGACGTCAGGGGCGTATTCCATGTAACGCCATGACATAGTCGTGACATGAACATTACATGTCCAAGGAAGACATGACGAAGATATTTTACATGAATCCAAAGTGGACATCATGGTGATATAACGAGATAAAAGATTATAATAAAAATACAAAATAAAACACTGGAGGGTTCGAACTTGGTATGTGACAAGGTTGTAGTGTGTTTACTTCAAGTTGTAGGTAGTGTATTGGCTTGTAGTAGTACTGTAGTCCTACTACATTACTGTAGTAGTTATACCACTATGAGCATATATATATATATATATATATATATATATATATATATATATATATATATATATATATATATATATATATATATATATATATATATTCTGACAGTCGCCCGTTGGAGTCTTTTGAAGCCCCTTTAGCTCAGTAAGGTATTGGCCCGGTCTCAAGCGAGGCCTCGGTTCGAATCACGGGGCGATTGTCGGAAACTGTTTGTGTGTATGTATATATATATATATATATATATATATATATATATATATATATACATATATAGATATTTGTGTGTGTGTGTGTGTGTGTGTGTGTGTGTGTGTGTGTGTGTGTGTGTGTGTGTGTGTGTGTGTGTGTGTGTGTGTTTGTGTGAGTGTGTGTGTCAAAAAGAGACACAACATATTGTAAGCATGGATGATAGACCCTTATAAGATTTATGTTTTCATGAGGACATTAGGCCCTTTTCAGGGGAACAGACATTGCTGTGACCATCTCGCAACAGAAATATACAAGAAGAGGAGATTCGGGCTTACTTGTTGGAAAGACATCAAAAGAATGAAGCATGTACAGTCATGAGCAAAATTTTTGACCCACGCTACAGTTCTCAACGTCTTTTTTTTTTTTTTTTTTTTTTTTTTAGTACGTGATATATTTTCTATGTACCTAGTTTACATTTAGGTAATTTTGTTGAAAAGATAAGTAAAAAATTGTCAGAGAATTTGAATTTTGTATCATGAAAAGCTCTGAGTTGGTCAAAACTTTTGCTCGTGACTGTACATCTAGAACTCGGAAATGACCCAAACAAGGTTGTTTCGACCTCCAGCAGCTCGAAACTGCCAATTATCGCATTCTATATTTCACCAAATCTAGGATTGTGTAAGAATTATTTACACGTTTAAGCGAAACGACCGTAAACACATTTAATCTAGCTAGGTTAATCTAACATAATTTAATCTAATTTGATTTAGATTAATCTAATCTAATCTATTTTATCTATCTCGGTTAGTGTATGGTTCATCTTACATAATTTAATTTAATTTACTTTAGATTAATCTAATTTAATCTATTCTATCTAACTCGGTTATCGTATGGCATTATTGATTCAACCTATCTAGAAGCTAGAATTAATTACATAATGTACAGTATCACGGAGGTGGCATTTTGTGAAGCCAGTAACGTGTAATGTCACGGGGATGGTGCATGCATGACGTCACACGGGCATTAGATATGTGGCCAGCGCTCACCTGGTGGCCAGTGGCTACTAGCCTGTGGACACAGGAGATTGAAGTCTTGAATAGAAATCCTCCCAGAGTGTTCGAATCGGTGAAAGAAACTGTGGAGAGAGGAAAAAGAGCGAGAATCAAGTAAAGAAAGGAGGAAGGGAGAAAGGGAAATAAGTGATAAAAGGAAAGAAGGATATTAATTTCTAGAGAATAAATCATTAAAAAGATAAATAAACGATCAAAGACCAAAGAATTGTAGTCATTCTATCACTTCCGAACGAAGAAGAAATAGAAATAGACAGACGAAATAGAAAATAACAAGAAAATAGAGATAGAGGAAACGAAATAGGGACAGGGAGCGAAAGGTAGAGGGAAATAGAGATAGATTAGACATAAGATAGAGAAGGAAGAAAGAGAAGATAATCATAGCGAAAACAAGATAGAGAAGGGAGGAACAGAAGAGAGAGATGGTTTGAAATATTGGATGGAAAAGCAAATACGTACGAATGAGGAGACAGAAGAAAATGGAAGTCTTTCTTCCTGTCTGCCTCACACTTGGACGCAGTGAGCCGAACATAAAGTAATTCTGGTCTGCAAATAATTTTTACTGGCGAGTTCCGAGTTTTAAAGATGGCGTGCTGTTGTCTTTGTATCAATTATCTTTCGCGAATTTTTTGCCACTCATCTCATGTATTTATTCATTTATCTTTAGGGAAGAGAAGGCCAGGATGTTTTGAGAAGATGAAATATGAAATGAGATGTGGTAGTTGGAAATTCGCGCTGCAGTTTTAAGTCACCAAGGTTAGTTAACTCTCTCAGAGGCTGTGTCGTTCCCAAGGGAATAGACCGTCGGTCCTGCAGTGGTTCAAGCTGCTAAACCCCTTTTTTTTTTACCGCCTACACCCACATCCTTACCTCCTCCCACTCTTCACTCTCCCACCTCCCATCTCCATCCTCGTCCCACTCGAAAATGTTCCACAAAACTAAATGGGTTTAGAACAAATATGTCTGAAGAGGCCTCTTGACTTTAGTAATAATTAATTGACAGTTAACTGACCCTGGCACCAAGAGGCATGGCACTCAGGCTGAATTAAAACGTCTGGCGTTAACTAGAATTAAATCTCTGAAGAGAACTTTAGGTTATCACGGCTTAGGAATTGTGCTTCCGTGCTGGCTCGCCCTCTGGGGTAAACTGTTCCACACAATTGGTACGCTTGTATTCTTCTTGTCACAAAGATCATGTACCACCCACACAGTTGGTATGCCTGCATCTTTCCACCTGCAGTCCTACTTTTTTCTCTCTCATAAAGAAAATCTAAGTTTCTCCTCGGTTGATCTTGAAGCGTGTACGGGTTTATCATCTCGTCATCTCTGTCTGACCATCAACATGGTTTCTGCAAAGGACCCTCTGATTTTCTTCAGAATTCTTGTCAGACTCTTAGATAGGTCTTCGACGAGGTCTTCAGCTGTCTTCGATGGTCTTCGACGAGGTCTTCGGAGGTCGTCGTGGTACACATGTCAAACGGTTCCAAGTCTATCAGAAGTCTTTGACCTCAAGATCAACCCTCTTACGGAGTCGCCCTTCCTCTAGTCTTCCAACCTTGATGACCTCTCAGAAGTCATTTCTGGTGTCGGTTATTTATGTCCTTTGTGTTTAGTGTGCCTACCACAGAACTCTCGTCTTGTCATAAGCGAGGCAATGGACTACACGTCCTATCCTATACTCGTACGATGATGATGGTGATGATGGTAATGATGACGATACTATAAATTTTTCCAAGTCGTTCTTTTGGCTCATTCACAACCTGAATCCCAAAGTTTTCGAAGACAAGATTTCCTTTATTTATATGGAAGAAGGAGATAGAAGGAGGAAGAGAGGGGAAATGAGAAAGAAAGGGAGGGAGGGAGAAAGGGAACTAGATTGGAAGAGAGAGAGAGAGCGAGAAAGTGAGTGGGAGAGAGAAAACGAGAGAAAGAGAGTGAGAGAGAGAAAGGAAGGCAGACAGGTAGGGAGTGAAGGAATAGAAAAGTGGCCGAGAAAGAAAATTTGGGATTGGGGCGAATGAGAAACCAGACGAGGAAGAGAAAATTTCGAGAGAAAACGAGAGCAGAACTGAATTGAGTGAGTGTGGACGGACCGCAAGAGAAAATATAAGAGAAATTAGAGAGGAACCGTTTTTGAGGAGAGGCAAATTGAAATTGGTGATAATTAAAGAGGTTTAAAAGGAGCGCCCAACCAGAAATGTCAACCTCGGCCCATCTTGTCTGACCTTTGTTCACCTTGTCTGACCTTGTTCCCACCTTGTCTGACCTTTGTTCACCTTCTGTGGCGTTGGCCCCACCTTGTCTCATCTTCTTTGACCTTTGTTCACCTTGTGTGACCTTCCACCTTGCCTGACCTTGTGTGACTTTGATTCACCTTGTCTGACCTTTGTTCACCTTGTTTGACCTTTGTTCACCTTGTGTGACCTTGTTTCACCCTGTCTCACCTTGTCTGATCTTTTATCCACCTTGTGTGACCTTTGATCCACTTTGAATGACCACGATTATCCTTGACCGATCTTAACTATCTTTGTATTACCTTGAATGTCCTTTACTAATCTTAAATAACCTTGACCCACCTTGTGTGACCTTAACCGACCTTGTGTGACCTTAACCGACCTTGAAGCACCTGTGACCTTGACTGACCTTGATCCACCTTGTGTGACCTTGCCCGACATTGAATGACCTTGACCGTCCTGTACTAGCCTTGAACGACCTTGAAGGCCCTAACAACCGACTTCGACTAACCTCGACTGACCGACCTTGACCAATCTCAGCCTTGACTAACTTTGACCACCCTTAATCTACCTCAGCCTTGGCCAACTTTCACCTCCCTTAATCTACCTCAGCCTTGACCAACTTCAAGTTTGACCTACCCTGACCAACTTGAGCCTTGGCCAGCCTTTGCCTTGAACAAGCTCAACCTTAACTGACCGACTGACTTGACCCGCCTCAACTTGAGTGACCGAGTTGGTCAACCGAACTGACGGGGCAGAGGAAACATGGGTGTGTGCCAACACAAAATATTAATTGAGGATAAATGAAAAATAAGGCCAGAGTGGAACTGTTTTGTTTTTTGTTTTGTTTTTTCCGGAGGGGGAGTGGAGAGATGGCAGATTTGGTCAGTTAAATGTTACTTTATTTTTTGTTTATTCGTTTTTATTGATCTATTTGTTTATTGTAAATTATTCATATGTTTATTTTTGTTTTCATATGTTTATTTGTTTTTATTTATTCATTTGTCATATACTTAGATACACCTATTCATTTACTTTATCATTTTCTTGCCTTCATTTATTGATCTATTTCTATCATTTACTCTATTTTTATTACGTACTTGTCTTCATTAGTTTATTTATTAATTTATTTATATCCATTTCAAGTGTAGGCCCTTTCCTATACTTCTACTACCAACTTGATACATTTCATTTTTGTTGTCATATGTGTGACATTCATGAAAAGTAACATTCATGAGAAGAAGGTTCCTGTCGAGGGAACGCCAAGGAAAAGAATAAAATCGACTGACAGTAACCAGAATAAAACAAACAAAGGTCCCCGCTGACGTCAGCAGCCTGATTGTCACGTGACCGACTCCTTATGACTGCCGTCAGGTGATTTTATTACGTATAGGAGGAGGAGGAGTGTCAGGTGAATGTGCCTGAAGTGTCGGCGCCAGGAGCTGACTTTCGTCCGCTGGCTGTCAGCTTGATATGGAAGTCTCCCAGAAGACGTTAGTCTTGTGGCTGACAGCCAGGACTTCCCCCACAAGGCATGGGGAGCTGACAGACTGACAGGCTGACAGATGGCGAGGAGACTTTATCTTGTCGCCAAGAATTGCAAAGTCGAGGATGGCGTCAGCACTGACGAAGTCATGAGTCGTAGATCCAAAGATTAGGTCCGACGCCAGACAAGGAGAGACAAGGCAGGTGAACAAAGAAGGAGATTTTTTTTATTTTATGAATGTAAACGATAAGCTGAGTAAGAACGGGGGAAAAAAATATCTTTTCGAAAAGGAAGAAAGAAGGTGTGTATAAACAAAAAATCAGTAATAAGGCTAGGAAGAATTTTGAAAAAAAAAAAAAAGAGGACGGGCGTTTTTTTGAAAAGTAAGAAGGTGAATGTAAACACAAAGAAAGAACCCAAGAAGCGTTAAAAAAGAAGAAGAAGAAGAAAATGTGAGGGTAATTTTCGAGAGGAAGGGAGCTGGTGGGGGCTTAGAGGGGGGTGGGGGTGGGTCGGTGGGGGGGGGGGGTCGGTGGGGGGGGGGACAAATGGTCTCGAAGTTTTACTCGTTTTCTTCCAGAGTCCAAGTGTCGAGATTGGCTACTTTGGAAATAAATAGAGTGGAGTATTGCCATCATTATTATTTTTGTTTTCTTCCGTTCTTTCTTTTTATTTTCTTATCTTTTAATATATTTTTTTTATGTTCGCACCAGGAATGTGTTAGCATTATTTTCTCATTTCCGTCATCGTCGTTGTCGTCATCGTCATTATCATCATTATCAATATCATTATCATCATTATCATCATTTCCCTCATTTTCATCATGAACATCATCATATCTCATTAAACCATAATCATGATTATCATCAACAATCGCAGTAGTAACATCACTATCGTCACTAAGATGATGATGATGATGATGATGATCATCATCATCATCATCATCATCATCATCATCATCATCATCATCATCATCATCATCATCATCATCATCATCATCATCATCATCATCATCATCATCATCATCATCATCATCATCATCATCATCATCTTTGTAATCATCGTCACCGTCATCGTCATCGTCATCGTCATCATCATCGTCATCATCATCATCATCATCATCATCATCATCATCATCATCTTCATCTT
Source organism: Oratosquilla oratoria (assembly GCF_046742065.1). Classification (NCBI taxonomy): domain Eukaryota; kingdom Metazoa; phylum Arthropoda; class Malacostraca; order Stomatopoda; family Squillidae; genus Oratosquilla; species Oratosquilla oratoria. The sequence goes on from NC_134792.1 coordinate 3,091,758, forward strand.
CATAATCTTCATCCTCAGTAACGTGAATCATCGCCCCTCCTCATACTCCTCTTTCTCCTCCTCCCCTCCTCTTCTTCTTCCTCCTCCTCTCCCTCCTCTTCCTCCTCTTTCTGCTCTTCACTGTCTGCCTCCCCTTTCTTCTTCCATGTTCCATCATCACTTTTACAGTTTCTACAGACTCGCTTTGTTTCACTTCTTGTTCTAGCTGGAACGACCTGACACCACCCGCACACCCACACACCCACACACCCACACACCCACACACCCACACCCACACACCCACATCCCTCTTGTCCTCATTTTCCTCCCTTCACCTACACCCTTCCACCCCCTTGCCTGCCCTCATAGTCCTTGTCTTCACTCTCGTATTCGTCCTGCTCCTTGTCTTGCTCCTCGTCCTCCTCCTCGTCTTGCTCTTCGTCCTCTTCCTCGTCCCACGTGTCTACCACCTACTCCCTCCTCCTCCTCCACCTCCACCTCCACCTCCCCTTCCATCTCCTCCCTCCTTACCCTCCCCTTTTTCCTCATTCTCCTCAACTTCCTCGTCTTCATCCTCTTCCTCTTCCTGTTGCTCCTTTTTCACCTTCTCTTGTTCCACATTCTTCTGCTGCTTTTGTTCCACCTTGTATTCTTTCTTCTCACGCTTCTCCTCTTCTCCCTTATCTTCCTCATTTTTCCTCTTTGTTTTTGTACACTTCTACTCTTCGTACTTCTTTTTATGTTACCCTTCACTGTCCTCTTCCATTTACATCTCTTCTCTTTTTCCTCCTTCCTCTCGTCTTTTCTTCTTCTTTTTTTTTTTTTGTTTCTTCGTCTTTTTTATATTTATTTTCATTAATTTTATTATTTATTAATTTATTTGTATTTTTTATTTATACATGTTTTTATCTTGTTTCAACTTTTTTCTTTCTCGTTCTTCTCTCTTTCTTCTTGTTTCTCTTTCTACGCTTATTTTCACCTTTCCTCCTTTTTCTCTTATTCTTCTTACTCCCGTCTCTTCCTCTTCCTCTTCCTCTTCCTCTTCCTCTTCCTCTTCCTCTTCCTCTTCCTCTCCGTCCTTGTACTCCATATTTTCACTCCATATTTCCTCTCCCTCCTTCCCAACTGCATCGCTCTCCCTCCTCTTCCTCCTCCTCCTTTTGTTCCTCACCCTCTTCCTCCTCTTTCTTCTCTCCCTTTTCACCTTCCTTCTCTTCCTTTCCCTCTTTTTTCTAAGCTTCCTTCTCATCTCTTCCTCTTCATCTTCTTCCTCTTCCTCGTTTACTTACGCTTCCTCCTCTTCTTCCTTTTTTCTTCCTCTTCCTCTTCCACTTCTACTCTTCCCCCTCTTTTTCTTCATATTCCTCTTACTCTTCCTGCTCATGGTCCTCCTCTCTCTTCCTCTTAAATTTCCTCTTCTTCCTGTTCTCCTCTTTCTCCTTTTCCTACTTTTTATCCCCCTCTTCTTCTTCCTCCTCTTACTTCTCTTCTTCCTTCTTCCTCTTCAACTTCCTCATTTTTCTATCTTTCCTCTTCCTCTTCTACCTCTTTCCCTTCCTCGTTTTTTCTCTTTTTCATTTTCCTCCTCTTCCTCCTCACTTCTTCTTCTTCCTCTTTTTCCTCCTCTTTCTGGGTCCACGTGCTCTTCCATATCTCTCGTTTTTATCTTCCCTCTTGTTTCTCTGGTCCGTTTCACTCGTCCTTTTCGTCTCCTCTCCCCCTCTCCCCCTCTCCTCCTTCCTCCTCTCCCCGTCTCCCCCGCTCGTTTCTCTTCCGTCTGTGTTTACTTCCATCTTCGTCTTCTTTCACCCACAGTTTGTTCCTCCCCTCCTCTCCTCCCTTCTCCCTCTCTCCACCTCTCCTCTGCTCTCCTCTCCTCTGCTCTCCTCTTTTCTCTTCCCCTCTTTCCTCTCTTCTCATCTCCTCTCTACTCTCTTCCCCTCACCTCCGCTCCCCTTTCCCTCCCTCCACTCTCCTGTCCCCTCTCCTCCCCCACCCTCCTTTCTACTCTCCAATCCTCCCATTCTCCCCCTTTAGTACGTCTCGTATCTAAATAAGATTTTTCTATTATCTATTCAATTGTCATTATCATTATTGTAATTCCTACACACACACACACACACACACACACACACACACACACACACACACACACACACACACACACACACACACACACACACACACATTATAATATGCATATATATATATATACATGTATATGTACATATTGCTACAGCATTACCATATTGATGGCGTTGTCTTCACATATACGCCATCATTCCTCCTCCTCTTCCTCCTCTTCCTCCGTCTTCACTTCCTGATGCCTCCTGTCTCTCCACCTCTTGTCCCTCCTCATGCCTCTCTCCACCATCTTCACCTTTCTGTCTCCTCTCTCACATTTTCCTCCTCTTCGTCTCATTGCCCTCTTTCCACCACTTCCACCTTCGCCTCCACTTCCACCTTCGCCTCCTTTACATCCATCTTCGCCTCCTCCCCCTCCCCCTCCCCCTCCCCTGTCCCTATCTCTTCATCATTGTCCTCCATTGTCCTCTCCGTCATACTCCATCCTCCTCCTTTCCCTCCCCCCCCCACTTCCCAGTCTCTCCAAACTCCCCCACATTTCAAAAAAATTCCCTCATCCCCACCACATCCCAGTCTTCCCATCTCCCAGTTGCCCCCACCCAATCTTCCTCACCCAATCCCATAATCTTACTTATCTAATCTCCCCACTCTCCCTTCCCCAACCTTCCCAACCATTCTCCCTACCCAATGTCCTCCACCCAATCTCCTCCACCCAATCTCCTCCACCCAATCTCCTCCACCCAATCTCCTCCACCCAATCTCCTCCACCCAATCTCCTCCACCCAATCTCCTCCACCCAATCTCCTCCACCCAATCTCCTCCACCCAACCACCCAATCTCCACCCAATCTCCTCCACCCAACCACCCAATCTTCCCATCCAATCTCCCCCTCTCCCCCACCCAATCTCCCCCTCTCCCACCCAATATATCCCTCTCCCCTACCCAGTCTTCCCCTCCCCCACCCAATCTATTCCTCTCCCCCACCCAGTCTCCCCTTCTCTCCCTCTTAATCCTTTTTATCACGACATATACACGGTATCACGTCGTACGCCTGATATCGCCTCTTATCCTTTTCGCTCCTCCTTATCACTTACCTCGTTACTCCCTCTCACACTCCCTCACCCACTCTCTCACCCACTCCATCACCCACTTCCCCCCGTCCCTCATTCACTTCATCGCACTTCCTCACCCACTCTCTCACACACACCCTCACACTCCACCTACTCCCTCACCCACTCCCTCAAACTCCCTTAACTATTCCCTCATACTCCCTCACACTCCCTTAACTATTCCCTCCCACTTCCTCACCTACACCCTCACCTACCCCCTCACCTACTCCCTCACGCTCTGCCTCACTCCCACACCCACTGCCACGCACTCCCTCACCCATTCCATCCCACTCCCTCACCTACTCCCTTACCCACTCCCTTACACTCTCACCCACTCCTTCACCCGTTCCATCCCATTCTCTCACCCATTCCCTCCCACTCCCTCACACTCCCTCACCCACTCCCTGACTAGATAAAGTTCGCCTGACGTTCGCCAGAATAAAATGTATAAAGTTCGTCACCTCAGCTAAATAAAATCGTCTGGCGACAAAGTGAATGGATGAAGGGCTTTATATGTTAATATCTATATTTATATCTAATATTTTATGAATATTTTTGCTTATTTATAAAGGCTTTACATCATTTCTTCTGGTTAATACCAGACGTTAATAGTCACCTG
>NC_134792.1:3105549-3115549 GCF_046742065.1 Oratosquilla oratoria
GTATGTTTAATGGACTTGTGAAAGCGCTTTGACATGATCATCCTTTTCTTCTTCTTCTTTCTCCTTCTTTTTTCTTCTTCATCTTCGTTTTCTTCTTTCTACTTTTTTCTTCGTCTTCTTTTTCTGCTTCTTTTTCTTCTTCTTTTTCTTTTTCTTCCTCTTTTCTTTTTATTTTTCTTCCTCTTTTTCTCTTTTTCTTCCTCTTTTTCCTGCTCTTTTTCTTTATCTTTTTCTTCTTCTTCCTCTTCTTCCTCTTTCCCATCTTCTTCCTCATCTTCTTCCTCTTCTTGCTCTTTTTCTTCCTCTCCTTCGTTCCCTTCTTCCGCATCCTTTTCATATTTTTAATCATTAAGGTAGGTTTATTCAGTTAGTTTATTTTTGTATATTTTTTAATGTAATTAATCGCTCTTTGGATCATATTACCTATTAGTGGTGGTAACCAGATTTATAGTCAGATCAATCCATCAGTCTCTCCATCCATCCTCATCACAACCCTCCTCCCCCTCCTCATCTTTCCCCTCCCCCTCTTTCCCCTCCCGCCACCAGTTTTTCTACATAGTTTCCTTATATATCTCATTATCAATCACTTGCCTCCCCCTCACCCCTCTCCCCTTTCCCCTCTCCCCTCCCCCCTTTCCCCTTTCCCCTTTCCCCTCTCCCCCTTTCCCCTCTCCCCGCCCCCTTTCCCCTCTCCCCTTTCCCTCTCCCCCTTTCCCCTCTCCCCTTGCACCTCCCCGTCTTCCCTTTCCCTCTTGCATTGCCACTCTACTCCTCCTCCCTCTCCCCTTTCCCCTCTCCCCTTGCACCTCCCCGTCTTCCCTTTCCCTCTTGCATTGCCACTCTACTCCTCCTCCCTCTCCCCTCCTCTTCTTTTAATCTTCCTCCTCCCCATCTCCCTCCTTTTCCTTTCCCTCCCCCTTCCTCCCTTCTCCTCTCCCTCTCCGGTTCCACTTCCCCTCACCTTCCCCCTCCCAATCTCCTTTCTCCTCCCCCTCTCGCCCCCTCCAGTTCCTCTTCCCTTCATCTTCTCCCCGTCTTCTCCCATCCCCCTCTCCCCCTCTCCTCTCCTCTTCTCTCCTCTCTTCTCCTCTTACAAACTTCTCTCAGATTCTCTCCTCTTCAACTTCACTCATCCCTCTCTCCCATTTTCTCGTTTTATTTCTCACATTTTTATTTTCCTCATTTTCTCATCCCCATCCCTCATTCCCCCATTCCCCCATTCCCCACCATTTCACTTCCCATTTCGCATTCTCCTATTTCTCACTCCTATTACCCCCATTCCCACTCCCAGATCCCCCCATTCCCACTCCCAGATCCCCCCCATTCACCAAACTCTATTCCTTATTAAATTCCCATTTTACCTCATCTTTCTTTCCCTCCCCGATTTTCTCACTTTCATCTCCCCCATTCTCAACTCCCCCTCTCAATTTCCTCATTCCCCCCACTCCACTTCCCCATCTCTCTGTCTACAGTAAGTCCCATCCATGCTCCGACCTTTCTCCCTCCCCATTTTCTCCCTCTTTCCGACCATACTTCCAAACTCCTATATTCCCCGATTCCACCTCTCCCCATCTCCATCTTTCCCATTCCACCTCCCCATCTCCCCCATTCCACCTCCCCATATCCCCCATTCCACTTCCCCATATCCCCCATTCCACCTCCCCATCTCCCCCACTCCACCTCCCCATCTCCCCATTCCATCTCCCCATCTCCCCATCCCACCTCCCTATCTCCCCCATTCCACCTCCCCATCTCCCCATTCCCCCTCTCCATCTCCCCATTCCACCTCTCCATCTCCCCATTCCACCTCCCCATCTCCCCCATTCCACCTCCACATCTATCTCATTCCACTTCCACATCTCCCCATTCCACCTCCCCATCTCCCCCATTCCTCATCCATCTCCGTCATTCCACCTCCCTTTCTCCCCCATTCCACCTCTCCCCATCTCTCCATCTCCCCCATTCCACCTCTCCTCATCTTTCCATCTCCCGTATTCCACCTGTCCCCATCTCCCCCATTACACCTCCCCCATTCCACCTCTCTCCGTCTCCCCCATTCCACCTCTCCCCATCTCCCCTCATCGCTATCATCCACTTGTAATCAATTTCCATTCATCCTTTAGTCCTCCTCTTCGCTGTTTCCCCCATCCTCCCCCTCCCCTACCCACCACCCTCCTCCTCCATACTCTCCATCTCCATATAGGATCTTGCCCTCTCCTCCGATCTCCCCCTTTTCTCCCCTTCTCTCCTCTCCTTCTCTCCTTCTCTCCTCTGCTTCTCCCCTCTCCTCCCGTCTCCTCCCGTCTCCTCCCCCGTTCTCCTCTCTTCTCCATCTCTCTCCTCCCCGCTCCTCCCAGCACTTCACCTTTCCTTCTTTCTCTTTCCCTCTCCTCTCTCCCTTCTCCCATCTTCTCCCTTTTTCCTCCTGTCTCATCCTCCCCACTCCTCCCCTTCTCCCCTCTCCTCCCCTTCTCCCCTCTCCTCTCCCTCTTTTCCCTTCTCCTCATTCTCCTTCCTTCTTCCCTCTCCCACCCTCTCCTCCCGTCTTCCCCTCTCAACTTTCCTCCCCTCAACTCTCCTCCTCTTTACTCCCCTCCCCTCTTTCAACTCCCCTCTTTCAACTCCCCTCTTTTCTCCCCTCCCTTCTACTCCCCTCTCCTTTACTTCCTTCTTTTCTACTTTCTCCTCCCCTTTTTCTCCGCCAATCTCTTTTCCGCCCCTCTCTTCTCCCCTCTCTCCCCTCCCCTCTACTCTCTTCTCATTTACCCCCCTCTTTTCTCCTCTCTCCTTGTCCTCTTCTGCCCAAGTTGTAGGCCAGGAAGAGGAAGTATTTCTGCAGAGAGGGTGAGTGTGTGTGTGTGTGTGTGTGTGTGTGTGTGTGTGTGTGTGTGTGTGTGTGTGTGTGTGTGTGTGTGTGTGTGTGTGTGTGTGTGTGTGTGTCTGCGTGCGTGCGTGCGAGCGTGCGTGTTGGTGTGTGTGTGTGTTGGTGTGTGTGTGTGTTGGTATGTGTGTTGGTGCTGGTGTTGGTGTCTGTCTTCTATTGTGTCTGTTTTTCTGTGTAGGTCTTGATTGTCTTTCAGCCTTTCGTTCTTTGCAGGTGACGTGTCTGTCTGTCTCTCTAGTTTTATTTTTTCTATATATTTTTTTCTTTTCTCTCTCGTATTTGTCACGATCTGCCTGTCCGTCCGTATGTTATGAGCTGCTGTTGCCTGGACGTGCCTGTTCATGCACAGGTGCCCCTCCCCTCTCTCTCTCTCTCTCTCTTTCTCTCTCTCTCTCTCTCTCTCTCTCTCTCTCTCTCTCTCTCTCTCTCTCTCTCTCTCTCTCTCTCTCTCTCTCTCTCTCTCTCTCTCTCTCGCTCTCTTTCTCTCTCTCTCTATCTCCCTCTTTTTCTCTCTCTTTTTTTGGGGGGGCGGGGCGCTTTCCGTACGCTGTGCAAGGGAATACGAATGTCTTTTGTATTTGTGCAGTTTTGTGTCAATGTTGTATGTCTGCAGAATACTAGAGTTGGGGTGGGGGAATTGGGGGTATGGGGGGTAGGGGGAATGGGAGGGGAAGGTGGGGACAGTCAAAATCTTCTATACCCGACGAATTACACCAAGATTTTTTTCACATCATTGCCTCACAATAGCTTTCATATATTATGCACACACACACACACACACACACACACACACACACACACACACACACACACACACACACACACACATATATATATATATATATATATATATATATAAAATTTTCTTTATATTTCATTTGCACATATTTTCTATGTTTTTGTATATATATGTTTATGTTTTTTCATGTTTTTTATTTTTTGTATTTTGTATTTATTCATTCATATATTTTGTACTTTTATTTACATTTTTATATATTGTTTGTACATATTTACTTATATCTTTTTCATGTATATATACTCTATATATATTTTTATTGTTATATGTTAGATTAATTATTTATTTTTACTTGTGAATATATATATATATATATATATATATATATATATATATATATATATATATAATGATTTTGTATACACATGTTTCATTTATATATATATTTTTTTGTATTTACTTTTTTTACTTTTGTTTATATTTTTATCATTTTAATTTATGTATATTTGTCTTTGTATACATATTTGTTTCATTTATATCTTAAGCCCATATTTTGTTTTTATATATATATATTTTTTTATATTTTCTATATTTCATATTTTTTGTATACATACTTTTCATTTATATTTTGTATGTGTTTATATTCATATTTTATATTTTTCTTTTACTTTTGTTTATAATTTTTATATTTTGTTTATATATTTATTTTTTTGTGTGTACCTTTTTATTTATGTTTTTTTTTTTTTTTTCATTATGGCGTCAGCACATTCACTTCTCGTGGTCGCTGTGGGAGGGGAGAATATTTTAGGTTTTGCAACATTTGCATTGGAAATGCCCAGAGATGCACAAAGACATTAACGCAGCAGCCGGGGTGGTTGCGCTACCTCTCATGAATTGACTCCGAGACGTGACAACGTCGCTCAGCAGTGATGTGATCTGGCAACGTCGCTTAGTAGTGACGTTGTGATCTGGTATTATCGCTTATTAGTGACCTTGTGATCTGGCAACGTCGCTTAGGAGTCACGCTGTGATCTAGCACCGTCGCTTAGTAGTGGTGTGATCAGGCAACGTCGTTGAGTATTGATGTCGTGATCTGGCAAGGTCGTTTAGTAGTGATGTTATATATCAGCATCGTTTAGTAGTGACGTTGTGATATGGCAACGTCGCTTAGTAGTGTTATATGATCTGGTAACGTCGCCTGATAGAGTGGGTTGTTAAAAGAAGAAATAGATAAGTAAATAAGCAAATGAGATAGTTGAAAAATAGATAAATATGTTTTTCAACCCAGTCAGCAGTTATCTTCTCAGTTAAAATTGCTAAATAGATAAATGAATTAAATTAATAAATATGCAGATAGATTAAAAAAAGATGGATTAACAAATAATTTGATAAATGAATTAATAAATTAATTAAAAGTTTAAGAACCGGGGGTGAGGGGTTTTTCCTTAGCTGAATAAAATTGTTTGACGGCCACTTAAGATAAATTTTTCGATTGAAAAAAATCGAAAAAATAGCCTATTGTGAGAGAAAAAAAAACAAAGATGAGAAAAATAGCCGACAAATATTAAATATCTCAAAACGTATCGAAAAAGTGACAGCCAGAATAGAATGAGTAAATGGCGAACAAGGTAATTATCATCATTATAGGATTACTTGGATAAAAACGTCTGGTAGTAGTTAAAATATTACTATGAAAACCTGTTACTGCGGCGAAACGGGTAGGTGTGAGGGTGGGAGGGGAAGGTGGGAAAGGGGAGGGGGGAAAGGGGAAAAGGGAAGGGAGAAGGGGGAAGGGTGAGGGGAGGGGTGAGGGGGGAAGGGAAGGGGTGGAAGGAGAAGGGAAGGGGAGAAAGGGGAAGGGAAGGAGAGAAAGGAGGGAAAGGTTGGGGAGGGCCCATCCCCGAGCCCGAGGGAAGGAGAAGGGGAGAAGGGGAAAGGGGGTGAAGGTCTGTTCCCACTCCCACTACGAAGGGGAGAAGGAGGAGGGGAAAGGAGAGTGTGTGGGGGGGGGGGGAAGACGAAGTACGACTAGCGAGTGCAAGGAAGAGGTCGACCACGGTGTGTTAATGTTCAGACAGTGAATGATAAACCTTAGTTATGGCCTCCACGTGACGTCATCGTGCGCGTGTGCGTGTGCGCAGTGGCCCTCCAGTCCTTGTAGTGTCTCACTGTTTCAAGATAATATTGTCTTGGGGCTCGGAATTGTTTGCGTGTGTGTGTGTGTGTGTGTGTGTGTGTGTGTGTGTGTGTGTAGTTTCGTTAGCCTGTAATGTATACTTGTATGCGAATTCACTTGTGCCTATTTTTTTAAGTCTATCGTGTAGGTGTACAAGCGTATAAATATATTATATTGCAGGTGTATTCAATTGTAGATGTACTGTATTCTTCTGTAAGTGCATGATCTTGGAGGTGTAATGTAGGTTTATTACCTTTTAGGTGTACAATCTTGTAGGTGTATTATCTTGCAGGTGTACCATCATGTAGGTGTATCGTCTTGTAGGTGTACCACCCTGTAGGCGAACCACCTTATACCACCCTGTAGGCGTACCACCTTGTATCCCCCTGTAGGTGTACCACCTTGTAGGTGTTATGAGTGTGTATGCGCGCATGCGCGTGTCTACCTGAAGAGGGAGCGGACCAAGCGAGTTGGTTCCTGAGGAAAGGATTTCTGTGTCGCAAATGAATAGGCGACTGAGGCGGCGCTTCCTCACCTACCCCCCCTCTCCTCCTCTTCCTCCTCCTCCCCTCACCCTTCCCTCCCCTTCCTCCTCCTCCCACTCCCGCTCCTCCCCCCTCCCCCAACTCGTTCTCTTCCTGCTCATTTTCCTCCCCTCCCCCCACCTCCCCACCTCCATTTCCTTGACTGCTCTCTTCCACCACTGTCTTCTCCACCTTCTCCTCCTCCTCCTCCTCCTCCTCCTCCTATTGGTCTTCCTCCACCTCTGGTTGTTCTCCTCTCCGCCTCCTCCTCCTCCTCTCCCTCCTCCTCTCCCTCCTCCTCTCCCTCCTTTTCCTCCTTCCTCCTCTTCGTGCTACCTCTGCCTCCTCCTCCTTGGTCTCCTAGTTCTCCTTCTCTTCTTCCTGCTGCTTCCTCCTCCTCCTCCTTGCTCTCGCTTTCCTTCTGTTTCTTCTCCTTCGCTTTCCTTCTATATCTTCTCCTTCTCGTGCTCCTCCTCCTCCTCCTCCTCCTCCTCCTCCTCCTCCTCCTCGTGCTCCTCCTCCTCCTCCTCCATCTCCTTCTTTATCTCTATCTACTACTACCATTTCTCCTATTCTTTCTCCCATTTTTTATCTCCTTTATTTTTACCCCATCTGCATCTTTCTTCTTTATTTCCTTCTCCTCCTCCTCCTCCTCCTCCTCGCACTCCTCCCCTCCTCCCCTCCTCGTCCCCCTCCCTCCTCCCTCCTTCCCCCGTCCTCCTTTGTTTTGCCCCTCTTTGTCCAGTTCTTACTTTTCCCGGACCCTCATTTCCTGCTCATTTTCTTTTTATTTCCCCTTCGGCTTCTTTTCATCCCTATTTTACTTGTATCCAATCTTGAACGCACCTCCCCCCTTCCCCCCTCCCCCCCCGCTCCTCTCCTCCCCCCTTCCCCCACGCCTCCTCCTCCTCCTCCTCCTCCTCCTCCTCCTCCTCCTCCTCCTCCTCCTCCTCCTCCTCCTCCTCCTCCTCCTCCTCCTCCTCCTCCCGTCCCCCACGCCTCTCCTCATTTTCCCTTTCCCTAACACCTCTCCTCTTCCCCCTTCCCCCAACGCATCCCCTCCTCACTTCCCCAACACCTCTCCTCCTCCTCCTTTCCTCATTCCCTTCCTCTTCCTCCCATCCCCACGCCCCTTCTCCTCCTTTCTTCCCTTCACCCCTCCTTCTATCTTCCCCTCAACCCTCCTTCTCCCGTCGTCACACCCCTCCCTCCTCCTCCACACTCCTTCCTCCTTCTCCACACTCCTTTCTCCTTCCCTACACCCTTTTCCCCTTCCCCACACCCCTCCCTCCTTCCCCACACCCCTTCCCCTTCCTCTACTCCCTTGGTCCGTACCGCTCCTTATCTCTCCACCCTTGTACTATCCTCCCTCCAGTCCCTCTTCCCTCTCCTTTCTCTCTCTCCTCTCTCTCTCTTTCTCTCTCTCTCTCTCTCTCTCTCTCTCTCTCTCTCTCTCTCTCTCTCTCTCTCTCTCTCTCTCTCTCTCTCTCTCTCTCTCTCTCTCTCTCTCTCTCTCTCCTCTCTCTCTCTCTCTCTCTCTCTTTCTCTCTCTCTCTCTCTCTCTCTCTCTCTCTCTCTCTCTCTCTCTCTCTCTCTCTCTCTCTCTCTCTCTCTCTCTCTCTCTCTCTCTCTCTCTCTCTCTCTCTCTCTCTCTCTCTCTCACACACACATCTTCCTGTCCCTCCTTAATCCCTCCCCATTAATAGTCTCATCCTCCTCTTCCTCTTCCCCTTCCCCTCATCCTCTTCCCCTTCCCCTCATCCTCTTCCCCTTCCCCTTCCCCTCTTCCTCCTTCCCTACTCTTCCTCTTCCTTCTCTTTCTCCTCTTCCTCCTCTTCCTCTTCTTCCTCCTCCCCTCCTCTTCCTCCTTCCCTCCTTATCCTCTTCCTTCTACTTCTTCTCTTCCTTTTCCTCTTTCTCTTCCCCTCCTCTTCTCTTCCTCCTTCACCTCCACCTCCATCCCCTCTTCCTACACCTCATTTACCTCTTTCTTTCTCTTTTTCTGTCCCTATACCCAAAAGCTTCTCTTTTTTTCTTTCCCCTTCTCCCTAAATCAGCTCCCCATCTATCCATCACCTTATTTCCTCCTTCCCATCCCTCTCTTTTACCTCCCTCCCTCCCTCTCTTTCTCTTCTCCCCCTTCCCCCATCCTACCCATTCCCCTCTTTCCACCTCCTCCCCATCCTCCCTCCATCTCTATCTCTTTCCTCCCCCCCTTTCTCCCTGAACCTATTCATCCCCCCTTCCTCCCCCCCACCCCCCACCCCTCGTTCTCTCTCTCTTCCAATATCTGGTCGTGGTCAACCTGGGGCGGGCGGACGTCCAGGCTTGGCGGAGACTGGGACTCGTCTTATTCCATTTTCATTCTTTCGTGGCTATCGCAACTGCCAACACCATTGCCAACACCTCTGACACCACCACTGCCAACACCTCTGACACCACCACTACCAATACCACTACCAGCACTAGTACCAGCATCACTACCTGCACCACTGACACCACTACTGCCAACACCTCTGCCAACACCTCTGCCACCACCACTGCCACCACCACTAACACCACCACCTCTTCCAACACTTCCAACTGTCCCTTGAAAACCATGGATGTCAATATCATAAGGAATGTCTCCTTCACTTCTGCCAACATCACGTTATCTCTTTATCCAACATTACCAACAATTCCTCTAACATTTCCGCCGGCCAGGACGACCAAGGGTGTCAATACCGCAAGGAATGCCTCTTTCCCTTATGCCAACATCACGCCGTCTCTTCTTCCAACATTACCAACAGTTCTTCCCACACTTCCAACACCTGCCTCTGCCACAGTCATTATGGTTGTCAGTTGCCAACGTTTCTTGGAACGTTATTTTTACTTCGGCCAACAATGGCAACATCACATCTTCCAATATTTCCACCACCTGGATGGTTACCAACTGTGTTGTTGTTGACACCATCTTTGGTGTTTGACACCATTTCTGACACCGTTACCACTGTCATTATCAGCACCGCTATCATCCAATATCAACATTACTACCATCATCACTATCGTTACCACCATTAGTACCACCACTCCGCCACCACCACCACCACTACCACAATGACCGCCACCACTACCACCACCATCCCTGCCACCATTTACACCACCACCAACTCGTATTGACACTTCTACCACTGACATTTCTTCTACCGCCGTTTCACCTTCCCCCTCCCTCCACGGTTGTCCTCATTCATGAAGAAGAAGAAGAAGAAGAAGAAGAAGAAGAAGAAGAAGAAGAAGAAGAAGAAGAAGAAGAAGAAGAAGAAGAAGAAGAAGAAGAAGAAGAAGAAGAAGAAGAAGAAGAAGAAGAAGAAGAAGAAGAAGAAGAAGAAGAAGAAGAAGAAGAAGAAGAAAACGAAGAACAAGGAGACGAAGCAGATGAAAAAAAAAGCAGAAGATGAAGAAGAAGCAGAAGAAGAAGCAGAAGAAGAAGACGACGACGACGACGACCAGGGAGGAGACGAAGCAGAAGACGGAGAAAGGGAAGAAGAAAAAGGGGAACAAGAAGAAGAAAACGACGACAGGGACGAGGAAGAAGACAAGGAGAAATTAGAAGACGACAACGACGAGGACGACAACGACGACGACGACGCGGATATTACGCGCTTGAGAAAAATCTGCCCCTAATCCTGGCGCCCCACGAA
>NC_134792.1:3120549-3128049 GCF_046742065.1 Oratosquilla oratoria
GAGGTTGGGGCGGGTGACCTTACTTTGACCTCATCTACTGACGACGGAGGAACTTCTTATCGGAACGTTTTAAGCTAACGGAACCTAGTGAAATGGAACGAAATGGAACTGGGAACCGTGTTATGGAACGTAAAGCTTATGTGACGAAAGGAACGTGGAGTAACGGATCGAAATGGAACGTTCAGTCCTACGACGGAACGGAACGTAGGCTTGCAATAAACGGAACGTGAACGGACGGAACGGATCAGAAGGTAGTTTGCGGAACGGAACAAAGCACAAATAACGGAACAGAAAATAACTGAATATTGTCAAGGCTTGGGCAGTGTATGCTTGTCGCTGTCCAACCGAGATCTTCAACCAGAAACCTCACATACCCCATGATTATGGTCTGCTGTTGATTGCTGTCTCTTAGAGACCAATTTAACATCAGTGGTTTGAATCGCACGGAAACAGCGGCGACACAGCATAGTCAAGGAAAAACTGCGAGGTTGTGTGTGAATGCCTCCATTGACTTGCATTGCAATTGAACCGCCGTAGTCCATACAGCGGCGGTTGAAACCGCTATTGTGAACAGAGCGTTATATAGAGACCAATTTAACACCAAACTGTATTGCCAAGCATCCACAAACCCCCACTAGTTTTCGTTTTTTGGAACCCCTTATGAGGCTATTTGGTCCACTAGGGTCTTCCAGATCACAGGTTGAGGACCAGTAACGCGTACGTATGTGTGCTTATTTACCTGATTCGGTTTAACATCGCGAAACTTCTCCTATAAGGAAGCTAGGATGGTACCCCTTACAGAGGACTTTGTAGCATGGAATTTAATGAACCATGCCCTTGATCCAACTCGCTGGTGACAGGTTCGAACCGCCATCACCTCGACCTCCACTCTTACCCGTAATACTCGTGAGGTCCTGTCTCTCCAGTTTATCATACCTGTGTGTGTGTGATTCACCATGGTTCATCATGGCCTTGGACCACGTGTTGGACTCGTGATAGACAGTTATTTCCCTCCTGGAAGAGAGCTCAGAGCTCATATATGACCGATCTATGGGTAATGCTGTGACCTTACACGCACACACAGCCCCAACTCCCCGCCCACGAGAATTAGACTAACGACTCACAGCACAGCAATACTAAAATTATTTCAGCCCTGGGCAGGATTCAAACTCTGACCGCCGTAGTGGCTGCCGCGAACGCTACCACTGCGCCGTCAAGTCGTGTGTGTGTGTGTGTGTGTGTGTGTGTGTGTGTGTGTGTGTGTGTGTGTGTGTGTGTGTGTGTGTGTGTGTGTGTGTGTGTGTGTGTGTGTGTGTGTGTGTGTGTGTGTGTGTGTGTGTGTGTGTGTGCGCGCGCGCGCGTCTTTGTGCGTTCGCTTGTTTCGCATTTACATTTGCATCTGTAATTAGAAATTCCGCTTGGGAAAAAATGGTTTGGGGGGTTGCCGTTACAAAACGACGGGACCCCCATTTCAGTATTGGGTTTTCACTGAGCGCTTGCACCTCTTGGGGCCATCGAAGGCGGGTGTGGCCCTTATGGGCTTGACCAGTTTTGTTTATCGTCGTCTGTTTTTTTCTTTTTATTATTATTATGTTTGTCTATTTACTTATTTTGCATGTGTATGGCATTTTTTTACGGTTCTGATTTTTTTTTTTTTTTTCTTGTGTTTGAAATTCGTCCTGCCCTGTGCTTGTTTTTTCTGTTCCGTGACATTTATCGTTTGTCCTATTTGTGTTCTTGTTTGGCCTATTTGTACTATCTTTTTTCTGCTCTATTTTTTTAACTTTCATTTATCTATTTATTCATTTTTGTATCTATTTATTTATTAACTTATTTATTCATTGTTACTATGATATTTCTCTATTTTTATGTTTGGCCTTTTTCTGTCGTATCTTTGTCCTTTCGTCCTTTGTCCTTATCTATGCGGCTGTCCTTTTTCTGTTCAGTAATACTCGTTTATTTGTCTTGTGTTTGTCCTTTTTTCGTTGGTGGCTATTCCAAATGGCGCGTGTCTTCCCCATTGTCTTGTAGCCCCTTTTTTATTATCATTATTATTTGTGTGTGTGTGTGTGTATGTGAGTACGTGTGCGCGCGCACGTGTGACCTTCAGCTGATTGAAATTGCGAAAAATAAATTTGCTAAAGAGTATCACTATGTACTTAAATACTGAAGAAATCCAGTAATGACGTTTATTGTCAGTCCTTATATTATTATTGACAAATATATTCGTATATTGTTCTATAAACACTAGAAGGCATCTGATGTTATCTAGACGGTGAAGTTTTTATAGATATCTAGTTGTTATTATTGTTATTGTTGTTATTATCGTTATGCCTGTATTTTTTCAGCTTACATTAGTGATCTATATACGTATTCGTGTTGTTTTTATATTATTATTGTCGTTGTTGTTGTTGTTGTTGTTGTTACCATCATTATCATCATCCTTCATCCATCAACTCATCCATCATCACTATTACCACCATTTTTTTTTTCTTCTTTCTTTAACGACCTCAATCCTTGTGGAACTGTGTGGTGAAAGCAGTCAGGATCTGCCTCTCACAGACACAGTTCATTGGCCCCTCTCTCGCCAATGATTGTGGTCAACTACCCTTTTATATTTTATATTAATTGTAATGAAGCCTAATATAAAAGTTTATTTATCCACCTTTCTACTACAGTCTGCTCAAAATCGAGGTTTTGTACGTTTGCTGATTTAGGGGCTGGGGACCTGGATCCTCTCAAATATAGGAGAGATGATCGTAAGAGTGAGAATATAGTCTACATCTCATCCACTCTACGTTACTGCTCTTTGGTTGTTGTTTCTTTTCTGCCATCACTGCTAGAATAACGTAGAATGCCTTTGACCTTGGAACTATTCCCGCCTGAAGTCGTGAATGTTTTTGGAGTGAATGAGCCCTGGTCCACACTCTGTATACGCTCCTCGTTCATCTTGATTTTCTCATTCTCATTTCGGAAGTGGGACGCCTCAACAGTTAGGTTATTGTAACAGGGGCCCATTGGATCAAATATTCGCATGTCAAAGAAGGTCAGTTGTCCCCGTGTCCAGAAGCCTCTTGCGCTGACATCCATCCACTCGTGCTTCATCTGACGTATTGGAGTTGAGGGGCCTGAATTTATCCCCTTCTCGGGGGAGTAGTTTGGTTCGATGTTCACATCCTTGCATACCTTCCGAAGCATTTGGGCAGTGAGATCCTTTAGCTCGTCATGTCTCATGCAGATGACATCCGTGAATTCTCTTTTGTTTAGGTTGAATCCTTTTGCCCTGATTGGTAGTGCTGTCAGCCAATTGGACGCTCCATTTTCCTGTCCCATAGCTATCTTTCTATATGATTCTATAACTAATCTAATAAAGTGCGAAGCTCCCCCTTCTGCCTCACTTTCCTTCCCTTTGATACGTTTCTTCTAATTTCTCTGATTTCATCCACGTTGGTCTCCTGTTGATCTTGTGACACGATGTTGTTTGTCAGGGAGGACGTGAGTATCAGAGAGTTTTGGTTTTCTATGATGAAAAGGTTAAGCGGTTTTGAGATGCCTAATCCTCCCAACGCACAAAATGAAATGGGTATGAAAGGGAGAGGAACCCCTTCTCCCCCTACACCTGTTCCCCACTTCTCCCCCTTCCCCACGCGCCCCTCCCACCCTCCTCCAATCGCAGACCTCGTGGGGATTATACCGGCGGCTCTCATCTCCCCAACGTAGTAAACAGCAAGACATAAGCCGAAGAGTTCTGGTCTTGTTTCCTTTTATTTCATCGTTATATATTTTCTTGATTTATATATATATATATATATATATATATATATATACATATATGATATATATGTATATATATACACAGATGTATATATGTACATGTGTATATATATATACATATATATATATATATATATATATATATGCTCACTATAAACCCACTATCTGAGAAATATATAAGCGTGAAGTACAGGAGACATTCTGTTAAAAACGACAGCAAAAGAATTATTCGATTAGTTTTTCCGTGAGTCCTCTCAAGCTTGCGAAAAGTAGATTTTTTAGTAGTCGAAAGGGCGTATACAGTTTTTCCCTGTACTTCACAAAAGTTATAATAGTTCTCCGATAAGTAAAGTACACAATAAACACATTTACAAGAAATAATACAAGAAATACAGCAAAAAACAAAATACAAGCTTGTATATATATATATATAATATATATTTCTATTGTATTAATTCTTGTATATATATATATATATGTACTATACTTTTGTATATATTATAAATATATATTGTGTTTCCTATGAATTATATGGAAATTTATGATTTACTCCTTTCCCCCTACCAAAAATCTACATATGTATATAGCTTGAGAGCTCACGGAAAAAACTATCAATAATTCTTTGCTGTCGTTTTTAACAGATATCTATATATATATATATATATATATATATAACCCACTATAGAAATATATAACGGAAGTACAGGGAAACTGTATATTTCGACTACTATCTGTAGTCCTCTTCAGCATAATGAGGACAAGCGATAGTAGTCGAAATATACTCAGTTTCCCTGTACTTCCGTTATTTTTCTCGATATTTTTAACTTGTGAACATTTACAATGTGTTATAACATACCAATTATCATATTATATATATATATATAAATATTATTTTTCTATATATATATAATATTATTCAAGATATATTACATAATATCTTGTATATATACATATATATATCATTTGTATATATTTATGTATATATATATGTATATACATATGTATTATATATATGTATATATACTTGTTTTATAATGTATATATTATGTCTATATTCAGCATATGTTTCATATATATGCATATGTCACGGCATATATATCTATAGGCTTATGTATTTCTATATACCATGTAGAACTATATATATATATATGATATATATATATATAAACACTATGCAACGTTCGGCCATCTTACCGAACGAAGAAGAAAAGTAAATAAAATAAAGTAAAAGCGAATATTTTGTATATTACATCTTCAGTGTGTGTTTTGTAGTGATGCGCGCGACGTAGACAATATATACATGATACAAAGGAACCAGGACCACATACCGGGCTTCTCCTGTAAGCCGCTTTGTACCGACCAATTTCCCCCTCGACTTCTTCTCTGTCTTCCTCCTGCTCGTCCTCCTCCTCCTCCTTTGGTCGGCCTCCTCCTCCTCCTCAAACTGGGTTCCTCCTCCTCCTATCCTCCTCCTCCTCCTCCTCCTCGTCTTCGGTCTCTTCCTATCATCTCTTGCGACTTGTCACTGAAGATGTAATTTTTACGAAAGCGCTCTCATTCTCTACCTCTTTCTCCAAGTGGTCCCTCTTGCATAATATCCTCTCCCACATCCTCCTCTTCCTCATCCTCCATATATATATATGCATATACAGTATATCCATATCATTCTTCAGAGTCGAATGATGTTCATTCCCTCTGAAGAAGCTCCGATTTCCGGTCCATGGAATAACTTCATGTTCGAGACTCCGTGACCTCTCTTTTTCCTCCTTTTTCCACTTGTCACAATGTCTCGATATATCCTCATGTTTATATATGTTATTTTTCTAATTTCTTCATGTTCCTGTGTCCTCCTCCTTCATCCTCTTCCTCCTCTTCATATTTACTTTTCTCCTCGAGATTCTTTATGTTTCTGTTTCTTCCTCCTCCTCTGTCCTTATAACCCGAAACAGATTCTGGCTCCGTCAGAACTCTGTAGTCCTTTTTTTTTATTTTGTCACGGGCATAATCTTAGGAAGGGGATTTGAACCAGGAACAACGGGGGATAGGTACCGATGGAGAATTCAAACGAAGGGGAATAGGAACGTTGGTTCTACCGAAACGAGAGAAGAGGGAGCTGGTAAAATAAAGTAAAATAAATATGGGAAGGTGGGGTAGAGGGGCTTGAAGAGAGAGAGAGGGGGAAGTGTGTGTGCGCGCGCGTGTGTGTATGACGCATCCGGACCCACCCAACCACCCACTCGGAATCGTCTGCAATTCTGGGCATCTCTCAACAACTCTGCCGGAATGCAAACGACTTCTGCCTCTTCCTCCTTGGAACAAAACTCGTCCGGTAGCGACGGCGTCCTCGTCCTCCTCCTGCCTCCTCCGCGCCGGAACTGTTAGGCCTCGTTTTCCTCCTCTGACTCCTCCTCCTCGGCCTCCTCCTCCTCCTCCTCCTCCGTCGTGCTCCTCAAATAACCACTGAAAAGAATCTTCGTCTCTTGGCCTGCATCAAAAACAACTCGTCCTTCTTTTTGGTCATAAATGTTACTCGTAAAAAAAGTTCTGCCTCTTTCTCAAACTTCCCTCCAATTAATGTATTCGAATATCATTACACACACGCACACACACAACACACACACTCATCTGCATCATCATCATCCACATCCTCATCATTATCATCGTCGGAATTCTTCACACACACACACACACACACTTTTCCTCCATGGAATTCTTCATGTCATCCTCACTCTTCACGTACACTCCTCACACACACACTTCACACACACACACACACACACATTCACACATGTTCCTCATCCTTCCTTCTCGAAATATATATATATATATATAAATATCGGTCATTTACGAGCTCCTGAGCCTCTTCTGGGAGGAAATAGCTGTCCTCACGAGCTCTTCATCACGTGATCCAAGACAATGTGAAACACACACACGCACGCACCTCACACACACCTCACACCTCACTACACTCGCACACACACACACACACACACACACCGAACACAATTCTGGCTCCGTCACACACACACACACACCCTTTTTTTAGTGTGAAGGGATAACGGGGTCTGGAAAGGGATCACATACAAGAGGGAGAGACAGAACAAGGAAGAAATTTAATTGAATGCAGTTTGATCAAATAACAGAAGGGGGGATATAAATGGGGTTAATCTTCAGAAAGGGAGAGGTTTGTACAAATGGTAGATAGTTTTATTTCTGATGGGGGAGATGGGAAAATTGTGTAGATTTGTAAGAGAGAGATTGGAGGGGAAGGGAGGAAAGAGGGGGAGGGGAAGAGGGGAGACGGCATCCCCACCCCCATACTTGTTGGCCCACCAGGAAGGCCCATACGTCCGTCAATTCTGTGCAAATCTCTCACTACCTCTGCCGAATGCAAACACGCGGGTTCACTATGGAACATAACTGGTAAGCGATGTTCTGATTCCGTCTTATAGACTTTGTAAGTACCGCGCCGGACTGAGGCTTCGTTTTAAACGTTACGACTTTTCGCCGCTGCTGCTCGTTAGTTTACACACGTCGTGCTCTCAATACACAGCTGAAAAGAATCACGCTCCTAGTGTTATTGCGTATATATTTTGGTATGAAATGTTGCAGTAAAAAAAAGTGAAAAGGGAAACAGTTCAAACCCAATAATGTATGCAGGAAATCAACCACTGGGAAATAAAGCTTAGTCCGACACTCACACAACACACACACATTACACACACA
>NC_134792.1:3133049-3135549 GCF_046742065.1 Oratosquilla oratoria
CTTCCCTCCTTCATGGACGCCCTCCCTCCCACACGGACGCCCTCCCTCCCACACGGACTCCCTCACTTCCTCACGGACTCCCTCCCTCACGGACTCTCTCACGGACTCGCTCTCTCACGGACGCCCTCCCACACGGACTCCCTCACTTCCTCACGGACTCCCTCCCTCACGGACTCTCTCACGGACTCGCTCTCTCACGGACGCCCTCCCTCACGGACTCGCTCCCTCACGGACTCGCTCCCTCACGGACGCCCTCTCTCACGGACGCCCTCCCTCACGGACTCGCTCCCTCACGGACTCGCTCCCTCACGGACGCCCTCCCTCCTTTACAGTCGCCCTCCCTCCTTCACAGTCTCCCTCCCTGCCTCACGGACGTTCTCCCTCACCCACTCCCTCACGGACTCCCTCACAGGCGCCCTCCCTCACGTACACCCTCCCTCACCCACTCCCTCACGGACGCCCTCCCTCCCCCACGGACGGAAGCCTCTGAGTGTTCACACGGGAAGTAAAGGGAGAAGTAGCCGGCCGGATCCTTTGGCTTGAGTATCCTTCAACTTCGGTGTTTGATGGTAAACTAATTAGCCTCCGAATTAACACGTCGGCGAGCCCGGGCTGGAAGCAAGACAGGCGGCGCTGGAAATGTGGGCAAGGAGTCTCACTGGAACGGCCAGAAGGGTCTGGAAAATACCCAGAGAGTTGGTTTAGTGTCTGGAAAACACTTGGGAGTGCTTAGGAAATGTATTTCGTGAAGGCGGAGGGAGTTCTTTTCATGGGACTGGGCAAGGTTTGAATAGGATTGGCTATTTTTTTAGCGTGTGTGTGTGTGTGTGTGTGTGTGTGTGTGTGTGTGTGTGTGTGTGTGCGTGCGTGTGTGTGTGTGTGCTTGTGCGTGTGTTTGTGTGTGTTTGTGCGTGTGTGTGTGTGTGTGTGTGTGTGTGTGTGTGTGTGTGTGTGTGTGTGTGTGTGTGTGTGTGTGTGTGTGTGTGTGTGTGTGTGTGTGTGTGTGTGTGTGTGTGTGTGTGAGAGAGAGAGAGAGAGAGAGAGAGAGAGAGAGAGAGAGAGATAGAGAGAGAGAGAGTGGTAATACTTCGCAGGGCAGCAACAAAAACAAATGTATAAATCATCAAGAACACCAAAAAGAAAAGAAAAGAAAAAAAGTCGGAAGGCTTGGAGCTGTGGTCATATCCGTAACCTTTGCCCTGTGCGTTTGGACAACTTAGGAATGTGTTCGTCAATGATGATGATAAAACAAATATTATAATTGTTATTGTTCAACGTATTATTGTTGATGTTGTTATTGCTATCATTATTATTGTTATTATTATAATTATCATCATTATCATTGTCATTATTATTATTGTTGAGTTTGTTGTTTCATTTTTGTGTCTTTTGGATTCCAGGAATTTAATTTAGCAGCAGGAACACTTGCCAAATTCCCGGAATTTTATTTTCGCATCTGGTAAAACCTGCGAAGGCCGGAATTTTGTTTGTTGTCTGAAACACGTGTCAAATGCCCGGAATTTGATTTGTGTCGTTGCATTTCGTCCTCCGTGGCACTGTCGTCTAGGCACCAGGGATGGATGGGCTGAGAATGACACCTGGGGTACAGATAACTCCCCATCTTCCCCATCCTTCGCCGACACTGTGACGGACTCTGTATATTTTGTTCTGGCAAAAGACATTATCATTATTTATTGTTTTGTTTATTTATCTTCATTTATTTCATTTGTTTATATATTTTTATTTATTTATTTATTTGTTTTATGCCTGTGGGTGGGTGGGGAGATGATGGGAGAGTGGCTTGTCGGCCGGCCCTCCCCTTTCTTCCCTCCTCCTCCACTCCCTCCCGTCTCCATCTCCTCCTTTCTCCCTTTTCCTTCTCTGTCTCCTCTTCATTCTTCCTCCTCCCTACTCCCTATCCTCTCCTTTTGTCTCCTTCACACTCTTCCCTCTCCTTCTCCTCCCCCCCCCCCTCTCTCTCTCTCTCTCTCTCTCTCTCTCTCTCTCTCTCTCTCTCTCTCTCTCTCTCTCTCTCTCTCTCTCTCTCTCTCTCTCTCTCTCTCTCTCTCTCTCTTCCTCTCTCTTCCTCCCTCCCTCCCTCCCTTCCTCCCTCCCTCCCTCCCCTTTTCCCTCCCTCCCTCCCTCGCCTTTTCCCTCCCTCCCTCTCTCCCCTTTTCCCTCCCTCCCTCCCTCCCCTTTTCCCTCCCTCCCCCTTTCCCTTTCTTTCTTCTCCTCCCTCTCCTCTCCCATCCCTCCCCTCTCCTCTCGCATCCCCTCCCTCTCCTCTTCCCTCCCGTCCCCTCTTCCCTCTCCTCTCTCTTCTCCCCTTTCCTCTCCCCTCTCCCCTCTCCCCTCTCTCTCTCCCCTCTCCCCTCCCCTCCTTTTGACATAACAAGATTGATTCTATACAATATACATCCAGTTTGAAAGACCTTTAGCCCGTTTAGCCTGTACTGGGGGATTTCTCCGGTTGAATAGAATCGCCTGGCGGCAGGCAGGA
>NC_134792.1:3145549-3153049 GCF_046742065.1 Oratosquilla oratoria
CAAGTAGAGAAGAAAAGGTAAAAGGTGCAGATAGAGAGTTGATAATGGAAGAGAAAGCAGTAAGGGGAAGATGGGCAGAATATTTTAGGGAGCTGCTAAATGTGAAGGAGCATAGGGAGGGAAAGATAGTTGCAGTGGGAAGTACTAAGAAAATGAGAGTGATGAGTGAGGAGAATGGAGGAGAAATAAGGAAGGATGAAGTGAAGGCAGTTGTTAAGATGATGAAAGCAGGTAAGGCACCTGGTCTGGATGGATGCCATGCAGAATGTCTAAAAAAAAAAAGGAGGTACAGTGATGGTGGACTGGCTGGTGAGGTTATTTAATGTTTGCTGGAGAGAGGGTGGAGTGCCGGAGGACTGGAGGAGTGTATAGTTCCACTTTACAAGGGAAAAGGGGACAAGTGTGAATGTAGTAGTTTAAGAGGGATTAGCTTGTTAAGTGTAGTTGGGAAGGCTTATG
Source organism: Oratosquilla oratoria (assembly GCF_046742065.1). Taxonomy (NCBI): domain Eukaryota; kingdom Metazoa; phylum Arthropoda; class Malacostraca; order Stomatopoda; family Squillidae; genus Oratosquilla; species Oratosquilla oratoria. The sequence continues at coordinate 3,146,009 of NC_134792.1, forward strand.
GGAGGATCTTGATTGAGAGGATTAGAAGAGGAACAGAGGGAGTAATTGGTGAGGAACATTGTGGATTTAGGACGGATAGAGGTTGTGTAGATAAGATTTTTGTGGGAAGACAGATATGTGAGAAAGTTATAGGAAAAGGTAAGGATGTTTTCTGGGCTTTTATGGATCTGGAAAAGGCTTACGATAGGGTAGACAGGAAGGCACTGTGGGAGGTTATGCAGATATATGGGATAGGAGGAAAGCTTCTAGGAGCTGTCAAGAGTTTTTATGAGAGTAGTAGAGCTTGTGTCAGGATTAGAAATGGAGAGAGTGAGAGGTTCGAGGTAAAGGTGGGACTTCGTCAAGGATGCGTTATGTCGCCCTGGCTGTTCAACTTATACATGGATGGGGTAGTGCGAGAGGTAAATGCAAGGGTAGTGGGTCAGGGATTGGAGATGGTTAAAGAAAATGGAGAAAAGTGGGAGGTGAGCCAGCTGTTGTTTGCGGACGACACTGCACTTGTAGTAGGATCGGAGGAGGGATTGAGGAAGTTGGTGGCAGAGTTTGGGAGAGTATGTGATAGAAGAGAGCTAAAGATAAATGTAGGTAAAAGTAAGGTGATGAGATGTACAAGGGGTGAAAGTGGCAGTAATCTGGAATTGAGCATTAAGGGAGAGTGTCTGGAGGAAGTGGATAGTTTTAGATACTTGGGTGCAAATGTGGCAGGAAAAGGTGGAGTGAAAGTGGAGGTAGAATGTAGATTGAGAGAAGCGAGTAAATGCCTTGGTGGATTAAAGAGTGTAATGAGAAATAGACACTTGGGAATGGATGCTAAGAGGAGACTGTATGAAGGAGTGATTGTGCCAACAGCACTGTATGGGGCAGAAATATGAAACATAAGAGAAGAAGAGAGAAGGAGTTTGAATGTGTTTGAGATGAGGTGTCTGAGAAGTATGATGGGGGTTACTAGACTAGATATAGTGAGAAATGAGGAGGTGAGGAGGAGAACAGGGGTGGAAAGGGAATTGGGAGATGGGGTTGATGAAAGAGTATTAGGATGGTTTGGACACATGGAAAGAATGAGTGAAGAAAGACTAGTAAAAGAGGTATGGAAGGCAGATGTGGAGGGAGTGAACATGAGGGGACGTCCTAGGATAAGGTGGATGGAAGGGTTGAAGTGGGCTTTGGGGAAGAGGGGAATGTCTGTTGAGGAAGGACGGGAGAGGACGGAAGACAGGGGTGAATGGAGAATGGTTGTATATGGATGATGTTGTGATGCATGAGGTGGAATGAGCGTGGGGATGAGGGGTGAGGTAGTATGTGTGAGCAAATTTTGACGCAACCCGAAGGGATTTCTCCCCGTCTTCTCCTTTTATGCATGAGGGGACGGAGAGGGGAGGTCGCCGATTTAATGAAGCGGCCTTGCTGTGGATGTGCTGTGTCTTGTGACACTGCTTCTGACCCAGGGCAGTGGACAAGGTGCAGGGATGACCCGTCATCCAGGAGGTGCTAAGATAAGAGGGAGGGTGGAGGGGTGTGGAGTGTATTCAGGGATGGAATGGGTGGGAATGATTTTATGCCTTTTCCTTTTTGGCTACCTCCCTTGTAAGGGGGAAAAAGCCTTGGTATATGTATGTATATATTTATGTATGTATTTATTTGTTTATTTATTCATTTATTTTTGTAAACCATTCTGTAGGCTCATCACGCTGCTGCTCCGAATTTATTTATTGTATTTTTATTATATTTACGTATTTTTTTTCTCTTTTATTTAATTTTATTATTTTTCTTTAACAAATAACTTCCATTTTGGTTACACCCTTGTGTGCTTGCAATACATGTGGCCATTGTTATTATTGTTGTTTTTGTTGTTGCCAGCCATGCAATTATTGCTCTTGCTTGACGCGCAAGCAATTTCGGCACCGATTGTTTGTGTGTGTGAGGGAAAAAATATATGCCATCTCCATTATCGTTATATATATTTTTTTCGGAGGCAATTACAAGCCCGCCCGTTTTCGGACGCGTCATCGTAGCTGGTGGTAGTTTGTAGTTCTGTAGTGGTTCAGTACGTATTGGGCGCCTTTGTTGGAAGACCTGATAGTGATGATGACCAGATTGAGATAGAAAATGGACCCTCATACCAAGTGGAACCCAGTGTCCATTTTCCACTGCGGAAAAGAGAACTCCTATAGGAAATTAAAAGTTTATTATAGGTATAGTTAAATAATAAACAAACAGGTAAATAGTAAATAATAAATTGATAGATAAATAATAAATGAAAATCAAACAAATAATAATCAGACACATAATAACAAACAAACAAATAGTAGATATTATAGCGTCTTAGGTGTTTATCTAAATGAATCTTAAAGTTTCGAGCTGAACTACATTGCACTGCCTCTGCAGGAAGTTTATTGCATTCATTAACTACACGGTTGGCGAAGTCGTTTCTACTCATTTCCAAATTAAATTGATTTCCTGACAGTTTTAGACTATAATTTCTTGTCGGGTTAGGGAAAACAGATTCATGTGTTTTAGTCGATTTTCGTATGATTTATTTTTGATATTTGGAATCAGTTTTGTGGCTCGCCGTTGTACTTTTTCCAATCTGTCAATGTCTTTAATGAGATTCGGTGACCATACGGAAACAGCATATTCCAAATGTGGACGAACTAACGATTTATATGTCTTGATAATGAGAAATGGACTTTTGAAGTCAAAGATAGCGCAATCAGTCCTAGAATCTTATTTGCTTTCTCAGAGGCTGAAATACACTGCTTAAATTATTTGAGATCGCCACTGATAAGTACGCCGAGGTCCTTTTCACTATCCACTTTTGTTAACAAATTTCCAAATAACTTGTAATCGTACTTTGTTATTTTTACCTATATGCATAACCTTGCATTTGTGTTGAATTTCATTAGCCACTTTTCAGACTTTTGCTGCAATTTATCTAAATCTTCTTGAATATCTAATTGATTTAAGTAATCATTTGCCATTCCGCACAGTTTTGTATCATCAGCACATTTAGAGACAATAGATTTTAGTCCGTGGTCTATATCATTTATATATACTAAGAATAAAAGTGGCCCAAGAACGGAACCTTTAAGAACTCCACTCGTAACGTATATATGTATATGTAATAAATCTCACTGCGGCAGTTAGCAGTCGACTTAGTTCCTCGGGAAGTAGATTAATTTTCAGGTGGGCGAATTTTATAGGGTTAGTAGCTCAGTCGGTAAGGCGAAGGCAGTGAAATTTCCAGTAGGAAAGTTCATTTCCAAATGTCATTATGACAATATATATATATATATATAATATATATATATATGTGTGTGTGTGTGTGTGTGTGTGTGTGTGTGTGTGTGTGTGTGTGTGTGTGTGTGTGTGTGTGTGTGTGTGTGTGTGTGTGTGTGTTTACCTACTTGTATCTTATGAGAAGGGGAGGTATGCTCATGGTGTCCCGTCTTTGTATCTCTCATTGTCTAGTGTGCTCTTAAATTCGTGAATAGTTTTTGCACATATGTTTTATCCAGTTTGTGTGTGTGTGCGTGCGTGCGTGTGTGTGTGTGTGTGTGTGTGTGTGTGTGTGTGTGTGTGTGTGTGTGTGTGTGTGTGTGTGTGTGTGTGTGTGTGTCTATAAGGGACGTACACAAACCACAGACATTCTGGAGATCTATATATGAACCTTGGGAACACTTCTGCAAATATATTTAGTCTGTTTGTCTTCGTCCTCTTCCTTTTCTTCTTTTTCTTCGCATTCTTCTTCGCCTTCTTCTGTTTCATCTCCCTCCTCCTCTTTCTTCCTCCTCCTCCTTCCTCCTTCTTCCCTTCCTTCTCTTCCTCCTCCAGCACCCCTTCCTCCTTCCTATTGTTCTCCTCCATCCTCGTGTTCATCATCTTGTTCTCGTTTTTTCTTCTTTTTTCGTCTTCTTATTCGAGGCACAATCATTTTGAGAATTTTGATCACGAAATATGGAGGTTCCTCGCGACCACAGCTACCGAACGTCTAATGACTCCGTCTAAAGATTTTAGCTTGGTTTACTCCAGACGATTTTATTCATCCGAGGAAGTAGAAACGACTTCAGTTACATTATTTTAGATTTCCGCAAGAACATCTCAATAATGTGTCTAACATTTCTTTGGGTTTAATTTCTTTTATTTTGTCATTCAGCTTCTCACTATATGGTGTAAGAATAACTTGACATTCTAAAATTTGAGAAAAAATTGTAACTGAAGTCGTTTTTAATTAAACGAGGTAGCAAAAGCAAGTAGCATGCCAGCGAAAAGTGTTAAGTGTACCACCACCTTTAGTCTTTTCACTGAAGTGGAAAAATAAACAAACCTATTTTCCAAACTTCCTTTTACAGCAACAAAGTCTTTGAGAAGCCTTGGAGCCAAGGTTGTAGATTCAGGACCTATGGGATACTGTCTGTCTGGGGTCAATGTATTAGCTTTTTCTTCGTCTTCGTCTTAGTCTTCGTCCTCGTCTTGTCGTCCTTTGTCTTCTACGTCGTTTTGCCCTTCGTCGTCTTCTTCGTCTTCTTCTTCGTCGTCTTCTTCGTCTTTGTCGTCTTGGTTTTGTTTTTGTTTATTCCTCTCCTTATACTTCTTCGACTTCGTTTTCTTCTTAGTTTTCATCATCTTGTTCTTCGTCATCTTCATCGTCTTCGTCTTCTTCGTTGTCTTGATATTCTTCGTCTTCCTTTTACTCTTTGTATTCTTCGTCTTGGTTTTTCTTCTTATTCGTCTTTGTCTTCTTCGACTTCGTTTTTTTTTTAATCTTCTTCGCCTTCTTCATCTTCCTCCTCGTCTTCCTCTTCCTCTTCCTCCTTTTCGTCGTTTTCTTCTTCTTCGTCTGTCACAGCTGCCTGATGACCTTTCGAATTTCGAAATTTTGATTTTTCGAAATTTTCAAAAAGTCTTCAAGAAAAAAAGGGGATTCTTGAGGCGTTCTGTGTCAAAAGAAGGGGTTTCTTCGACACGAAGAGGGAGAGAAAGAAGAGGAAGAAGGGGACGAGGGAGTAAGTGCCAGAAGGTGCCTCAGCAAGCAATGCCTGAAGATTGCGACTGCCCTACTGGCATCTGCGGCGGCGGCGGCGGCGGCGGCGGCGGCAGCGGCCCAGAGCCGCAAGCCATAAATCTAGAACGCGACCGAAGGGGGACGTTCTGGTCTCGGAGGACATTACGAGCTAACAGCTTCACCACCTCCTCCTTTTTCACCTCCTTTTTTTTTTCTCCTCCTCCTACTCCCCCCCTTCTACATCACCATCACATCCTCCTCCCTCTCCTGCACCTACTCCTACTCTTCCTCCTCTGCCTCATACTCCTACTTTTTCTCTTGCTCTTCCTCCTCTTCCCCTTCCCCTCCTCCCCCTCCTCCTCACTCTCCCCTCCTCCCCCCCTCTCCCCTCCTCCCCCTCTTATATCATTACTACTACATCCGCCTACATACTCTTCCCCTTCCTTCTCCCCTTACTCCTCCTTATTCTTACCCCTCCACCGCTTTATTCTTCCTCCTCTTCCCCCTCCCCTTCCCCTTCGCCTCTTCTGCCTCCCCTTTTCCACCTCCTCATCTTTCTCCTCCTCCTCTTCCTCCTCTCCTCCTTCTATTCTTCCTCCTCCTAAGGATGACCTTCCAGGAGAGTTGGATGGTCCGAGTGTGGTAGATTGGACTCGGGTTGGCTGCGTTTATAGGTCTTCATACATTTATATCCAATTTTCATCCCGCCCCTCCCACCTCCCCTCCCCCTCCTCTCTCTTTCTGCCTTGCTCCTCTGTCCTTTCTTCCTCTCTTCCCTCCCTTCCTCCTTCCTTCCTTCCTTTCCTACTTATTTCCCTACTCACCTTGAACCCAGGCAATTTTATTCAGCTAAAGAGGGATCATCTGTGTATTGCTTGGGTTAAGGAGAATTGAGAAAAGGAGGTAAGGAGGTACGAAAGAAAGGAGAGGTAATGGAAGTTGGCCCAAAAAGGGAAGAACTGAGGAGGAAGACCGGAACGTGTGGGGAAATGGAAGGAAGCTGGGAGGAGGAGGAGGAGGAGGAGGAGGAGGAGGAGGAGGAGGAGGAGGAGGAGGAGGAGGAGGAGGAGGAGGAGGAGGAGGAGGAGGAGGAGGAGGAGGAGGATAGTGAGGGAACAGGAAAGAGAAGGAAGGTGGGAGGAAGGAAGAAAGGAAAGCTGGTAATGAGAAGGAAGGAAGAAATGAGGGAAGGTGGGGAGAAGGAAGGGGGGAAGGAAGGAGTAGGGAAGGAGAGAGGAGGTAAGGAAGGAAGGAAGGAAGGAGTAGTGAAGGAGAAATAAGGTAAGGAAGGAGAAAGGCGGGAAGGAGGAAGGCGAGCAAGAGTGCGTAAGACGAGATGTATTAGACTGAAGTTTATGATTACACAGATCGTAATGTCCCGAGTAGGTAGTCATCAACTAGTTAAGTTGAAAATTATGGCTCAAGATGAAGGAGACACACTCGAAAGGGGGGCCCGGAGGGGGGGGGGGGCTCGACGCCTCTCTAATCGACACAAAAAGAGACGGAGGCTCACGAGTCTCTCATCGACATAAAGAGAGAGAAGGTTTCGCCTATCTCTCTAATCGACGTAAAAGAGAGAGAAGTTCGCGAATCTCTAATCAACATAAAAAAGAGAGAGACTTACGACTCTCTATCGACATAAAGAAAGAAGCTTTCTCCTCGCTCTCTCTTATCAACACGGAGGGAAACTTGCCTCTCTCTCTATCTCTCTCTCTCTCTCTCTCTCTCTCTCTCTCTCTCTCTCTCTCTCTCTCTCTCTCTCTCTCTCTCTCTCTCTCTCTCTCTCTCTCTCTCTCTCTCTCTCTCATCAACATAAAGAGAGGAAGCTGATCAACTATGGTCAACACCGTAGAGCGAAAATAGAAAATAGATAGATAACAATTAAGATAAATATGCATAAAACATATAATAGTTAGATAAACGTGAAATGAATTACAAAATACAATCTAGAACAAAATATAACACAAATAACTAGTTTCAGTAACCTCTTATACTTTCTTGGCGACCTTATGTTGTATTTAATCAAATCTAGGACACTT
>NC_134792.1:3160549-3168049 GCF_046742065.1 Oratosquilla oratoria
ATAATAATAATAATAATAATAATAATTAATAAATAAATAAATATGAATCAATAAGTAAAAATGGACGCTCAAAATAGCTTGAACCTTCCACTTCCCGTGGTCACCCAGGAACTGAATAAAATCGTTTGGCGCCAACTATAACAAAATATATAAATTTCTCAAATTGACACAGCTTTTTGCACCTCTTTGTGGAATGGAGCACCATTTGGAGCCTTCAGCTTTGTTGCCCTATTCTGTCCATTTCGGTTCACTTATTTTAATACTTCTTATTCACCAACCCACCCTTGGGAAGTCCACTAACATGACTAGTTAACTGACATCGTACCTCTGGCAACGTGTGTATGGCGGGTCGTTATAGTTGACATGGTCGTAAGATTTTCTCTCTCAGATACTACACCTCATTCCACCTGCTCCCTGTCTCTCCCGTCCCCTACTCTTCCTACTCTTCCTACTCTCCACTACCCCCCACTACTCCCCACTACCACTCCATACTCCCCACTACTACCCCATACCTCCCCGTATTCCCCCTATTCCCCCTATTCCCTCTGCTCCCATACTCTCGTCCCATCCCCTCCTCTCCCTCTCCCCACGCTTTCTTCCCCTACTCTCCCCCACTCACCCCCTCTCCCTCTCTCCCTCCCCTACTCTCCCCCACTCACCCCCTCTCCCTCTCTCCCTCCCCTCTCCCTCTCCTTACCCCTGACCTCCCCTCCCTTACTCTCCCTGTACTCTCCCCTCTTCCCCAACCCCTCCTCTCCCTCTTCACCTTTCGCTTCCTCGTATCCTTTCCCCACCCCATCTCCTTCCTCCCCAGCACCCCAAGCTCCCCAAGCCCCCCGCCCCGTATCTTCTTCCCACCTATTCCCCCATGTAATTAGCAGCAGATGAACGAACAGACAGCAAGGGCGACGTCGCTCTGAAAGCTTTCATGAATATGTTGGGGGGGGGGGGGCAAAATGGGGGGGAAGGGGGAGGAGAAGATGGGAGTGGAAGAGGATGTCGTGAGTGGAGGAGGGAGAGAGGAGGTTGAAGAGTAGGAGTAGGAGGAAGAGGAGGAGGAGTAAGAGGAAGATGATGAGGAGGAGCGGAGGTTCAGGATTAGGAGGAAGAGAAAGAAGGGGGAAGGGAGGAGGAGGAGGAGAAGAGTATGTCATGAGGGAGGAGGAGGAAGAGGTGGGAGAGGTGAATAGTGGGAGGAAGGAGAGGAAGATGATGAAGAAGGGAGGATGATGAAGAGGAGGAGGAGGAGGAGGAGGAGGAAGAGGAGAGGTAATCGGAAACAGGAGAAGGAGGTGATCGGGATCAGGAGACGAAGGAGGTGGTGGGGAGGAGGAGGAGGAGGAGAAGACAGAGGATGAGGAGACGAGGAAGGAGGAAGAGGAATGGGGTAGGTGTTAGCGTCCCTGATGACATTCTGTCGTACCGAGTAACGTTCCTCCCAGTAGTAATAGATGACTACGCTGTAGGGAACGTAAGGTCTGTGTAATCACGTGGTCCTATCATATTCTCTCTTATTCATTCTATTTTCTCTCTCCTCTTCTCTCTTCCTTTCTTGTATTTTTCTTCCTCACTTCTCTTCCTCTCTTCCCTTCCTCTCTCCCCATTTTTCTCTCCCATATTTTCACCTCTTCCTCTTCTCTCTTCCTCTCCTCTCCTCCTCTCCTATCCCCATCTTCTCTTCTCCTCTCCTCATCTTCTCTCTTCCCCTCCCCTTTACTCTTCCTCCTCTTTCTTCCTCTCCTCTCTTCCTATTCTTTCTTCCTCACCTCCTCTTCTCTCTTCCTCTTCTTCCTCACCTCCTCTTCTCTCTTCCTCTTCTTCCTCTACTTCATTTCTTCCTCTTCCTCCTTTCTCTTCCCTCTCTTTTCTATCCTCCTCTCCTCTCCTCATTTCCTCCTCTTTTTCTCTTTTCCTTACCTCATCTTTTCCTCTCCTCTTTCTCCTTTGTCATATCTCCTCTTCCTCCTTCCCCTGCTTTCTTCCTATCCCCTCCCTTCTTCCTCTTCGTTTCCTTCTCCCCCTCCCCTCCTTTTCCCCTTCTTCTCCTTCTCCTCCTCCTCCTCTTGTCATTCTCCTCCTCCTCTTGTCATTCTCCTCTTTTCCCCACACATCCCCAACTTCATGCTTCCTCCACCTCCACCTCCGCCTCCACCTCCGCTTCCACCTCCGCTTCCACCTCCGCCTCCACCTCCGCCTCCTTCACTTCTCTTCTCCCTCTCATTTTCTTCCCTCTACTTCTTCCTCTATTATTTCTCTTTTCTCTCTTCTTTCTCTTTTCTTTTCCTCCCTCTTTCACTCTCTATCTTGTTTCTTCTTCCTTTTTCTCCTCTCCCCTCCCTCTCATCTCCCTCTTTCCCCCTCTCCCTTCCTCCCTTCTCCCTTCCCTCTCCCTCTTCCTTCCCTCACTCTTCCTCTCCCTTCCCTCCCTCTTCCTCTCCCTCTTTCCTTCCTCCTCTCCCTCTTTCCTTCCTCCTCTCCCTCTTTCCTCCCTCATCCCTCCCTCTTTCCTCCCTCTCCCTCTACCTCTCCCTCTCCCGTCCCTCTTCTTCCCTTCTCTCCTCCCTCCCTCCTCCCTCTCCCCTCCCTTTCCACCCCATCTTCTTTTCCCCCCGTGTTAACTATGACTCGTGCCAAGGGAGGATAGAGGAGGGAAGGGGAAGGGGAAGGGGAAGGGGGAAGGGGAAGGGGGTGGGAAGGGTGGGTGGGTGTGGGGGAGAGGACAACCGTGAGCCGAGCTCTTCCTTTCATTTCCATCTCCATTTCCTCGGCAGATCTCCGCCCTCTCCATTATCTCTTTATCGTCCCCTTCCTCCTCCTCCTCCTCCTCCTCCTCCTCTTCCTCCTCCTCCTCCTCCTCTTCCTCATCCTCCTCTTCCTCCTCCTCCTCCTCCTCTTCCTCCTCCTCCTCTTCCTCCTCCTCCTCCTCCTCCTCCTCCTCTTCCCCCCTCCTCCTCCTCCTCCTCTTCCCCCCTCCTCCTCCTCCTCTTCCCCCCTCCTCCTCCTCCTCTTCCCCCCTCCTCCTCCTCTTCCCCCCTCCTCCTCTTCTCCCCCTCCTCCTCTTCCCCCCTCCTCCTCCTCCTCTTCCCCCCTCCTCCTCCTCCTCTTCCCCCCTCCTCCTCCTCCTCCTCCCCCCTCCTCCTCCTCTTCCCCCCTCCTCCTCTTCTCCCCCTCCTCCTCCTCCTCTTCCCCTTCCTCCTCTTCCCCCTCTTCCCTCTCCTCCTCCTCCTCTTCCTCCTCTTCCCCTCCTCCTCATCCTCCGACACATTCTCTTCCCCCACTTACGCCTCATTCACCTCCACCTCTTCCTCCTCCTCTTCCTTCTCCTTCTCCTCCTCTTCCTTCTCCTCCTTCCTCTTCCTTCTCCTCTACCTCCTCCTACTCCTCTTCCACCGCCTCCTCCTGTTCCTCCTCTTACACAGTCTCTTCCTCCACTCACGCCTCATTCTCCTCCTCCTCCTCCTTCCTCTTTCCACACGGTCTCTTCCTCCACTTACGCCTTAATTTCCTCCTCTTCCTCCTTCTCTTCCTCCTCCCTCTCTTCTTTCTCCTCCATCTCATTCTCCTCTTCCCCTTCTTCGTTACCTCCTCCTCTCCTTCCTGCGTTTCTTAATATTGTTAATTTTCCTCGCCCTTCTCCCGTCCCTCTCTCTCGTCCCTTTTCCCGTTCCTCTCCCCGTCCCTCTCGTCCCTCTCCCCGTCCCTCTCTCTCGTCCTTTTCTCCGTCTCTCTCCCCGTCCCTCTCTCTCGTCCTTTTCTCCGTCTCTCTCCCCCGTCCCTCTCCCCTTCCTTCTCCCCCGTCCCTCTCGTCCCTCTCTCTCATCCCTTTCCCCTTCCTTCTCCCCTTCCCTCTCCCCCGTCCCTCTCCCTCGTCCCTCTCTCTCGTCCCTCTCCCTCGTCCCTCTCCCTCGTCCCTCTCCCCCGTCCCTCTCTCCCATCCCTCTCCCTCGTCCCTCTCCCCCGTCCCTCTTTCTCGTCCCTCTCCCCTGTCCCTCTCCCCTTTCCTCTCCCCCGTCCCTCTCCCCCGTCCCTCTCCCCTTCCCTCTCCCCGTCCCTCTCCACTTCCCTCTCCACTTCCCTCTCCACTTCCCTCTCCCCCGTCCCTCTCCCCCGTCCCTCTCCCCCGTCCCTCTCCCCGTTCTCTCCCCGTTCTCTCCCCTTGTCCCTCTCTCCCTGTCCCTCTCCCCATGTCTCCCTCTGTCCCTCTTCCTGGCCTTCCCCCTGTCCCTTTCCCACGTCCCTCTACCCGTCACTCTTTCTCGTCCCTTTCCCCTGTCCCTCTCCCCATCCCTCTCGTCCCTCTCCTCCGTCCCTCTTCCTGTCCCTCTCCCCCGTCCCTCTTCTCGTCCCTCTTCCCCGTCCCTGTCCTCCATCCCTGTCCCCCGCCCCTCACCCCCGTCCCTGTCCCCCGCCCCTCACCCCCGTCCCTCTCCCCTGTCCCTCTACCCGTTCAGCAGCATCACCACCACAACTACACCACTACCACCACGTCTATACCACCACTATAATTATACCATCACCACCACCACTACCACTATAACCACTGCTGCCACTTCTACCACCACCAAAACGACACCCCCCTAATGTAATGGTTTGCAGCGAAGAAGGGAAGTATTTGTTTATAATCTCTCTCTCCCTCACTTCCTCTCCTTCACACACACGCACACACAAACGCGCGCACACACACACACACACACACACACACACACACACACACACACACACACACACACACACACACACACACACTCTCTCTCTCTCTCTCTCTCTCTCTCTCTCTCTCTCATAGACCAATAGGTCTTCTAAGATATCTAGAAAAGCGGCAATTCATTCACGCAAGAAATAGTTGTTGGTCGGCTGTGACGGTGGCTGGTGGGGGGCTGTGGTGGTTGGCTGGTGGCTGTGGCGGCTGGCTGGTGGTTGGCGTGTGTTTGTCTAATTAGCGTTGCATCCACAGCAGCAGCAGCCACGGTGCGAAGCTGTCGAGTGGCCAAGAAGTCTATGATAAGTAGACAGGCTTTCCAACGGGGGTGGGGGGGGGATTGGGAGGGAGGTTGGGCGGGGAGAGAGGGGAGAGGGTCGATGAGGAGAGAGGGGGAGGGTGGAAGAGGGGGGAAGTTTGGTGGAGGAGGGAGGAAAGAGTTGGGGGAGAAAATGGTATCGGGAGGGGGCTTGGGGGAGGAAATTGGGGAGAGTTTGGGGGAGGAGGAGGAGGGTGGGCGAGAGGAAGGGTCGAGTTGGGGGGGGGGGGGAGAGACGGTATCGGGGAGGGGGCTTGGGGGAGAGGTTGGGGAGATTGGGGGAAAGGTCAATACTTTGGAATGATGATTTGCAAGCTTTGAATATGAATTCTGTTTTATTTGTTTGTGTATTTATTTTTTGTTTCTTTATTTTTATCTTCATTTTATTTCGTTTTTTTTTTTTCTTCGCTGAGTGGAGGGTTGTTTTCTGTCATGTTCTCAAGTCTGACAGCTCCTGGTAACTTCTACTAGTTCAGGATGTCGGAGAACTTAGGGCAAAGATGACAAAATCATAGTTGAATTCCTCGTGGCGTCAGCTTTGCGTGTTTTTAGTTTCCTTTTCTTCTATCATTTCGCAGTTGATGCTTCAATATACCTCTTAATGATCAGTTTATAATTTAATTTTTTTCTGTTTTACCATTATTTGATTTTTATCATTCCAATATTGCTTTTAACGTTTCATTATACTTACGTATGGTCGGTTCACAATTTCATTATCTCCTTGTTCTGTTTTGCTCTTTGCATTCCATTTTATCGTTACTATATTACTCTAAGTATCGTTGTTATTTCCTCAGATATTACAAAGAATGTTTCATGAACACAGACAATCACTCTAAAACCCGAATGGCTGAGGTGAAAAGCCGGTAACTAAAGGGGAGTGTGTTTTTTTTGGACCCCCGAGCGAGGCTACGTCGAAGAAGAAAAGGCGCCAGCGAAGAGCTGAAGCTGGATGCGAGCTCATGAGAACCCGTAAATGTGGGCTGAGCGATTGAGCCAAGCAAAGTTGGCCCTGGGTAATTAGTCGAGCTAATTGAAGCGTGCGGGATGTCGAACAAGTAGGCAGACCAATTAGGGGAGAAGGGGGGAAGGGGGGGATAAAGGGTCATGGTTTACAGCAGTTTCTCTCCATCAGGGGGCCGCAGAAGGGATCCATAGGACAGGGAAGTCAACATGTTACTGTTAATCCTGCCATGTTCATTATATATATATATATATATATATATATATATATATATATATATATATATGCAAAGTAGACCACTTGGAAAAAAGAAATTAACGAAGCAGAGCGCTTTTGTATACTACATCTTCAGTGCAACAAGATGTAATATACGAAAGCGCTTTGCTTCGTTAATTTCTTCTTTCCAAGTGGTCTACTTTGCATAAGTGAACACACGTACCCGTGTTCTTATTAGCATATATCTATATATATATGTATATATATATATATATATATATATATATATATATATACATATATATATATAATTCATGGTCTTAGCATTGTTTCTCAACCAGGGGTTCGCGGAAACCTGTCAAGGGGTCCGTAGGACGGGAAATTCAACATGTTACAGATAATTCTCTCGTGGCTCTTTTTTTTTTTTTTATTCATAATCCATGATTACACGAAGTGTCTTAATCTGGATGCCCATTTTTTCTATTTGGCTACTTGTGTCCCTCAGAATGTGGTGATAATTTGTATATTATAATGTTTCTATCACTAAATTTAAAAAAGTGGCTATATCTTATCCAATCTTTGAATATACAAGTCAATGTAAATGGCCCACAAAGATTGAAAGGTTGAGAAACATTGGTTTGAAGCACAGCGGAAGTCTCTTATAAGGAAGTCATGGTAAGGTTGGTCAGTAGAGAGAGAAAGAGAGAAAGAAAGAAAAGGAGAGAGAGAGAGAGAGAGAGAGAGAGAGAGAGAGAGAGAGAGAGAGAGAGAGAGAGAGAGAGAGAGAGAGAGAGTGAGTTTGTTCGTGAAGACTGCACGAGTCTCTTGAGTTAGGTCAAGAATGGGGCGGAGCAGCAGGTAGGATGGAGCGGGGCAGCAGGTAGGAGGGCGTTGTCAGCAGGTAAGGGGTTCTTCAGTCAAGGGGAGCGGTTATCAGCAGGCAAGGAGGTAGATAAGCAGGCAAGAGCAGGGTTCAGCAGGACAGGGGTGGGTCAGCAGGTAAGAGCAGGAGTTGGGGTTAGTAGACGGGAATTGTGGTCAGCAGTTTGGTCAGGTCAGTAAACACGTCAAGTCAGTAGGTAGCTCAGGTCATTAGGGAGGTCAGTTCACCACGCATGGAAAGTCAATAATGAGAACGAAGCATCAGACACGCGAAGCTCTTAGAAGATGAAGTGTGGGTGGAGAACTGAACTCAATGGTTTTCAACTTTGACAACGCCCCCCCCCCTCTCCCTTCCCCCCTTCCACCTTCCCCCTCTACCCCCCTCAAAGACGATAAGTTTGTCTTTGTTGTTGACTTAACTAT
>NC_134792.1:3173049-3178049 GCF_046742065.1 Oratosquilla oratoria
CTTCAAAATATTCCATTTCTCTTCCACTGTTGTTCCTTCTTTGTATATTCCTTCCCAGTTTTCTTTTTGAAAGAATTCTCTTATTTTATCAAATTTTGTTTTTTCATACATCATTCTTCCTTTTCTATATTGTTCATTTCTTTTCATGTATTTTTCCTCATTTAATTCCAGTTCAATCAATATATGGTCACTTTTACTTATTGGTGTTTTATATTCAATCTTTTCCACTATTCCAGGTTCAGATGTGATTATTAGGTCCAGTCTCGATGGTTCTTCTTCATTTCTATACCTAGTGTTCTCCTGTATCCACTGTGTCATTGTATGATCAACAATCATCTCGAGTAGAACGTTTCCCCATGAGCCGTCTCCACCCTTTGCTGTCATCTCTTCCCAGCAGACTTCTTTGCAATTAAAGTCGCCCATCATAACTATTCTTCCTCCATCTTCCATTATCTTATTTAATGTTATCTTTGTGTCCTCTAACATACTTTTATGTTCACTCTCTTCCCACGAGGCTGTTTTCGGAGGCACATAATTCACCACGAACTTTCTGTTCTTCTTATCTCTATCTTCCACTTCGATCATAATCATCTCTACTGGATTCTTTCCATATGTAACACTCTTCACATTTATACCCTTCTTAGTCAGGAACATAACTCCACCCCCTTGTTTTGTCTCTCTGTTTCTAATCCAATAATTATATGCATCATTACCTACACTGTTGGGTGGTAGTTCACCTTTTAATTTCGTTTCCACGATTCCCATTATGTCCGGTTCTTTTTCCTTCAGATAATCATTCAGCTCATTCAATCCTGTTATTAATCCATCTATATTTGTGTAAGACACTCTTAGTTTTCTGTCACTTCCACTTTCAGTTTCATTCCTACTTGTTGCCCTTTTCCCTCTTGTGTTGTGTGTCCAGTGTTCCTCGTCATATGGGTTTCTTTCTTCCTCAATTTCAATAGGTATCTGTTCCACGGCCTCCCTCTGATTACATAGAAGTTTCCCTGGTCCTTCTCTTCTGAATTTTTCTTTTCTGCTTCCTCCCTAAGGTCCATATCTCTTTTCCTCTCTTCCTTAGTCATATCATGGGTTACCCCTACTTTCTTAAATATGTCTGCGTAACTTGATTTAGAATCTTTTAGCCTATACAGATTCCTCATAATTCTTTCCTTAATATTTCCTTTCAGAGTCACCAAGATAGGTCTCGCTCTGCCTTCATCTAATCCTTCATACTTTCCCAATCTCCTTATTTCTTCTATCTCACTTTCATAACAGGTGATTCCCATTTCCTTACAAAGTTCGATAAATACCAACTTGTCATGCAATACCTTCTGCTCTCTTATATCTAAATTCATCCCAGGAATCACTTCTTCAGACTTTCTATGAAGTACAATGTTATTGACTCTATCCATTCTACTTTGCACCTTCCCAGTTGCCATTTCTACAAAGTTCTGATCGTTTTGCTTATCACTACCACCAGGTCTAGCCGTATCACCTTTTTCCTTAAGGACATCCCTATATGTCTTATCCATCTCTTCCTTAATTTCAATTTTTGCTGCTCCCTTCACCTCATTCAACCATTCAGTTTTACTAGTTTGCATTTTATTTTCTACTATCTCTACTATATCATCTCTTATTTCCTTGCTTATATCTTTCTTTATTTCTTTCAGGCCTGTACTAACTTCTTTTTTTACTTCAGCTTTCATATTCATTTCCATGTTTACCATATCCTCCTTTACCTCAATCCATTGTTCATTAGTCGCTATTTCAATGGCATCTATGCGTTTTTCCACAGTATCCTGCCTCTTTGAAATTGTGGTGATCTGCTTAACCATCTTGCTGAATACTGTATTACACTTGCTACAATACCAATGAATAGTGCTTACCTCATTTTCTGCTAAAAATTCATATACTTCATCTGACATCTTTTCACACTTTGCGTGATGCCACATATCACACAGATTACATACCAATCCTTTATCGTCATCACGGACCACCTTCTCACAAGTTGGGCAATTGGTGCACTGTTTACTTCTCCGGTCCTGTTCGTCGTCTTCCATGTTCTTCTCCACACTTATTTTCCTCTATTATTGTTACACTTCATCCACTTTTTCACTTAATTCCCACTGACCCAGTTCAGTGGATACACTATTTGTTCCTGTTCGTAGTTATCTGATTTGGCCTTGGTAATTATGTTGAAAAAGTCTGGTTTTTACAGGAGCCCCTCTAACACAACCTCTCTCTCCGACCCGTGACCCGTGTGTGTGTGTGTGTGTGTGTGTGTGTGTGTGTGTGTGTGTGTGTGTGTGTATGTATCACATGCATGAGAAATCACATGAACTTGTGATTCTAAATATGCAGAAAAACCACCAAAGAAAATAAAATGATGACCGAGCGACCGAGCGCTTTCGTCTATTTAGACATCCTCAGGGTACAATATTATGTATCCTAAATAGACGAAAGCGCTCGGTCATCAATTTATTTTCCTTGGTGGTTTTTCTGCACACACACACACACACACACACACACACACACACACACACACACACACACACACACACACACACACACACACACACACACACACACACAGAGGTTGTTGCTATTAATTCCATCGAAGGCTATTTCCGGGTCGATAAAAGCCACAAAATTGTCGATGTCCCATTACCATCTCTTCTCCAGTATCATCTTCAGTGTGAACACTAGGTCTGTTGTGCTCCTATTGGGCCTGAAACCATGTTGCCATGTTCCTAGTTTTTTTCCTCTATACAGGATCTTTCCTCTTTTATTCTTTCATATACATTTCTAACATGAGATAATAAGGATATACCTCTATAATTTGCACAATCTGATGTACTACCTTATAGATTGGACATACTATTGCTTTGTGCCAATCATGTGCTATTCTTTCCTCTTTCTTTGCATTATTCAAGATGTTTCCCCGCCACCGAAAACATCCCTCTCCAAAAGCTTTAAATAGTTCTGAAGGTAGCTCGTCATCACCTGGGGCTTTCCCGCTTCTCATCTTCTTCAGTGCCTCCTTCACTTCCTGGATAGTAATCTCATTTAGGTCCTCTCCATGTATCTCCTGCTGTATCTCCACATTCCGTTCTTCCTCCACTTCCATATCCTCCACATTCAGGAGTTCTTCGAAATATTCCCTGCAGCTTTCTTTGATCTCCATTGGTTCTGTTAGTAGTTCTGTTCCCGTTTTATCCTTTACTGCATATGTTGTTTCATTATTCCCTTTCCTATAGTTCTTAGCCATACTGTACACTAATTTTCTTGTTCCATCTGCGTCTCTTTCTAGGTCGTGTCCATCCTGATCCACATTTCTTCCTCGGCTGTTCTTTTAATTGCTTCTGCATTGTTTCGTTTATCCTCATAAACTTGCCTCTCGTTTAATCCATTGTCTAAAAGATCTTGTTTTTTCCTTAACTGCTACCTTCACATCTCCAGTCCACCATGCCGTGTTTTTCCACAGTTGTCCCATACACAGTTTCTTTGATTTGATCCCATTGCTCCTCTTTACTCATTTCTTCCATTTCAAGTTCTGTGGATTTTCGCAATTCTATCGGTTGTAGTGTTTGCTTTGCCTCTTCATCAATCAGTCTTTCCAATTTAAATATTTTCTGCTGTTTCTTGGGTCTTTCCTTTGGTTTCCCAATACCTAACTTAGCTACCACCATTCTGTGGTCAGAGTCTAAGGACACGGACGATATGGTCTTTACATCTTTAAATAGATTTTTCTTGTCGGTAAGGAATAAGTCAATCATTGACTTCTCATTGCATCTTTGTTGCAGTGCAATCCACCTATACCATGTCCATTTATGGCTCTACTGATGTTTGTAATAAGTATCCATTATGGAATATATATATATATATATATATATATATATATTTGTGTGTGTGTGTGTGTGTGTGTGTGTGTGTGTGTGTGTGTGTGTGTGTGTGTGTGTGTGTGTGTGTGTGTGTAAAATGAGCGCATTTCCTCGCCGCACAAATGCTCCCAATTACCTTCCTAATATTTTTTTTTTCCAAGGTCACCTACTAATTCTCTTGCGAAGATAGGTTTTTGATCCCTGCAGGGTGATGAGAAAGTCTTTGCTAGTTATATTGCAGTAACAGACACGGGCATCGAATGTCGACAAATTTGTGAATCAGGCTGTTCATTTGGTGTCACTAAAGAAAGACCACATTTTTGTGTCCGGTGCACTCACAGCGAGACACTTTTATTATGATCCACTTTTTTTTTTTTTGACCGTGCTCTCCATGATTTTTTTTAATTCAGGCTTGGGTCCATTTTTCCCCCAATGACGAGTAACCTTTGTCTGTTCAATATTTTCTAATTTTTGTTGAATTTCGATTGCCATTGCAATATGCAGCGTCAAATACCATCAGTTACATTCTCAGTTTACACTCTCTCTTTGGACCTGCCGTCAGATGATTTTATGCATTTCAAAAACCCATTCAGCATCTCTGTCTCCCACTCTCTCTCTCTCTCTCTCTCTCTCTCTCTCTCTCTCTCTCTCTCTCTCTCTCTCTCTCTCTCTCTCTCTCTCTCTCTCTCTCTCTCTCTCTCTCTCTCTCTCTTACTTCTTCCTCCAGACATTTTCATTCATGTTAGAAGCCACCCCCCCCACCCCGACTGTAAATGTTTTTCTTGCAACTTCCCCCCCCCCTTTCTAGGTACACCACCCACCGGAGCTCGAGGTGTGTGTGTGTGTGTGTGTGTGTGTGTGTGTGTGTGTGTGTGTGTGTGTGTGTGTGTGTGTGTGTGTGTGTGTGTGTGTGTGTGTGTGTGTGTGTGTGTGTGTGTGTGTGTGTGTGTGTGTGTGTGTGTGTGTGTGTGGTGAAGGTGGTGGTTGTGGTGGTTGTGGTGAGCGGGTTGTTTCACAAAGAAAGCCTGACAGTCGTTTCTTTAGTAATGATGATGATGATGATGATTTCATAAAGCATTCTTCCCTCCTGCTTCCTTTGTGGCAATGATGATGATG
>NC_134792.1:3183049-3188049 GCF_046742065.1 Oratosquilla oratoria
CATAAAGGGCAAAGGTGACGACTTGTTTATTCATTTATTTATTTATTTATTCATTTATCTATTTATTTGTTTATTTATTTATTTGTTTGTTTATCGATTTTTTTTTTCCACTGGGATGTCCCCGGACTATACCCCCCCCAAGTTCTTACTCCCCCCAAATCCTTACTCCCCCAAGTCCTTACTCTCCCCAAGTCTCCCACATCCTCCCTATTCTCCTTTCAATCTTTTTCATATTCCCCCAACTCATCCATCTTCCCCCATGTCCCCATATTCCCCCACTCACCCATATTCCTCCAGTCTCACCCATCTTCCCCCAGTCTCACTCATCTCCCCAAGTCTCCCAGTCTCTTCCTATCCCCTAATTTCCTCCATTTCCCAGGTTTCACCCAACCTCCCACAATGTCCCCCCATTCCCCCAACACTTTTCTCCCCGCATACATACATAGCCACGCTCTTATTTGAATATGATTTGTGAAAATTGAGAGAAAGCGCTCGTTTGGTGCCAAGTGTGCCAAATGTGCAAAGGTACCAAACGTGCCAAGTGTGCCAAATGTGCAAATGTGCCAAACGTGCCAAGTGTGCCAAATGTCCAAAAGTACCAAACGTGCCAAGTGTGCCAAATGAGTAAAGGTACCAAACGTGCCAAGTGTGCCAAATGAGCAAAGGTACCAAACGTGCCAATTGTGCCAAATGTGCAAAGGTACAAAACGTGTAAGTGGTGTCAAATGTGCCAAGTGTTCTAAACGTGTTTATCCCAAATGTGCCAAGGGTGTCAAATGGAAACGTTCATTCTCACAGTCACGATCTGTAAGAGCCTACTGTTGCGGTCCTTCCATGGTCGCGGTCCTTTCGCATTTCCAGCATTTATACATTCGCGGTCCTTACATATTTGCGGTCCTTACCCGTTATTGGTTCTTGTATGTTCACGGTCCTTACACGTTTGCGGACCTTGCGGTTTTACATGTTTGTGGTTCTTACTTATTTGCGTTTCCTTGCGTGTTTGCGGTCCGTGTATATTTACGCTCCTTGCATATTTGTGCTTCCTTACGTATTTGCTGTCTTTGCATCTTTGCAGACCCTACGTGTTTGCGGTCCTTACGTGTCTATGTTTCCTTGTTTGCGTTTCCTTGCGTATTTGCGGTCCTTACACGTTTCAGGACCTTATATTACAACAACGCCACGACCACCACCACCACCACCCACTCCTCTCTCTTCTACTTTCTCAGAAATACTCCGTTTCTCACGCATTCTACTTCTCACGCGTTCCGCTTCTCAAGTGTTCCGTTCAATACAGGTTTTCATTCTCAAGCATTCCGATTATCACCCGATCCGTTTCTCACGCGGCCCTCTTCTCACGCGTTATAGTTATCACGCTCCGTTTCTCACGCTTTCATCTTCTCACAGGTTCTCCTTCTTACGCATTCTGATTATCACTCGTTCCGTTCCTAACGAGTTCCGCTACTCACGATTTCCGCTTCTCACGATTTCAGCTTCTCACGCCGCCCGTGTCTCACGCCTTTCGCTTCTCAAATATTCCGCTTCTTACGTTCTGCTTCTTACACGTTCCTCTTCTCACGCTTTCTGCCTCTTACAATTTAAACTTCTCACGTGGTCCCTTCCTTACGCGTCTCGCTTATCACGCGTTCCGTTTCTCTCGCGTTCCGTTTCTCACGCGTTCCGCTCCTCAAGGTCCGTTTTCCCACGCGTTCCGTTCTTCCCACGCGTTCCGTTCTTCCCACGCGTTCCTCTTCTCACGTTCCGCTTCTCACGTTCTGTTCTTCTCACGGGTTCTGCTCAAGTCCCACAATTCCTGTTGCCCAAAGTCTACACTAACACACACACACACACACACACACACACACACACACACACACCACACACACACGCGCGCGCGCGCGCGCGCGCGCGCTCCCCACTCCCACATACGCCCCCCATCCTCCATCGGCCATTCCCACCTATCCCCCATCAAGACAGTCTTAATTTTCCGTGTCTTCTTTCTTCTTCGTCTTCGTCTTCATCGTTTTCTTCGTCGTCCTCTTCTTCGTCTTCTCCTTATTTTTCTTCTTCGTCTTCTTTTTCTTCGTCGTCTTCTTCGTTTTCTTCTTCCTCGTCTTCTTCGTCTTCTTCTTCCCCTTCTCCTCCTTATTCTGAATTTTCTCCTTATTCATCTTCCTCTTCTTCACCATCTTCTTCGTCTTCGTCTTCTTTCTCCTACTTCTTTTTCTTCGTCTCCTTATTCTTCATATTCTCCTTTTCCTTCTCCTTTTTCTTTTTTCTTCTTTTTTTTCCCCAAAGAAATATTACCCCTGTGCCATGTTTGCATATCCGTTGAAACGTAAAAAACGCATTTTTCGGTCGGTATTTTGTATCGTGAAAAAAGAAGACAAAAAAAAAAAAAAAAAAAAAGATTGATGAGTGTTAAAAAAAAAAAAGGAAACGTGTTTTCTGCTCAAAAGTTTTCATTGTGTTATTAGCGATGCAAGAATTCATTGATTTTCGGCCATTTTTTATATCAGGACCGGCTGATCAGTCTGCGAGGGTTTGATGATGGTGTGGGAGGGAGGGAGGGAGGGAGGGAGGGAGGGAGGGAGGGAGAGGTCAGGAGTGGAGTGAGGAGGATGTGGGAATGTGTGTGTGCAAAAAAAAAGGGGGGGGGAAGGTGTTGATATGGCCTAATGTTTAAGGACCGCACACGCTAAACTTGAACCCCATTTTGTACTCTGCTCGCGCGACCCTAAGCAAGAGCATCTTACTATCGTACTATTATGACAAGGTCATAATACGTCACTTGGGCGTGTCATTAAAGCGTGCCATCCTCTTGATGGCACGCTTGGTTCAGAGTGCCACAGTGGCACGATCATCCTAGGAATGCTTAAGTCAAGGTTCTTCAAACTTTGTTCATCGCGACACAGTTGATGATTTTGTGTAATACTTTCACTCCTATAAGAAACCCTTTTATTTTCATATGTGTATATACTTTTAACATAAGAATGAAGGAGACTGCAAGAGACCATAAGGCCTACACTAGGCAGCTCCGTATCCATCACCACCTCCCATCCCCATCCATAAAGCTGTCTAATCGTTTCTTAAAACAACTGATAGTTTCAGCGCTTACTACATGGTTACTAAGTCTATTCCACTCGTCGACCACCCTATCAGTAAACCAATTCTTTCCTATCTCTTTCTTAAATCTAAATTTCTCCAGTTTAAACCCATTACTGCGAGTCCTGCCCTGTTGTTTTAATATGATGACCTTGTTTGCATCACCCTTGTTAAAGCCTTTGATCCACTTGAACACCTCTATTAGATCACCCCGCACTCTGCGTCTTTCCAGAGCGTGTAAGTTAAGGTGCCTAAGCCTCTCTTCGGAAGGCAAATTTCTGAGTCCATGTATCATTTTGGTCATTCTTCTCTGTACTGATTCTTGTGAATTGATGTCCATTCTGTAGGACGGAGACCAAAACTGTACCGCATTGTCAAGGATGGGTCTAACTATCGCTAGATAGATTTTGATAATTACCTCTGCACTTCTATTCATTACCGTCCTAGCAATGAAACCTAATGCTCTGTTAGCTTTATTCCTGGCGCTAATGCATTATTTCCTGGTTTTAAGGTCCGGACTCACTAGAACTCCCAAGTCTCTCTCGCACTCAGTTTTCTCTAAAAGCATGTTATCTAAGCTGTATCTATTTTCGGGGTTGTGTAGCCCTACGTTTAACACGCTACACTTAGATATATTGAAGTTCATTTGTCATTTCACCGACCATGTGAACAATTTGTTAAGATCATCCTGCAGAATCTCTGCATCGTCTCCTGACCTAATTAGGCGTCCTATTTTAGTGTCCGCAAATTTAATAACATCACTATTTATCCTTTCGTCTAAGTCGTTTATGTACATAATGAACAACAAGGTACCCAAAACCGAGCCCTGTCCATAAATATTATTTTTATTTGTGAAATTAATGTTGCCACAAACAATGATAACCTTTGTAGGGAGAAAGCATGTAAATGTAAAATGATTGTATGATTTTACCAAATGTTGAAATATTGGTTATTTTTATTTCATTTTTTCGCGGGTGGTAATGTAATCGAGTTTAAAGATAATTTGAAAAAAAAAAAAATTCTTCTCTTACGGCCGAGTATATTTTTTTTCCAAAGAGCATCTTCCTCCTCAAATTGATTTTTTTCTTACTTAACATTTTATTTGTGTTACCTTTTCCAATGAGTTATATTGATACGTGTGACTTTTCTCCACAAATTCTATCAGAATTAAAATGATCATTTGCCTGCAGCAACGCGCGGGTAATTTGGCTAATATGTATATATATGTATATATGTATATATATGTATATATGTATATGTATGTATATGTATTTGTATGTGTATGTATATATATAATATGTATATATGTGTATATATATGTATATATGTATGAATATATATGTATATATATATATATATGTATATATATATGTATATATGTATATATGTATATATATATATGTATATATATATATGTATATATATATATATGTATATATGTATATATATATGTATATATATATATGTATATATATGTATTTGTATATATATATATGTATATATGTATATATATATGTATATATATAATATATATATAATATATATATATATAATATATATATAATATATATATATATATATATATATATATATATATAATACGTACTAGATAGTGGTGAGTGGAGAATGGTTGTGTATGGATGACGCTGTAATGCATGGAAGAAAGTGGGTGGGGGATGGGGGGGAGGTGAAGGGGTATGTGTGAATGATATTTTGACGCAGCCCGAAGGGATTTCTCCCCGTCATTTCTTTTTCTGTATGAGGGGACGGAGAGGCGAGGTCGCCGTTTAAATGAAGCGGCCTTGCTGTGGTTGTGCTGTGTCTTGCTGCATTGCTTCTGACCCAGGACAGTGGGCGAGATGCAGGGATGACCCGTCATCCAGGAAGAGGCAAGAAAA
>NC_134792.1:3193049-3205549 GCF_046742065.1 Oratosquilla oratoria
AGTGATAGTTAATATAAGGGATAGTAGAGGATAGTTCACCATATGCATGTGAAGATTGTGAAGATGGCGGTTGTGATATTCAGGATGGTGAGGTCTGTTCGAGTCCTGAAACCGTTTGACCGAGCGACGACCCGGACATTAAGGACTAACCCAAGATGCATTAGACTTGTTTGAATGCATTTTTTATTGTTGAATGATTAATGAATTCAATATACAGTTGTTGTTGTTTTATGATACACTAAGTGTTATTTGTTTTGGGCGAGTAAAGTTGTATGATAATGGGACGGTGACAGTAGCAGTAACAACATAGACTACCCCAGGGTGACAGTATCCCACTTTCCCTAGGGTGACAGTATCCCAATTCCCTCAGGGTGACAGCTTCCCAATTTCCTCAGGGTGACAACATCCCGTTTCCCCCAGGGTGACTATTTCCCACTTCCCCTGGGTTGACAATTTCCCCACTTCCCCCAGGGTGACAATTTCCCACTCTCCTTAGGGTGACAATTTCCCACTTCCCTCAGGGTGAGAGTATCCCCAACGTCCTCAGGTTCATGATTTCCCACTTCCTTTAGGGTGACAATTTCCAGTTTCCTTAGGGTGACAGTTTCCCAATTACCTCACTGGTGAGAATATCCCAATTTCCTCGGGGTGACAAATTTCTATTTACCACAGGGTGACGATTTCCCCAGGGTGACATTTTCCCAATTCCCTCAGGGGAGCTCTGACTTATTCTCCCCCAGGGTTGTGACAATTCGACCCATCTCTCCCAAGGAGGACCTAAACCCCCCCTCCCTTCCCTCCCTCCTCATCTCCATACGCCCATCCCCCGTGGGCTGGGCATCCTTCATTGCTCCATCTCATGAACAAGCCCATCTCCTCCTCCGACTCTCCACTCCTCCATATTCCCATGGGACTTGACCTCGCTCTTCCTTTCTTCCGGTACCCCTCCATTCCTTTCCACCCGCTTCCCCCCCCCTTCCCCCTCCCCCGACCCGACCTTTTCATTTTTTATTTTTTGTTTGGGGGGGGGGGTCGTCCTTTTTCGTCCTCACGAGGTCGAGGGCCCATGGCTCTCGACCTCTCCCTAGCTTAGCCGAGTACTTACGAGTCACAGCTTTTACAAGGAGGAGGAGACGGAGAAGGAAGAGGCGGAGGCGGAGGAGTAAGAAGAAGACAAGGAGGAGGAGGAGGAGGAGGAGGAGGAGGAAGAGGAGGAGGACCTGAAGAGGAACGGTGCGACGGCCCTTCGAACTAATGAGATGTTGAAACGTGTCCGAGTTGAACTCGAAACGCACACGACCCCTCTTCCTCCACCTCCTCCTCCACCTCCTCTTCCTCCTCCTCCTCTTCCAACTCCTCTTCCTTCGCCTTCTCTTCTTCCCACTCCTCCATCTCTTTCTCTTCCTTCTTTCTCTCCCATTCCCTCTCCTCCACATCCTCGTCCCTCCTCCTCCTGCTCTTACTCTTTCTTGTTCCTTCTCCTCTTCTTCCTCTTCCTCCTCTTCCCCCTCATCTTCCTGCTCATTTTCCTCTTCTCCTCTACTTTTCCCTCTTCTCCCTTCTCCCTCTTCCTCTACTTCTTCCTCTCTTTCCTTCTCCCTCTTCCTCTTCTTACCTTCTCCTCTTCATAACCTCCATTTTCCTACTTCTCCTGCCTTTCATACTCTTCCTCCTATCCTCCTCCTCATCCTCTTCTTCTTCCTCCTCTTCCTTCTCTTCCTCCTCCTCCCTTTCGTCTCTTCACCTGGAAACCCATCTTTATATGTGGTCAGCACATATCAACTACAAAAAGCTTCATAAATATTCGTAAACGTCACACCAAACCTCATGAAACTTGCAAAACGTGTTGAAGCGTCACTATAGTTTATGAATCTTAGTAAGGCTTCATGAAGCTTCAGTTATGAAACTTTGAAACGTCGAAGGATATTGCTACATTGAACCTTTTGGCGTTCTGTATTCGATTCTTAGCCTGGGCGAAAATAGAGACGCAGGCGCCGTAGGAGACGCAGCACAGAGGAAAGGCAGACTTCCTATTGCTGAACTGAAGTACAGTTTGAACTTCTTTCTCACTTGAAATGCTGGGTTTGTAGTACGTCTAGATACATTCCAAGTGAGAAAGAAGTTCTGTGCTGCGTCGCCTATGTCGCCTGCGTCTAAGTTTGCGCTTAGGCTGCCGCCAGGTGATTTTATTCACCAGAAGGAGAACAAACGTCAGTCTAGGGGGACTCGAACTTAGTAAAGTCGCCTGAAGACAGGTTAGGTATATCATGGAGTGTCACGTGGCAATGGAGTGTCACGTGGCACTGGAGTGTCACGAGTTACTGGAGTGTCACGTGGCACTGGAGTGTCACGTGGCACTGGAGTGTCACGTGGCATTGGAGTGTCACGTGGCACTGGAGTGTCACGTGGCATTGGAGTGTCACGTGGCACTGGAGTGTCATGTGGGCACTGGAGTGTTACGTGGTATTATTGTCACGTGGTACTGGAGTGTCATGTGGTACTGGAGTGTCACGTGGTACTGGAGTGTCACGTGGTACTGGGGTGTTACGTGGCACTGGGGTCTCATGTGACACTGGAGTGTCACGTGGCGTTTGGGCGTCATCGGTACCCACTTGTATATATCTGTAAACAATATTATTTTTGTGTTGAAAAATGTGAACAACAGGCTAATGGGTTTGCCATGAATATTCATAAAAAAAATTCGACTCGATTCGCACTCGATTAATGCACTGTGCGATTGCAGTTGTAATGTAAATATGCAGACCAGTGTGTGTGTGTGTGTGTGTGTGTGTGTGTGTGTGTGTGTGTGTGTGTGTGTGTGTGTGTGTGTGTGTGTGTGTGTGTGTGTGCGCGCGCGCGTGTGTGTGGGTGTGTGTGTGGGTGATTCACCTTGGTCTTCACCTTGGTCTTCACCTTGGTCTTTGGAACACGTGTTGGACTCGTGACCGACAGTTATTTCCCTCCCGGAAGAGAGCTCAGAGCTCGTATGACCGATCTATGGGTAATGCCGTGACCTTACACGTACACATACCCCCAACTCCCCGCCCACGAGAGTTGAAGTAACGACTCGAAGCGCAGCGATACTGAAATTATTTCAGCCATGGGCAGGATTCAAACCCGGACCGCCCGTAGTGACAGTCAGGGACTCTACAAACCGCGCCACTGAGTCGTGTATTGTGCGTGCGTGCGTGCGTGTGTCTGTGAGTATGTGTGTGATTCACCATGGCATTGAGTCACGTGCTGTACTCGTGATCGTTAATTGTTACCCTCCTGGATGAGAGTTCAGACCGATCTGTGTGTGCGAGCGCGCGCGCGTGTGTGTGTGTGTGTCTGTGTATGTGTGTGCGTGTGCATTAGGAATTAAGAACCCTAAAATAGGAATCAAGGACCTAGTCAGCTACTCGAGGAGCTAGGACTCCGAGACCGTAGCAGAAGACATGAAAGACCATATAAGGAAATATAACTCCAGAGAGGAACTCGAGGGTCAAAGGAAGTAGAGGATCGCTTCTGAAAGTGTTAGTGCTTCACTTTAGAGGCTCTTTGAGCTGAATAAAAGTGAGCTTGTGAATCAGGGTTTTTTTCCTGTGAGCTAAGTAAGATGGTTACAGATGAAAAAATAAAACAAAATAGAATGTTGATAATGATGAGAATAATGACTGGAGCAATAACTGTGGTAAAGAAAGATACAAGAAAACTGTAATAGTGATGACAATAGTAATGATAATAGTAGTAATAATTATATCAAGAGTGATCATTATTTTCTTTTTTGTTTTAATTACTAATGCTACGTACACGGAAATCTTCTCAGTGAAGATATTTTTAGATTATAAAGAAGGGCAAGCACAATCTTTTATTCACATTTTTCGTTCGTTTTTATTTTTGTCTCGTTCTTTTTTTTTTTTTTTTATCTTTTGATTTTCTTTTTTTTGTGAGTTGGGGAACGAGATGGTTATCTGTATGGCTACTGATTAGAAATATTCGAAGATATGTAATGACATACAAATAATCCTTTTCTTTGTGGAGAAAAAAAAATATTCGTCCAAAATAATGATCAGACTTTTTATAATGGCCTTGTTTCAAGTTTTTATACATCAAATTTTTCATACAATTGATACAGCGATTTTGTGAAATACAGTGCTTATATTCGATGCAATCCTGTCCTAGTTCCAGTACCAACCCCCAGTACCAATCTCCCGCACCTCTCCTGTGCCAACCCCAGTACAAACACCTCATTACCAACCCCAGTACCACCCTCAATGCCAACCACGGTACCAACCTTAGTACCAACCCCAGTACCAATCCCACTACCAACTGCCGCACCTCTACAACCCCAGTACAAACGCCTCATTACCAACCCCAGTACAAACGCCTCATTACCAACCCCAGTACCAGCCCTAAAGCCAACACCAGTACCAACCCCAGTGCCAACCCCAGTGTTTACCCCCTAATGACAACCCCAGTACCAACCCCAGTGGTAGTCCCTAGTGACAACCCCAGTACCAACCTTAGTGCCAACCCCAGTATCAACCCTAGTACCAACCTGCCGTACATCTCAAACCCCAGTACAAACTCCTTAATACCAACCCCAGCGCCAGTCCCAGTACCAACCTCCCCCTTCGTGCCCCCCCCCCCCTTCCCCCGTTGGCATCGGCAGCTGCGTGAGGCGAGAGATAAGGCCATATAACACATATTAGACGTTGGGCGAGTGTGTAACTAATGTTCCAGCCTGCAGAACAAATGTTGCTGCCCGTTGACAAATGTTGCCTTGCATTGTGAGATAAATGTTATGGATGGGTGCACATACGTCTTGCTTAACCCCTTCAACACGGGGACGCCCCCCTTCTCCCCCTTTTTGCTTGGCGCCAGTCGATTTTATTCAGGTGAGGAGTGTGGTGGGATGGACAGATGTCGTGGTTGATTCCAGGGTTCCTGTTTGTTTTGGATGCGGGTTTTAACGTTAATAGAATCGTCTGGCGACAGCCAGGGGGGGAGGGGGAGGTAGGGGGGGAGGCTTAGGTCGTTACTGTCTTGAAGGGGGCTAAGGACAACTACCCAAAAGTGTCGTAATTCATCTTGGGAACTTGGATGTAAACAGTAAATCAAGATGGCGACCAAACGAGATGTAGAGATAGAAAACGAGGAACAGGGACCTTTCTTGAAGAAGATTCGTGTGTGGGGGGGAGGGAGGGGGGATGCCAAGGAGGTAAATAAAATCACCTGGTGGCAGAAAAATAAGACTTATAAAGGACCATACGATACGTAAGGGTTCGTTGACAGGCTATAATCATATACGCTGTATAGAAAGGGTGGGGCTGGGGTGCCACGGAAATGAATAGCAACGTCTGGCGGCAGACTGCCACGGGACAGTTGTTCATTTGTTCTATGCAGAACAGAGGAGAGTGTTCTTCAACTGGAGGCGAAAGAACTATTGTAGCCTTGGAGCTCCTTGGGGTAATTATGTTTTTTTGTTTTTTTTCATTCTTGTTCTTTTTTCTTCCTAATCTAATTATTATCCGTCTTCTGATTGTTCTCATTTTATTTGTTTTTTTCTCTTAGGTCTAATTATGTCTGTGTGTGTGTGTGTGTATGCGTGTTTGTGTTTGAAGTTTGCCAAAAAAGAAAAAAACATTGTTGTGACAGACGTAATGATATTTTATTATAAATTTACCTATCATTTATATAATTATTCATCTATATATTCATCATTTTATTTACTTTTTACACACATACACACACACACACACACACACACACACACACACACACACATATATATATATATATATATATATATATATATATATATATATATATGTATATATGTATTGCACCAGACAAAATTTACCCGACAAAACACCCACGACTTGAAGACGCACCAATAAATCCCACTTTCATAACAACGACACCAAAACGAAGTCATGATATTTAGCTTCTAGAAAAGTGTTTTTTTGGAACTTATCAGATCCTTCGCTGTTTATCTAGCTAGTGTCAGCAAGTGCAACTAGATAGTGAATATAATAGTCACGTTTGAAGGTATTAAACTAGTAGAGAAAATGAGAGAGACACAGAGAGAAGTGGTAGAGATGGGAGCTAATTATTAGGAGAGAGGTAAAGAGAGTGAAAAGAGCACTTAAGAAGAGAACACGCTAAAGAGAGGGGAAGAGAGCGCGTTAGAGGGGAGAAACTGGTGGAGAAATGGAGGGAGAGCGAGAGCTAAAGAGGGGAAACGAGGGGAGGAGGGGAAGGGAGGGTGGGAGGAAGGGAGGGAGGGAAGGAGGGAGGGAGGGAAGGAGGGAGGGAGAGTGGGAGAGTGGGAGGGAGGGAGAGAGAGTGGGAGAGCGATGAGGGTTGTAGTTTATTAGTGAATATTATCACACTGAGTATGTAATTACGTTAAGGAAATTAGATAGCATTAGAGGAGGAGAAGAGGAGGAGGAGGAGGAGGAGGAGGAAGAGGAGGAGGAAGAAGAAGAGGGAGGTAAGGAACACACCAGCAGTAGATTGAGGAGGAAGAGGAGGAGGAAGAAGAGGGAGGTAAGGAACACGCCAGCAGTATATTGAGGAGGAGGAGGAGGAGGAAGAAGAGGGAGGTAAGGAACACGCCAGTAGTATATTAAGGAGACGGAGGAGGAAGAAGACGAGGAAAAGGGTTAGTAGGAGGATAAGAAGAGGAGGAAGAGGAAGAGGAGGGAAGTAAGGAACAAGACAGCAGTATATTGAGGAGGAGGAGGAAGAGGAGGAAGAGGGTAAGGAACACGCCAGCAGTATATTGAAGAGGAGGAGAAAGAAGAGGAGGAGAAGGGTTAGTGGGAGGATAAGAAGAGGAGGAAGAGGAAGAGGAGGGAAGTAAGGAACACGCCAGCAGTATATTGAGGAGGAGGAGGAGGATAAGAAGAGGAGAAGGGTTAGTAGGAGGATAAGAACAAGAGGAAGAGGAGAAGGAGGAGGAGGAAGAAGAAGAGGAAGAGGAGGAAGGTAAGGAACACGCCAGCAGTATATTGAGGAGGAGGAGGAAGAAGAAGAGGAAAAGGGTTAGTAGGATAAGAACAGGAGGATGAGGAGAAGGAGGAGGAGGAAGAAGAGGAAGAGGAGGGAGGTAAGGAACACGCCAGCAGTATATTGAGGAGGAGGAGGAGGAAGAAGAGGAGGAAAAGGGTTAGTAGAAGGATAAGAAGAGGAGGAAGAGGAAGAGGAGGGAGGTAAGGAACACGCCATTAGTAGATTGTGGTGGAAGAGGAGGTGAAGGAGGAGGAGGTGGAGGAGGAGGAGGAAGAGGAAGAGGAGAAGAGAGATAAGGAACACACCAGCAGTAGATTGAAGAGGATGAAGAGGAAGAGAAGAAGAAAGAGTAGGAAAAGAAGAGGAAAAGGAGGAGGAGGAGAGAAGTAAGGAACACTGCAGCAGTACTGTAGATTGAGATGGAAGCAGAGGAAGAGGAGGAGGAAGAAGAGGTGAGGAACACGCCAGCATTAGATTGAGATGGAAGAAGAGGAGGAGGAGGAGGAAGAGGAAGAAGAGGAGGGAGGGGAAGGGTGGGGAGGGAGGAGGAGGGGAGGAGGAAGGGGGAAAATAGGGAGGGTAGGGGATGGATTGGGAGGAGAGAGAGGGAAGGTGGGGAGGAGAGGGAGAGAAAGGGAAGGAAATGGGGAAGAATGATAGAATGGGTGGAGATGGGGAGGAGGGGGGGTAGTTATTGCACGCTTGCACCGTTGCAAATAGATACCCCCCCTACAGCGTCTACCCAGTAACTGGGCTATCGTAGCACATTGGGTAGAGGCAACGGGCATCAGTCGAACTTGTCTTCCCAGAGAGATCTGTGGCAACACGCCACTACTGCAGTGTCCCCTTAACGCATATAGCATTTGTGTAAAATAAAATTACTACTCTTGGTCAAATAAAATTACATATTGTAAATAATATTGCCACATACAAGGATAGCCCTTATATTGTAAAAAGCATCTATGTGTAACAATATTGATAATAACTTGTACAAAGTATTAAAATATTGATTGTATATAATTCATGTTATGGCGGACGGGAAATTCAAAAATCAATCCAAAGAGACATGGAATTTAATTTAATCCTTCTCTTATGGACGATAACCTTTTACCATGATGTGGTAATTAACCACATCAATTGGTTACCCGAACCATACATCATTATGTGGTAACGAACCACATCAGATCGACGGGAGCGACAGAGGACTTATGCCGGTTGCTTGTGGGGCTGCAGGTTGCCAGTGAGTGAAATTCAAGGCAATAAATATATCATCAAAGTATTATTATTGTTCTTGGTATAGTCATTGTTGTTTTTTATCAGTCTAGTTCTTGGTATTATTAGCATTATCATTATTGTTACTAATATTGTCATTATTATTATTGTTGTTATTATTCCTCGTTAGTGATTTGATTATATCTATTATTATGATTTTATTAGTTATTATGATAGTGATGTTACAGTAATATTTGAGTGATTTCTTCCCTCACTTCCCAGCACCACCCCCACCCGCCCCCTCGTGATAGCTGTCGTATGACAGAGCAGAAATTCGCTCTCTCGAAAAAAAAAAAACACGTTCCATTAAATTCATCAAAATACGACTGTTCGTCATTTCAGTGTCTTTTTTATTTTTTTAGAAAAAGAGAGGAGGGAATGGATATGTCGTTATTTTCTTTATTTTATATATATATATATATATATATATATATATATATATATATGTATATATATATATATATATATATATATATATATATATATCTGGCAAATAAATCACTTGAACACGTGATCAGAAATATGCTGGTAACCACTTAAGAAAGAGAAACACAGAAATCCCAAGCGCTTTCGTGTAATTCACATCCTCAGGGGAGAATACAGACAAAAGTACAATACAAAGACAATATAAACGGAAAAGTGTAAACCTAGGAGAGGTAACAAGGCTCCATACGGAAAAATTAGGAGAGGTCACAAGGCACCACACGGAAAAATTAGGAGAGGTCACAAGGCCCCACACGGAACCACACGTAATTTGTCCTCTCTTGGGATTAACCAAAATCCCCTATACCGAATTGTTTACAAATGTTCTCAATTATGTAATTATCTAATTTATACATACCATATATATATATATATATATAATATATATATATATATATATATATATATATAATATATATATATTATATATAATGTTGAATTTAACCCATCATTAAGGTACTACACCCCCTCCCATCCACCCCTTCCACCCCCTCCTCCACTCTCCCCTCCACCCCTTCCACCCCCTCCTTTCCACCCCTCCACCCACCCTTTCACCCCTCCACCCTCCCTTTCACCCTTCTACCCTCCCTTCCACCCCTCCACCCTTTCTTTCACCCCTCCACCCTCCTTCCCCTTCACCCTTTTTCCTATCCCTCCACCCTCTCTCCCACCCCTCCACCCTCCTTTCCATCCCCTCCACCCTCTCTTCCACCCCTCCACCCTCTCTTCCACCCCCTCCACCCTCTCTTCCACCCCCTCCACCCTCTCTTCCACCCCCTCCACCCTCCCTTCCACACACTCCACCCTCCCTTCCACCCCCTCCACCTAACAATAACTTCCTGATGAGCCTCCTAACCGTTTCAATACGGTGACTGCTCGCATGAGAAAGGGTAAAGTGTGTATATAGAGCGCAACCGAATTGAAGGTATTGAAGGTGTGTACCAGTCTGTGTCGGGGTTGTACATAAGGTGTGCACAGGAATACACAAGGTGTACACAGGGGGTAGACTAAGTGTACAAAAGGTGTACTCAGGCGTTTGTTTACATTGTGTACTCCTGGGCACCGAAAAGTTGAATTACTACACTAATTGTTTACGTTAGAATATAGTTATATCACCCATTTAACTTAACGCTGTACATTAACTTAACTACGAGTTAGTTAAGTAGTTTGTAGAACTCAAACTGTTGGAGGGAGTGGTAGGGAAGGGAGGGGAGGGAGGGGAGAAAGAGGAAAGGGGGAAAAGGGAGGAGAGGAAAGGAGGGGAGAAAAGGGGAGAGGGGGAGAGGAGAGGGGAGAAAAGAGGAGAGGGGAAAAAAGGGGGAGAGGGGGATAAAAGAGGTGAGAAAAGGGGAGAGGGGGAGAGGAGAGGGGAGAAAGGGGAGGGGGACAAAAGGGGAGAGGGAGAAAAGGGGGAGAGGGGGAGAAAAGGAGAGAGGGGGAGAGGAGAGGGGAGAGGGGGAGAAAAGGGGAGAGGGGGAGAAAAGGGGGAGAGGAGGATAGAAGAGGAGGAGAAAAGGGGAGGGGGGGAGAGGAGAGGGAAGAAAGGGGAGGGGGAGAGGGGGAGAAAAGGGTGAGAGGGAAGAAGAAGAAAAAAAAAAAGTGGGAAGGTCCTTTAATCAAATGAAATCACCAAAGTGCAAGAGCGTTCATTGAGTTGAATATCTGTGAGGAAAGCAATGTTGGGAAACGTTTTTACACGCTCCAAGAGGCAACGTTTGTATTCTGCGCTGGTCCATAGTGCAGTGAACGTTTCTCACAATAAACTAAATGTATTTATTTTGTGTATTTTCCTCTCGTCTCGGGGAGCCTGAAGACAAATGAAGTTGTTGTCCGTAAGGTTCAGTATGTATAAGCAGGAGAAGTGTGTTTTAGTGTTGAATATTCAAGTGGAATTTCTCCTTACGTGTACATGTATGTATATATTATATATATACATATATATATATATATATATATATGTATATATATATATATATGTATATATATATATATATATATATATATATATATATATATATATACATATATTGTACACCATGTATAAAACACACATATTAATCTTGTTGGTCTTGCTAGGACGCACGCACGCATGTGGGAGCGTACTCACACACACACACACACACACACACACACACACACACACACACACACACACACACACACACACACACACGACTCGATAGCGCAGCCACGACTCGGTGGCGCAGTTGGTAGAGCGCTGAACTGCCACCATAGTGGCCCGTAGTTCTAGGTTCGAATCCTGCCCAGGACCGAAATTATTTCGGTACCACTGCGCTTCGGGTCGTTACTCTGACTCTCGTGGGCGGGGAGTTGGGTGTGTGTGTGTGTGCAAGGTCATAGCATTACCCATAGATCGGACCTACGAGCTCTGAGCTCTCTTCCAGGAGGGAAATAGCTGTCGATCACGAATCCAACACGTGATCCAAAGACCAAGTGAACACACACACACACACACACACACACACACACACACACACACACACACACACACACACACACACACACACACACAGAAAAGAGAAAGTGGACTCGTTTTAAAAGAAATATGTTTTTGTGTATATCCGTTTGTTACTGAGAGTGAAAGAGAGAGAGAGAGAGAGAGAGAGAGAGGGAGAGAGGGAGAGAGAGAGAGGTGTAAAATAGTTTATTTTGATAATACAGATATCCCACTTCCCTATTACCCCGTTACCCAGTTGCTGTTATACGAAAAAATGGAAGAAAATGGAGAACCGACTTAAAAGTATCATAGAAAACGGGTTGCGCCTTTTGCATAATGTAAACATTGTTTAAGAAAGAAAATGTAAATTCCATTCGTGTTTGTAATGTGGCGAGCCACTTATTGCTTACTATTGTACCAAATTAATATTAGATTTTCATGTGTGATATATTTTCTACCGCCTTGGCTGAAAATTATTATACATAAAATGCATACGTGTGTGTGTGTGTGTGTGTGTGTGTGTGTGTGTGTGTGTGTGTGTGTGTGTGTGTGTGTGTGTGTGTGTGTGTGTACGTGTGTGTGCGTTTAACACATGACTGCATTTTACGTACACACACGCTTGCATATATAGCAGTATTGATTAGATTTATTTAGTATGCTTACGCAACACTGAACTCAAGTGTATGATTGCATATGCATATATATTGTTTGATTTAGCTGAGGAGTATGCAGCTGGCCAATGATATTATATGAAGTAGGTGACATGCATGATATGCATATTTGCATGATGTCGAGCTTCGAACCTGCTCCACTGATTTAATGTCCAGATTGAACGTGAAATGGATTGCCAAGCCACACATCCGTTAACAATATGCAGATAACTGATGTAAAGCCGCAACCAATCAGCTGCCCCCTTTACCGTGACGTCATGTCGTTGTTTGTTGTAAGGGGTCGTCCCTTCGCGTCTTGTGTCATCATTTCAAGTTTTCTCTTTAAGAAAAAAAAAAGAATAATAGAGAATGGCTCTCTCTTTTTTTTTTCTTTCTTTTTATTACTGAAATGGAAGGGAGATGGGTGGGTGGGAGAGGCTGAAGAAATTTTGGTGGCCCATTCTGGGGCAGAAAGCGGAAGTCAAAAGTGTCTCTCTACATTGTGGGTGAGGAAGTCATCGCAGGAGACGGGGACATAGTGGAGGAAGAGGAGGAGGAGGAGGAGGAGGGAGGAGGGAGGGAGGGCTACCTTCCCACTCCTGTTCCTCCTTACTTTCTCCCTGTCCCTTTCTCTACCT
>NC_134792.1:3225549-3300549 GCF_046742065.1 Oratosquilla oratoria
TTACCCATTCCATATGAAATTTGATTGAATTCTTAAATATTTCAACTTGATTATTTTTAAAATCATGCTTTCAGCATAGAACATTGAATTGTAGTTTTATTTTTGTGATATAAAATAAAGCAATAATTTACCTAGTGACATGTCTTGTGTTGTCAACTCTACAAATTAAGGCTTTCGAAATGGAAAAACCCTGAAAAGGCTTTGAGAGTGCATTGAGGTCACTGCAGAATTTTTAAAAATAGTTTACTGAACGATATATTTAGTCTTAGTTATGAATGAAGACAAAAATAAAAGACATAATATGAAAATTGAAAATGTTCATTGGTTAAAATTTACCACCATTGATATTTTCACGTTTTTTAACCTGTCATCAATATTATTCAAAATATTTACTTACGTTCATACTGATCCATATTAATAAATAATTGTATATTTGTGGACTTGTTTATTTGTTCATTAACTATCATGCGCGAAAAGATAGTATGTTCATCATTTTTTTGTTTCTTATTAATAAATTTATTTATTTGTTAGAATATATGTATAATAAAGAAGCATACCCAGAATGTAAAGTGACGACTTAAGTAAATTTACTTAAGTTATTTTTACACAATAAATGAGTGTAATGTAGTGGAATCGTTACGATTTACTGCTTGAAAGTGCATAGTAGTAAAGTGGTAGCTAGTAAAGATGTAATTTAGTGTTATTTTTTGGGATTGTGTGTAGTTATACATGAGTGTAGATTGAAAATGATGAAGAAATAATGAGAGTATGCCTGACAATGGTGTGTGTATATATGTGTGTGTGTGTGCTTACCTGGATTTTAGCACAAGGTGATGCTAGTGGGAAGTGCCTTCTGTTGAATAAAATCGCCTGGCGGCAGCAAGAACAAATGCATAAGTGAGTAACAATGAAAGTGTTATGCCAGATTCTTTTGATACAAGAAATTATATATATATATATATATATATATATATATATAATATATGCATATATATATATGCATATATATATGAATATAATATATATATATATATATATATATTATAAGAGGTTACTAATAATGGTAATAGTATATTTTGATACTAACAAGATTCAGGCAAACAGAAATTGAACTTGAAGTAGAATAATGTTAAATATATTTTGAAATAGATTGCTGTAGATATTTGATTTAGAAAACGAAATAAACTACTGTAGGTTACAGAAAATCAAATTGAAATTAAATTTATGCTGAAAATATTGTAAAATAAATTATAGATATTAAGCTAAAAAGATAAAGTTGAAGAACTTATTCAAACCCACAGAATTGTAATTAATATGAAATGAAAAGGGCAATCATCATATTATGAAACAGATTGTGTAGTGCTGAAGTGAAACAGAATAATCTTGCAGAAACTCAAGTAGAAATGAAACGGATATTGAAAAAATCTTACAAAACAGAATATTGTAATCCTTGGGTAAAGTATTGAAAATATTGTGAAATAAGTTGTTGTTGTTGTTATTGAGGAATGCAATGTAAAGAGAGAGAACAAATGTGTTTCTTTACCCATGGGGGAGTTTGGACATTATTCTGTCGTGGTTTCAAATAGATTTGAATATTGTTTTGGTGGTTTCGTGGCGTCGTAGCCTCTTTCTCACTCCTCGGTTGGACGTTTCTGAAATGAGCCTTCAGTCTGGATTCAGAGTCCGAATTATTTTCTGTTTCGAAGATCTTGTTTGGAAAATGTTTGTTGATAAGTATTGTGTGTGTGTTTTTTTTCATATGTATTTGTTGTGTAGATTTGCGTGTGTGTTTTAGTACATGCGTTCGGGTGTTTGTGTAATTGTATGTGTGCATATCAGTGTGTCTGTATTTACATAGATTTGTATGTGTGTGTTATTTGCTTACGCGGGTGCATGTGTGTGTATTTACATATGTGTATTTGCGTGCGTGTACGTGTATTTCCATGTGTAATTTTCAATGTATATACTCAGATTTGTATATACTTGTACTTATATGTACGTGCGTGCGTCCAAATATACCCCTTTACACATATACCTGTACATAATTGCACGTTTTTACAGAGAGTGAGAGAGGGAAAAGTTGCGAGGTTCCCCCTTTCCTGGATTTGACTATGCAAATATATAACCTGTGTACTTTTGCATCGATGCGTATTTGTTTAGAAAAGTCCCTCTTTTTGTTGTAACGCAGTTAATGTGTATGGAAGTTTATGCGCAACAATGAAAGTTATATTTACATAGAGTCGGCTGCAGACGTGGCGACAAAACTTTTGCTCACCACTGTACACGCACGTGAGCTCATACATGTACACACGAGTTCATACGTACATGTACACACACGTGAGCTCATACGTACACACACGTGAGATTATACGTACATGTAAACACAAGTTCACACATACATCTAGACACACGTGAGTTCATACGTACACGTACACACACGTGGGGTTATACGCACATATACACACAGGTTCACACGTAAATGTACACACGTGAATTCATACGTACATGTACACACAAGTTCACACGTACACGTACATACACGTGAGTTCATACGTACATGTACACACAAGTTCACACGTACATGTACTCACACGTGAGTTCATACGTACATGTACACACGTGAGTCCATACCTATATGTACACACCAGTTCGGTCAAACGTGCACACAGGAGTTCATGCATATGTACACATGTATACATGTACACACTAGGCCATATGTACATGTACATAAACGAGAACATGCACGCATGTACACACAAGGTCATGCATACTTGTACACACGCGTACATGCATAAATGTACACGCACCAGGTCATTTGTGCATATATGCATGCCTGTACACACAAGTTTATGCATGCATGCATATTCACACAGAAGTCCATGCAGATAAGTACACAAACAACCATAGGAGGGAACTCTGTTTGTTTACATATTTTTGTCAAACGATGTAATGTAACACAACTGTGAATTTATAATGTTATTGTTTGTCCCCTCCCCTTTATATCTGTTAATGCAGAAAGACCGTCGAGTTTCATATCTAGTGTAAAGAGTAAAAATGATTAAATCCAGTTCCTTCCGCACCGTACATTGATACGCGTTCGTCCCGGGAAGGCGAATTTATTTAGTTAAGGAAGGGGGGGGGGCTAGGGGGGAGGTTGAGGAAGGAGGGGCTAGGGGGGAGGTTGAGGAAAGGGGGGGCTAGGGAGAGGTTGAGGAAGGGGTGGCTGAGATGGAGGTTGAGGAAGGGGGGGGGCTAGGGGGGTGTTGAGGAAAGGGGGGGCTAGGGGGAGATTGAGGAATGGGGGACTAGGGTGGGAGGTTGAGGAAGGGGAGGGGGGGAGATTGAGGAAGGGATAGAGGGAGGTCGTCCCCCCCTAACCTGAATAGAATAGTATGGCATAACAAACTATATATGTATTCGAAGGTTTGATGCGGAATGTGTGTAAGAGGTTGCGAATGAAAATGAAGAGGCAAGGTTCCCTTCCCCTTCCCCTTCCCTTCCCATCATTTCCCTTTGTACCCTTCCCCCAGTGTCTCTATGATTCCCCCGTAAAAATTCCCGTGGCGTCGGATGATTATAGAGAATATGTGTACCTTTCTGCATTTGAAAAAAGCAAACTCAAGTTTGCTTTCTCATTTTCGTTCTCTCTCATTCTCTCTATCTTAATTCCTGCATCAGAAATTCCCTGTGTATGATCACCCACGTTTGAGCTCTCACATCCCCCTCCCCTTTTCCCCCTTCTCCCCATCCCCCTTCTCCCCTTCCCCCTTCTCCCCCTCCCCCTTCTCCCCCTCCCCCTTCTCCCCCTCCCCCTTCTTCCCCTGCCCCACTTCAGCTTCCCCCTCTCCCCCTCCCTTCTCTTCCCCCCTCTCCTCCTCCTCCCCCCCTTGTCCTTCCCACCCTAACATTTTCTCCATAATCGTGCCAAAGAACAGAATCATATTTATTGCGAATTTTATCAATTGTTCATCTAACCAACTTTTATATCTTTATTTAAGGATTAGAATTAGGAACAACAAGGTCTGACTACGTGTCTTCTGTGGGAGGGGAAGAATTTTTTTTGTAGAAAAATGAGGGGATAGTTGTGTGTGTAAAAGAGTTTTGACATTGAATGCATTTTTATTTTATTATTGTTATTATAATTATTATTATTATTATTATTATATTTATATATAAATATTTTTACGTATCGCAGAAGGGGAGTCAAGGAGTAAGTTGTCGAGAAAGAACTTAAGAACATAAGAAAAGGAAAGACAGCAAGAGACCATAAGGCCTACACTAGGCAGTTCCATGTCCATTACCAACCTATCTTATTACCGCCTGTCATCCCCATCCATAAAGTTGTCTAATATTCTCTTAAACCAACCAATAGTTTCAGCACTCACTACATGATAACTATTCCATTCGTTAACTGCCCTATTGGTAAACCAGTTCTTGAGATTATGTAGTCAGGAAATCGAAAGTAACGTGAATTGTTTGCGACTGTTGTACTAACCAACCCACCTTCCTTTGATTTCTTCCAGTTGTGACGATGGGTCGGTGGAGGTGACGTCTTGGAACCCGTGAATTACTCGAAACATCCGCTGTCGCCATGTCCAACCACAAGTACCTAATGGTAGGCATCAGACGAATAGTGCAGGGGGAGGTCCTACTACTTCTGCTGCTGCTTACCCTCGGGGGGTCCCTGGCGGACTGGGAGTCGGAGTGTCCGGATACTTGCAAGTGTACTTATGTCAGCAACAGAAAGGTAAGAAGTCACTTTTTTTGTGGTCTAGAAGGTTTTTAATATGATTAAAATAGTTTCGTGTCAACCAGAATAGAATGTTTAATGTGTAACAGCGTTTCTGTAATGGTTGAGAAAGAGGGAAGACAACAGTTTTCTTCCCCGATGCGATTTTATTATCTCCATTCATAGTTCCGGTCGTCATTCGCTGAAATATTCTCTCTCTGACACACGCCCGCGCACGCAGCGCATTCATACGTGCGATGCAGAGACAGAGAAACTGATAGCATTGGTGATGGGTCACTGAGATAAGAAGCTGATAGTAGACACCAAACGAGGATTTCGACTGCAGACGCATCGAACCTCATTTGTTTGACGTCAACACTAACTTAAACTCGTACACAAATCCCTTCACGAGTTATCTGAACTCCAGAGGGTAATTGTGTTCTCGTGTGGATTTTCACAGTTGGAAGAGCGAGTTGTCGGAAGTAGAAGACGATGAAGACATGCACAGGGTTCATGGCGGCTGGGGATCATTTGGCCAAAGCTGTCGAGGGTTGTTTGGGATGGGAAGGGCGGCTGCATGGGAGCTTGCTTGGAGAGACCGTGAAGGGGACGGACGGGCGCCGGCGTGTGAGTGAAGTAAATTGCTCCCTGGCGTATGATGCCCCCCCCCCCAAAGTGATGATGATGATATGAGTAACCTTTGCTGCTGGGTAAAGTGGTTATCACACTGGGCTATTTTTCCTCCAACCTCCATTTGAATAATTAGAATGTGACTTGGCTTACAGAAAACTAGAGTTCTCTAAGAATATCTCAACAGTATGTCAAACACACGTATAGGTTTACAATCACTTAGTTCATCATTCAGCTTTGCTATATATGACGGAAAGATAATTTGGTATTTGGAGATTTGAAAAATGAGACAGTGTAACCGAAGCCGCTTTTACTCCACCGAACTCTCAACTGTCGGCGCTGGTGAAGCCCGTGGAAGGCCAATGTGATAACACTCATAAGGGGTGACAGTAAAGTGACTCCCAATGGGAGTATAATGATGGGGGGGAAAGGGGTGAGGAACGGGAGGGTTTTAACTTGATTTGACGTGTGTATTTTTGTTACTAGGAAAGAGCTAAGGGTAGATAAAGGAAGAAGAAATTTTGAAAGGAAGGACGGGCACGACCCCCCGTGTGATTTGTTGTTAGTGAGCGAGAAGGCGCCTCTTTCGCTCTTCGCAGCGTTCTCTGTTCTTGTGTATGGGTGTGCCACAGCGGTGTATTTTCCTACCCTGGGCTTTATTTATTTACATTGGGAAGGGGATACGCTGGAAGAGCTGTAAATTTATTTTGGGGGGGGCCAAATGGCACAGGGAGCCGTTTTCGGAGGAGCTATAATGGAATTTTTAAGAATATTGGACTTATGGTGCCGCAGGGAGCCATGGTATATGCTTGTGTGTGTGTGTGTGTGTGGAGGGGGGCATACTGGGAGATTTATAACTTAAATGGACATTGCCACAAGGACCTGTCTCCGCACTTTTTCGTTTTTATATACACAGGTGGCACAAATATGACTTAAGAACATTATGGATACAAAGGAAGGATGCTAATTTGAAATCTAGGTGCCAGAGACGGATGATTGGCCTTCTTCGTTTGTCCTTATAAATGAGGAACATAAACTTAGATTTATGAGATATCGTGATACTAGATGGATTAGAACTTAGACGAACATTGTATCCGGAGGTTTTTGGGTCGTTGTTATCTGAATGAAGTTTTATGGCCCTGTTCACACTAGTGGTTTGAACCGCGGCGGTTCAATGACAGTGTAAGTCAATGGAGACGTTCACACACAACCGCGCATTTTTTCTTTGAAAATGCAGTACCGCCATGATTTCCGCGCGATTCAAACCTCGCCAGTTCAGGTACAATGTAAGTTGGTAGAGGCGTTCACAAACAACCGCTCAGTTTTTCCTTAGCTAAACGGTACCGCCGCGGTTTCCTTGCGATTCAAACTGCTAGTGTGAACAGGGGCTTAACTTCGGGTTGAAGGAGTGGGCTCTTCCTTGGCTAAATGAAATCGCACTGTCCTGCGAACTGCTCTTTGTCGCATCTTTCGTACAAAACCTGTTCGGTATAGGTGAACCATCAGAGACATCTCTGTCGACATCGCTCTTGTAGTGAAATGAGATACTCAAGCCTATCCACCACTTCACAGGATAGGGTATGGCATTGAAAGGACACGCGCGCACACACACACACACACACACACACACACACACACACACACACACACACACACACACACACACACACACACACACACACACACACACACGGACACACACACTTGCTTACTGGTTGATTTTCTTTTTGCCTATGGCGGTGCGTCGGTGATCAATAACAACAGTGCTCCGGTGAAGTATGATGGTTTGAGTGAGGCTGGTTGGTGATGCTGAGGTCTTTGGCGCCGATACCAACGGAGGTGATTGTGGAGCCCAATTCTTAAACCGCACACACACACACACACACACACACACACACACACACACACACACACACACCACACAAACACACACACAAACACACACACACACCACACAAACACACCACACAAACACACACACAAACACACACACAAACACACACACACACACACACACACACACACACACACACACACACGTACGTGAACATTACCATCCATTTCTGGCTCTACTTTCTATTGAATAAAACAGTCTTGTCATTCGCAAGTGTAAATTCCACAAAACAACCAACAAACAATAAAG
The DNA here is from genome assembly GCF_046742065.1 of Oratosquilla oratoria. NCBI lineage: Eukaryota > Metazoa > Arthropoda > Malacostraca > Stomatopoda > Squillidae > Oratosquilla > Oratosquilla oratoria. Next base: position 3,233,052 of record NC_134792.1, read on the forward strand.
AATAAAATAAAAATAAAAAACTGGCAAGAAAGAGAAACCAGAAAAAATAACATTTCATACAAGAATATTCGAATGCAGATAATAATCTTTTCGCTGAGATTCATGCCGTTTCCTCGTAGATGTAGACAATTTTTGGGGCGAGGAGGGGAAGGAGGCAGGACAGAGGGGAAAGAGATAGCCATATAAGCTTTTAAAGAAATCCGATCTTTCTACATGTGCCATGTCGGAGTTTTGAAAATATTATGAAAGTTCAGTAATGTTTTATAATATATATGTGTATATATATATATATATATATATATATATATATATATATATATAATATAAGGAATGCCAGAGTGGGTGAAAAGTGGAACAGAGTTTGTCTGTGATATATATATATATATATATATATATATATATATATATATATATGCACAAGTATCACAAATCACACGTGACTACACCGATATGCTGAATAGCACAAGGAAAAGAAAGATTATTGGAATCCGAGCGCTTTCGTTATATTTGTTCACATCTTCAAGGATTACTTGAAGATGTGAACAAATATTACGAAAGCGCTCGGATTCCAAGAATTTTTCTTTTCCCTATGGTAATCAGCATATATCTATATGTATATATATATATATTTATATATGTATATATATTATATATATATATATGCTGGGCTTTCACATCACCGTGAAACAAAGTATATAAGATTACCACAGGAGAAAAGAAACTTGAAGACAGTACTTTCGTAGTACTTACCCTTTCGTAAAATATCTGACGATGTAATTATACAAAAGTACCTACTGTTTTCAATTTTATTTTCTCCTGTGGTAATTTTGCATATATATATATATATATATATATATATATATATACATACAGTATATATATATATATAATATACATATACACAAATACACATTTCTTCATGAGTATAATGTATATATACAGTTGGTACTAAACTCCTTTAAGGTGTTATGGGAAGATACAAAGCACCGGATAGTCATGTCTTGAAGTGGACCACCAATTGGAGTCGACTCTTCAGTGGATATTGCGTCTGAGATCGATCCCTAATTGCCGTCCTAACACACTGGGCAAATGTGACTACCTCATCCTCGTTGACGCGCCACCTATTTTGAGGTGCGGCCCTGAGGGGCAGGTGCTTAGTCCCCGGACTGAACCCATAATTTTTCTTGTTCTACAACCGGCGACTGATCCCCACCCATGTCCTCTTCCCCGACGGTACAGAAAGAGGCCCACATTTACTCAACACGGACAACAGACCAACGTTTCTGCACAGATCTATGTAAGGGCCGAAGGATCGTTGCTCGATAATGTGGGGCCGCGGGTTTCTACCCAGGGGATATACTGTGTGTATATCCGTATGTAGATGTGTGTCTGTATACGCTTGCATGACTCATTTTCTTCCCCTTCTGCCCCCGCAAGAGAGAGAGAAAGAGAAAGAGAGAGAGAGAGAGAAAGAAGTCCAAAAGAATTTGGAAAAAGCAATAAGAAGAGAGAGCCAAAGCCCACTAGAATATTCTATTGGCCTTGGAGAGAGAGAAAGAGAGAGAGAGAGAAAGGGGGGGGGGACTGACCACAGCGCCATCGTGATCTGTTCGGCCTGTCTCTTAATGGACTCCCTGATTGGGGGAACAAGAATTGTGAAACAACTCGGCTTGATTGGTGATACCTCCAATCCCCCCCACCAGGAGCGACACCTGGAGGGTTGGAGGAGCTTGTTGACCCCCAAAATGCCCATAGGTACCCCTCGTAGGTGAATGGAATCGTTCGGATTTGACCAGATGAAAGTATATAAGGAGCGTTATAAAGGCGTTGGTCATTCGAATCAGTGTGTGTTTCTTCACTGTCTGCGATCTCTACATCCCCTTGTAGTCAGGTTTAGGTAGTTCAGCACCTTGACATCTGGTTGTAGAGACTCCATTGCTACATGACTACAAGGTAGAAACTTACAACACACACACACACACACACACACACACACACACACACACACACACACACACACACACACACACACTTTCAGAACTGTCACACGAAGAGAGATTGTCAAAACTAGAGTTACCGACCCTGGAACAAAGAAGAGAAAGAGGAGACATGTTGACCATCTATAGAATCATGAGAGGTATGGAAGTCCTTGATAGAGAAGACTTGGGATACGAGAATACGAGGGGACATGGAAGGAAGCTCAAAAAGGACAGTTATAGAAGAAACCTGAAAAAAGAACAGCTTTCCCTACAGAATGGTGGATGTATGGAACAAACTGGACGAAATGATAGTGTGTGCAAAAATCCATACACGAATGTAAGAACAATTTAAACACTGCGAGATACAGAGACGGGACACCACGAGCGTAACTCCTTCCACACGCACAAAATTCTCCTTGAAAAAAAAAAAATAAAAAAAATCCTTCAAGTGGGGAGCTCGAAGTCTGTTGTACTATTATCCGCCCCATATACGGATATGGAGCAAGGTGGTTCTCGAAGGACTCGAATATGAGGCTGAAGGCCTTTGAACGGAGCAATGATCACGAGACCGGTGTCGATTGAAGAGCCTAGCGAAGGGCGAAGACGTCGTAAGGACGACCTAACGATCCTCTAATGAGGTAATTACACTGGGCAATTTTTCCTCCGACATCCTACCTTCAACCTCCCTTTGAATAAGGATTACAAAGGATTACAAAGGCGGAGTATGCCGACAGGAGACCTTTTGATCCATATCTAGGTCGGATGCAAAAAAAAAAAAAGGAATAATTAGAATATGACATTGCTTACAGAACTCTAGCCTTCCCTGAAACATTTCAACAGTATGTCTAACGCTCGTATATGTTTACAATATCTTAGTTTAACATTCAGCTTTACTATATATATATGACGGGAAGATAATTTGATATTTGTAAAATAAGATATCATAACCGAAATCGTTTTAACTCGAACTCTCAACTGTCGGAGCTGGTGAAGCCCATGGAAGCCCAGTGTGATAACCCCATTAGGCTCGCCGCCGATTACAACCTCAATTTGCATCGACTTCAGTGGTAGTGGAAAGTGAGAAACCCCTGGTAGGACAAAGCCCTGTCAGTTGCGGCGAACCGCCTCTTTTATGCCGACGTTGGGTCGCCTCCCCGCCTTGTCAAGGCTGTTGGAAACCAATGCAGTAAGCCCACAGTGGATCTCGAGACTCGAACTCACGACCACCTGCTCGTGGGTTGAAGACGGTATTCACTCGGCTGCCGCGCGGTCAGGAAAAGAAACGTGGGGGAGGGGGAGATATGTATACGAAGAGTGACCCCCCCCCCCCGTAAATGAAATGGATGCAGGTGCTCAAAGGAGTTTGGTTGTTGTTGTTGTTGTGTTTAATACAAAATGTAAATATGAAAATACATTAGGGAAGTGTTATATAAAGTCTTTCTACCAAGGACCTCTTCCACCATATAAGGGAGGTACCTAAGTCAAAGGCACGCACCCATTCCACTCCCATCCACCCATCACCCTTTCCTCCATCTCATCTTAGCTCCTCGTGGATGAAGGGTCATCCCTGTCTCCCGCCCACTGCCCAGGTCGGAAGCAAAGCAGTAAGGCACAGCAAGGCCGCATCACTGACGACCTTTCCTCTCTGCCCTCTCATGCGGAAAATAAAGAAAACGGGGAGAAATACCTTTGGGCTGCGGCAAAATACCATCCACACACAACCATTCTCCACTCGCCCCTATTCCCTGCCTTCTCCTTTGAATATTTTTAGCAAGTGAGTTTGTAGTGAGGGAATACTTTCATATAATTCACGCTTTCCAAAAGTACTCCGTATGTCACCGTACTCGGCCCCTTTGATAGGGGTAGTCGGTGACGTTAAGCGCCCGTCACACATTCAAGAAACAATGTGCCTAATATTCGTTTAGGTTTCATTTCTCTTACTTCGTCATTCAGATTCTCAGTATATGACGAAAGGTGACTTGACTTTTGGAGGTTCGAAAAATAGAGGATTGTAACCGAAGTAGTTTCTACTCAAACGAAATCACTTGAGTCGCGTATATTTACATAGCTTCCATATGCCATGGCTTACATTCGGGTGGTTAATATAATACATATGTCCGTCATTCTGTTCATACAATAAACTGCACAAGTCTGATACAAATCTTGGTATCCAGTAAAGTTATGCTTAGTGAATCAAGGTTGGTAGTTCAATAGGTGAGTGTAGTGTGGCAGGAAGGGGGCTTCCGTTCCTGTCCTCATGGGCAATGTGGGTAACATTGATTTTATATGTTTAATCACAGTTGAAAGCTGTTCATTTCAAGAATCCTGTTCATGTAGTTGGTGTGACTAGATGCAGCCCGCCTCACTGTGTGTGTGTAATAATAATAATAAACTGTTTATTAAGTTGAGTGTGTGAGAGTCGCCATGGTCTTGGATCATGTGTTGAGCTCTTGATCGACAGCTGTTACCTTCGCGGATGAGAGCTCGGAACTGGTACAATCCAACCAATGGTGTGTGTGTGTGTGTGATTCACCATTCACCATGGTCTTGGATCATGTGTTGGACTTTTGATCGGCAGTTATTACCCTCCCGGAAGAGAGCTGCATGACAATGGGTAATGCTATGTGTGTGCCATTTACTTGGTTTCTGCCTCTCTTTTGTCCTCTTCCTTCCCTCTAAACATCTCCGCTTTCCTACTTTACATTCCCCCACTACACCTCCACCCACACGCTCCCACCTCCTCCCCCCTTGTCTCCCTCCTCCCATTTTCTCTATATTCTCCTCTTCTTTTCTCAATTTCTCCTCTCCCGGTTGCTACCCCGATGTATAAAAATTCTTTGGGGCATATTTTGTCTTCTGTTTTCTCTTCCCATGTGTTCTCTCTCTCTCTCTCTCTCTCTCTCTCTCTCTCTCTCTCTCGACTGCCGATCGCCTTGTTTTCTCTCTTTTGGTCTTCCTTTCTCTCCAGTTTCTCTTGGCTCTTTCTCCTATCTTCTCTTTTTCTCCTTCCCCTCCCAGCTCTCCTTTTCTCCTCTCAGCTCTCTTTCTCCTCTCTATTTCCCCACTCTCTCTCTTTTCATCCCCTCTCTGTACCCGTCGATTTCCAGTCACATGCCACTGAAGAGGAGGGACAAGTGTTATCACACTGGGCAATTTTTCCTCCAACCTTCAATTAATCGGCGGTACAATCCACCTCCAGAAGATTGCTCTAAAAGTCGAAGGAAAAATAACCCAGTGTGATAACAACTTTATGCTGAATATAAACAGTCTGGAACTGGTCAGAATAAAATCAATAAGTTAACCACTTGGGCAGAGAAGTCAACAGTGGAGATTAATCTTCATTCTTTTATGAGCTCGAGGTTAGTCTGACCAGAATAAAGCTATTAAAGTTATTCTAAGATGGGTTTTCGTTCCATCATTTTGGTACTTTATATATTTCATTATATATTTCACTGCTTCTATTTATGTAATATATATATATATATATATATATATATATATATATATACTGTATATATATATAATATCTTATCGGGGAGCCGTATCGACTTGGACGTTGGCCACCATGGAGTTCCATTCCTGTTTGCTCTTCTCAAGAAGATGGCATTTGTTATTTCTTCTCCTATAGACGTCCTTAATCCGTCTACATATTTTATGCGTGAGCTTCCTCTTGCCCTCTTTCTCTCTCTCTCTCTCTCTATATATATATATATATATATATATATATATCGTGCTTTGAATTTAGTTGATCAAGGGGGATCGTTGACCCCCACCCCCCATTGATATGGGGGATAGTGACCCCATTATACATTCGTGCCCCCCGACACCTACACGCGCGCGCCCACACATATACACACACACGTTCGCGCGCGCAATCTCGACCGCTTGTCGCACTTCAGAAAATTTATTCTGATTAATTCTTATGCTATTTCATTTAACAGACAAGATGGAATAGAATATATATATATATATATATATATATATATATATATATATATATATATATATATATATATATATATATATATATTTACTATAATAAAGTAGTAGCCTCTGTTTGATCACGAACTCCTCCTAGGGTTTTGCAGATAGACCCCCATAACCATATATATTCTGACACTCTATCCCTCCAGGTACTTGTATAACTATATTTCATTTCCCCCAAAAATATTTTGGTTAGGGTTAAGGGTTAAAGTTAGGTGGGTTATGGTTAGGTGAGTGATTATTCACGAACTATTCCTAGGTTTTTGCAGATAGACCCCTACAACCATATATATTTTGAAACCTCATAACCCAAGGTGCTTGGAAAACTATCTTTCGTTTGTCTGTCTGTTTGTTTGTTTATTTGTTCAGGAACTCGCTGTCTGTTCGTTTATTTGTTTGTTCAGGAACTCGCGCGTTTGTTCAGGAACAACGCGCAAGTAATGTGGCTAGTATATATATATATATATATATATATATATATATATATATATAATTTATGTAATGACGACTGGCATTGACAGGGTGAAAGGTACAGATGTGGCTGCCCCGACCAACTGTTTGCATTATTGATGCCCCACAGCATTACCTGAAAGGTTACAGGATGCCACGCCTCTGCCGTATCCGTATCCGTTACGTTCCAGAGCACTTTGAAGCAGATGGTGAAGGTGAGGAGCCAACGCCAGGAGGCGCTGAGTAGCTGCGGCCGAAGCCGTCACCTCTTCCCTGTTATCATGCGCTTTGGGGACTACTTGGGGCAGGTAATTAAGTCACTGCTGGGAATCGGAGAGGAGTGCAGGACTCGAACCTACAACTAATGGAATGCGAGACCACGTTTCCGATGATGCCACCAGTGGTAGAGTAATCTGACATAGGAAGTAATGAAGATCCAAACCACAAAAGGATTTAAAAAGCGAATTAAGCGTTTGATGGAGCTAGCAAACTGATGAGGATTTCACGTGTTTGATTCGTTTCCGTGACACTTGTTGGGTACACACGCACGCACACAAACACAAGCACACACACACACACACACACACACACACACACATAGAAAGAGAGAAAAGAGTTGACTGGATTTTTTTAATTACACATGTGTATATGTATATATATATATATAATATATATATATATATATATACACATATATACACACACACACGTGTCAACCTTTATACTCGCACACTGAGGACCATGGCATGTTCAAAAACATTTTGAACTTTGTTCAGTTTTATTTGCAAAAGAAAAAAACGTGTTAAGACAACATCGAACAGAAAACAGCAGTTCACTGAAACGACAGATTCGTTTACACAGTTGAAGATCAAGGTGGCTTTACCCTCTGGCCGTACGTTGGAAGGGACACTGTAAAAGCAGTGAATTGAAAACAGTGACCCAAAAGCAGTGAACCAATTTGCACTGAAGCAGTGCAGCTAAAAGATAAAATTGATAAAACTGCCCTAACGTGGTTTTTGTTGTTTATATATTGTTATGGTCTCGTAGTATTGATTGCTTCGTCAGTACGACCCATGTATTGTCAATGTTTTGGAATGTGGTTTATTTCTTGTGTTGTATCACTGTTTCGTGATTTCCTTTATATGTTTTCTTAAACCCGCCAGGCAGTTTGGTCGAAAGTAGTGCTTCACAAACTATTTTGTAAGAGGCCGTTTTTGTTCCCAGCAGACCCATACGCCCCCTCCCAACTTTTTTTTATTTTTTTTTATTTACATGAATTTTTTTTTTCTATTCATATCGAAGCAGCTAACTTAATAGAAAACGGGTTGTGGTGACTGGTAGAATTCTACTTTGCACGTATGTAACGGCAGATACTTGTTCTTGGAGTGATTTAATTATTTTTGAAACAGTGATTTTTGAGCAGATGATTTCATCCCCCCCTCCCCTTGTATCCTCCTCACGCCTCCCTTTTGGGGGGATGCCCCCTCCCCCCCCAGGTTTGGGAGCCACAGACCTAAAGGGCTGCTTCAACCTTGTAAAACATTTGATCAATTTTATTCCGATTTTATTGACTTGAGAAGAGAAACACTGGACTGTGTTCAATGGAAAATTCTTAAGCATAACTGGAAAGAATGCCAACCCACCGGGACTGCGCTTCGAGATGAAGATGTTGATGGGATTTGAAGACTAGCGAATGGAGAGCCTCCTCCGATGTCTCGCGTCGTTGGACCTTCGTGATATAAGGGGAATGGGAAATTTCTCGAAACAGAACTGAAGATGTCTTCACACTTTTGTCGCTGAAGATGTCTCAGCGCTATTGTCATACCCATTGAGTTGTAAGAGGATTGTAGTCCATAGATTTGGTTCATCATTTCTGGTTTCCACCCCCACCCCCCCAATGTCTCTCATTTCTTTTCCTATCCCCCTCTCTCTCTCTCTCTTACACAAATAAGTTAGGGTGTGTGTGTGTGTGTGTGTGTATGTATGTATGTATGTGTGTGTAAGGTCACAGTATTACCCATAGATCGGGCAATACATAACCTCTAAGCTCTCATCCAGGAGGGTAGTATTTGTCGATCACTAGTCCAACGCGTGATCCAAGACCATGGTGAATCACACACGCTAATAACTAGTCTGTGTGTGCGTGATTCACCATGGTCTTGGAACACTTGTTGGGCTCGTGATCGACACACACACACACACACACACACACACACACACACAACTTGTGTTTGTGTGTCTTTATCTCCTTCGTTTTCCATCTTCCTCTTTCTCATCTGATCCTGTATTTGGTGCAAGATCATCGATGGACGAGACTTTTATTGGATTGTAAAGTGTTTATGACATGGTTTCTGATGTAATACAGTTGCATTGTAATACAAGCCGTATGTTTTACCACAATATTAATAGAAAGAACATATATATATATATATATATATATAATATGCGCGTGTATACACGTATAGGTTTCTTTATGTCCATCATTTTGATGAAGAACGAGTAGTGTTTAGATGTACGTCTTCGGTCGACGTAGACTAGGTGTAGATTGAAGTCCCACTCCACGAGGAGAAGTAGGTGCCTTTGTGTGATCCAAGAGAAGGACACTCCCCCACAGACGCTCAAGGAGTAGGCTTTCCTTCCCCACAAGAGCTTCGAGAGCCCTCCATCCTTCTATGGTGTATCGGAAGTGATATTTTCGAATTCGAGGCTGAGCTCCTCCCGTCTCGAGGACGACTTGGGAGACTTGTTGCCTCACGAGGTCGGTCTCGACTCTCCTCCTCCTCCTCCTCCTCCTCCTCCTCCTCCTCCTCCTCCTCCTTCATGTTTGGTTTCGTCTCTTCCGACACGTGACATTTTATCAATTTATTTTCTCAATGGATATATTTTAATTACATGAGGGATGGAATCTTGTTGGAAGTAGGGTCGCGATCGGTCGCGGACCCTGACTTGGGCCTACTAAGTCCCTCGGCAGAGTGAAATTGTAAACATAGGTAAATAAATACATAGAATGAATAGATAGAATAAATTAGAATGGTTAATTAATGAATTAACTAATAAATAAATGAATAGAGAATAAAAGAAAATAATTGTGGCGAAGGAATATCGCCAACATATGGGGAGAGGGAATTGCACCCTTCACGTGAATGTTCACAGCGTTGCTGTCGCGTTGGAGAACGTTAACAGCGCCTTCTGGACTCCAGGCGTTGTCACGTGATATATATATATATATATATATATATATATATATATATATATATATATATACATAACCACAATACACTTTAATTCTACGCCATCAACATAGAGAGACTCGAGGAGGCCAACATGCAGAAATTGAAACATATATATATATATATATATATGTGTGTGTGTGTGCGTGTATAAGTATTATATATATATATATATATATATATATATACATCTTGCAAAAATAATCACAATAACGCGTGACTAAATAATATTGCAGAAACCACAGGGAAAATAAAGTCGGAATACTAAACGTTTTCGTCTATTACGACATCCTCAGAGTACAAGAAAGAGAAAATAGAACATAATATTTATACAGAAATTGGAAAACTGGGAAAGGTTATAGCCACATAAAAGCTTCGTACAATATACATACACATTCATATACAAATAGAACTAATAATAAAATAATAAAGCAGTAAAACATACACATTTATATACAAATGGAACTAATAATAATAATAAAACAATAAAGCAGCAAAACAAGGGAGCATAACCATGTGGCCGAAACGTCCACAGGACATCTGCCACAATCAGGAGCCATGGTACTGCTTCACTATCCTATAAATTAAGAAATTGTCTAGTTTAAATAACCCTAAACTCAGATTGATAGTGTTATTAAGAACAATTTTGATTACACTATTATTATTAGTTCCATTTGTATATGAATGTGTATGTACTGTATATTGTACGAAGCTTTTATGTGGCTATAACCTTTCCCAGTTTTCCAATTTCTGTATAAATATTATGTTCTATTTTCTCTTTCTTGTACTCTGAGGATGTCGTAATAGACGAAAACGTTTAGTATTCCGATTTTATTTTCCCTGTGGTTTCTGCAATATATATATATATATATATATAACCACAATGCACTTTAATTCTAAACCATCCACATCGAGAGACTCGAAGAGACCATCATGCAGAAATTGAAACGTGGTACAGCCAAGGACTCGAACCTGTGCTAGCACGTGACAAGTGTTAGTGACTGTACCACGTTTCAATTTCTGCATGTTGGCCTCCTCGAGTCTCCCGATTTTGATGGCTTAGAATTAAAGTGTATTGTGGTTGATAGAAATGTATATCTGTTCACTGGGACCCATTCAGGGCTGATATATACTGTATATATATATATATATATATATATATATATATATATATATATATATATATATATATATATATATATATAAATGAACATTTTAAAAGCTCTGCCAAGGGATTCGAACCCTAATCTGTGCGTGCATAATCACGAAGCCAAGATGCTAACAACCGAGCTACGTGCGATGGTACAAAAGGACTGAACCATCGCACGTAGCTCGGTTACTAATGTCTTGGCTTCGTAATTATGCACGCACAGGTCAGGGTTCGAATCCCTTGGCAGAGCTTCTAAAATGATCTGTCTTAAACACACACAACATATATATATATATATATATATATATATATATATATATTTGTGTGTGTATGCACAAGTCCTGCTCCACCCAATTGGCGCTCTCCAGGACTTTTTAGCGTGGAATTTATTGAATAGTGCCCTTGGTCCAACTCGCTGGCGGTAGAATTCGAACTAGCGTCACCTCGACCTCCGCATCAGAAGAGGGTAAACGAACTCCATGTATACAGCACTGACATAATTGACATGGTGTATTCATGGATACCGAAGTGTGACTGATTTATAAAAATGAATGATGAAACAACCTTTATGGAGGGCGTACAATGCGTTCTGTAGGTTTGCAATCTTTTAGGTGGTTTCAGGCGTTGCGTTGTTACGTATAGTGTATCGTCGTTTTTTAACCAACGCTTCTGTCCTTGGGGAACGTGAGATCACAGGTGAGCAGAGACCTTACATGCCTAAGCGCCGCCCCAAGGCAAAGTTCTCGGTGACGCCCACCCATCACCACTTTCCACCTCAACCATTCCTTACTGCCTATTTTAGCCATTAGTTTGCAAAAATGATTAAACATGTTGCAGAAAGGATAAGGGAAAATAGTTCATATTTTGTTCATTCTAACGCAAAATTCGTCGATTACGGTGAAGTATTGTTTATTATTTTTGTTATTATTATTATTATTATTGTTGTTGTTGTTATTATTGTTTTGTCAGCCTTGTGGGCGGCAAGTCAAGTCAAGGCTAGAATTGCCCCCCCCCCCACAAAGAGCTGCCTCCGGGCATATAGGACAACACCCCCCACCCTCATGTGAGGGGCCCTACAAGTGAGAGTCACAGAGATGGTGAAGAAGAGACTAGAAGATTTAAAGAAAAAAATAAAGTGTGAGTAGAGATTGATAGTGATTGTCAATCTTCTGATTGGTAATTAGTGACGAACCATTCACGTTCCAGGTCGTGGACTGCAGTCAGGTCCAGGGTCAAGGACGTAGCCGATACTCGACAGTGCCCACGACACTAAATCCAGAAATCCAGGAGCTCAAGTTGGAATACAACGCCATCCAGATCCTGCAGAAGGACGCTTTCAAGGAGGTGAGGACCTCGATGAGGGACGTTGGAGAGGGACGGACCACTTGGGGTGGGGGGATCATATGCATAATGTATTTGTCAGACATACATGTACACACACATGCATCACATACACACATATACACCACATAAACTAGATATATGTGCACCACAGAGACACTGCTCACATGTATGTTATACGATACAACATACAATGTACACCATACACATACCGCATAATCACACACACACACACACACACACACACACACACACACACACACACACACACACACACACACACACACACACACACACACACACGAGATTAAAGACCTTTGTGAATCACCACCAACCAAAGTTTCACACTTCCTTGAACGCAATCGCGATTGGTCGTGATATTTTCTCAAGACTACAGCACATTTGTCCCCTCTCTGTAGCTCTCTCTTTTTCTTTATCTCATTTTCTCGTTCGCGCTCTTTCCTCCGTATCTCTCTCTCTCTCTCTCTCTCTCTCTAGGCTCCCGTTTTACTTCTTTTTTTTTCCTGTTTTTTTTTATCCTCTCCGTCCTTCTTACTTCTCCCATACCTGCGCTTTCTTCCTCCCTGTCTGCCTTCCCTCTATTTTTTTTTTCTATCTTTCAATTTCTCTTCTGTTTTCGTGCCGCATGCATCTCAATCCCTGAGCCTCCCATCTTTCCTCTTTTTCTTTCCTCTCTTCCCCTTTTCTCTTTTCCTCTCCTCTCTTCACTCTCTTTTCTTGTATCACTCCATCCTCGTTTTTCTTCGTCCTCATCGTCAGTTCTCCCCCACCCTCCACCTTTCCTCTTCTTACCTCTTCGTGTCCTCTCTTTCTCTCTTCCTGCCCACCGCTGTCTCTTTTCCTTTTAATTTTCCCTTTCTTCTCTCCCATTTCTCTCTTTCAGTATCTGTTGCTGTGTCATTTCTCTCTCTCTCTCTCCATTTCTCTTTTCCATTTCCTTAATCTCCTCTCCTCTCATTATCCCTTCTCTTTCTTCTCTTTTCTCTGTTTCTCCTCTCTCTCTTTTCTCTCTGCCTCTGTTCTCTTCTCTCCCCCTTCCTCTCTCTTCTCTTCTTTTCTCTTTCGCTCTTTCAGTATCTGTTGCTATTTGACTTCTTTTCTCCATTTCTCTTCTTTTCATTTCCTTTATCCCCGTGTTCCTCAGTTGCTTTATTCACTTTTCTTTTATTTCATCACCTTTATTTCTTTCTCGATTTGTATTCTTTGTTTGGCTCAGCATTTCTTTACAGTTACCAAACTTTCATTCTTCACGTTCTCCATTCTTCTTTTCTATTTTTTTTTTTTTTTTTTTTTTTTTTTTTTTTATACAGTGGTATTTCTCTCTTATTCTCTCTCTAATTCACCACGGGCTTGGATCATGTGTCTTGGACTCGTGGTCGACAGTTGTTACCTCCTGGTTGAGAGCTTATATTTGGCACGACATATGGGACACACGCACACACACACACACACACACACACACACACACACACACGACTAGGTGGCGCGGTTGATAGAGTACTGGATTGCCAGTACGGAGGTACGGCAGTACCTGGTTCGAATCTTGTCCAGGGACGAAATTATTTCGGTATCGCTGCGCTTCGGGTCGTTACTCTGACTCTCGTGGGCGGGGAGTTGTGTGTGTGTGTGTGTGTAAGGTCATTGCATTACCCATAGATCGGTCATACGAGCTCTGAGCTCTCTTCCGGGAGGGAAATAGCTGTCGATCACGAGTCCAACACGTGATCCAACGAACAAGGTGAATACACACACACCGTCGAACCGTCAAGTAGTGTTCCAGTAGGCTGCATTCAAAAGACGAAATTTCTCAAGAGTGCAAGAAGAGCAGGAGGCCTGGGTTGTTTTGAGTGGGAAAGGAAATCCTTGTGGTTGTCTGAGATGATCTAGTACAGGGTCATTAGTGTCTACCGAGCGAAAATGGAAGGGAATCAGGGCGGAACAAGGACAAATGGCGGCGAGATCGAGCCGAACGTCGACACGAGCGCAAAACTGAAGCTTAATGTAAACAGAGGCCTTGAAACTCCAAGGCGATTAAAAAAAAAAAAAAATAAGTGATGAAGCTTTTTCTGGATTTGGTAAGTACGAGAGGAAAAAAAGCGAGTCGAATCATAGACATAGAAATAGAGGTGAGTTTTATCAAGAGTTGATCTAAACAAAGAAAAGAAAACCAAGAAACCGAAAAGATAGCTTTGAAGAAATAGTACAACAAATGCAGGAGAATGCAAAAGACAGTTGTTCAAGTAATCAAAGAAAAAGTAAATTGGGTTAGAGATATAGTGGATAAGAAAAAGTATTATAGTATATGGACTAAAGGAAAAAACATGGTCTGGTTTGGTTACTTGAGAGAGAAAGAAGAGGAAGAAATAACAAGAACAATTCTAAAAGAAGTACAAGACGGAGATCAAGAATAGATGAAGTATATAGAAAAGGACAATACACTAAAGAAAGAAATCGACCTCTAAAAATAAAATTAAGGTCACAAATGGTAGCAGAAGACATAGCAAAATCAGAAAAGTTAGCAAAGAGTGAACACTCAAAATATATAGTTAAAAAGAGAAATTAATGTTGAGCAAAGAGAAAAAGAGAAGACACTAAGAGGTGAAGCTAAAATAAAAACGCGAAAAGAGCGGAGATCGAAAAAAAGGAGTTCTATTAGAGTGTTAGACATGAGGCTGAGAAAATGGTATATACAGGTAAGGAAAACGAGATGGAGAAGGGAAAAAATTAAAAATGGCTTATACTAACATAGATGGATTGATCTCAGGATTAAATGAACTAAATGATTACCTGTCAGAAGAAAAAACAGACATAATGGAAATTGTGGAGACGAAATTAAGGAGTTCACAACCACCAAATAGTGTTGGACTTGGATCACATAATCACTGGATTAAAAATAGAGACGAGAAACAGGGTGGAGGAGTCATGTTTTTGGCTAAGAAAAACTTAAATGTGACGAAGGTTACAGATGGTAAAAACAGTGTGGAAATGATCATGATGAAAGTTGAAGATAGTGACATGAAAAGTAGAAAGTTTGTGGTGATTTATGTGCCCCCAAAAATGGGCTCTTGGAAAGAGAGCAAGTATTCTAAAATGTTAGAAGATACAAGGCATTCATTAAATGAGATGCTGAAGGATGGAGGAAACCTGGTAATTATGGGAGACTTTAACTGCAAAGAAATCTGTTGGGAAGAGATGACAGTGAAAGGTGGAGAGGATCTATGGGGAAATGTATTACTTGACATGACTATAGAACATACAATGACACAATGGGTAAAAGAAAATACCAGATATAGAAATAATGAAGAACCATTGAGACTAGATTTAATATTTACATCAGAACCTGAAATTGTGGATAAAATTGAATACAAGACACTACTGAAGGAGGAAATATATATATGGAGAAATGAGAAATACAGAAAAGGAAGACTTTGGGAAACTTTAGTTAGTTAGTTTTTTTTTTTTTTTTTCAAAATGTAAGTTGGGAAAAATTATACAATAGACACAAGTGGAAGAAAATGAATCATTTTGATGGAAATTTATGATAAAGGAGTGGATAGATATGTACCAAGACAGGAATAGGAAAAAGTGCTGGTTTAACAGAAGGGGCAGTGAGGCAAAATATTAAAGAGATAAAGCTTGGAAAAGATGGAAAAAAACTGGAAAGTGGCAAATATATATAAAAGGAATGAATATGTAAAAGTATGCAGAGAGGAAAAAAGAAACTATGAAAAAGACATTATAGAAAAATGTAAAAACCAACCTAAGCTATTCTATAGATATGTGAATGGTAAACTCAAAAACAAACAGGAAATGGTGTAACTACATGGAAATGAGAATACACAGAAGATTTAGAAATAGCTGAAGTCATGAACAATCACTTCAAGTCTGTTTTCACTAGAGAAAATGTACAGCATTGGGATGAAGGGCATAGAGTGGGATCCCCCCCACACACACACGAGGGAAATAATAATAACACAAGAAGTAATGGATCATTTAACAAACCTTGACATCAGGAAATCACATGGCCCAGACGGAATTGCAAATTGGATACCAAAAGAATGTTAAGAAGAACTAATGGACAAAATATATAATATAATAAGTTACTCAAAGAAGGAAAAATACCAAAGGACTGGAAAAATGCCAATATTGTACCAATATATAAAGGAGGAAACAAGGAAGACCCAACAAATTACAGACTGGTTTCCCTTACAAGCACTGTAGCCAAAATTTGTGAAAAAGTTATTAAAAATAGATGGATAAATCATCAGGAAAAAAAATATACTAAACCCGAGACAATTTGGATTTAGACAGGGAAGATCATGTGCCACAAATTTTATTTGTTTCTACTCAAGACTAATAGATATAATACAAGAAAGGGATGGATGGGCTGATTGTGCTTTCCTAGACTTACAAAAAGCCTTCAACAAAGTACCACATAAAAATTATTAAGAAAACTGGAAACCATAGGAGGAATACATGGTAAACTATTGAAAGAGATGGAGGATTTCTCGCATGGAAGGAAAATGAAGGTAGTGCTCAGAGAAAAGAGTTCACCTTGGGAAGAGGTGATTAGTGGAGTTCCACAGGGATCAGTATTGGCTCCAATAATGTTTGCTATTTATGTGAATGACATGGATGAAGATGTGGAATGTTACATGAGCTTTTTTGTAGATGATGCAAGATTGTTGAGGAAGGTGAATACTGAAAAGGATTGTGAATTGCTGCAGAGAGGTCTGAACAAGGTTTGGAAATGGAGTCGGAAGTGGGAAGTAGACTTCAACATAAATGTAGCATAATGGAATTTGGACGAAGTAAAAAAAGAATATCAAGGCAATATAGAATTGGTACAAAGGAAATAAAGTGGGATCTGAAAAAGACCTGGGAATAATCACAAATGACATGTCTCCTAATAAACAGATAAACAGAATTGTCAGAGAATTCTACAACTTACTAAGATCAATAAATGTGGCTTTTACCTACTTGGACAAAGAAATGGTGAAGAAAATACTAGTCACACTGATATGGCCTAGACTGGAGTATGCTGCAACACTATGGTCACCTGGTATCAAAAAGAATATAAAGAAAATTAGAAGAATCCAGAGAGCAATTACAAAGATAGCCCCAACCCTTTCAAAACTGTCATATGAGGAGAAATTGTCAAAACTAAAATTAACGACTCTGGAACAAAGAAGAGAGGGGACTTGCTAATGATCTATAGAATCATGAAAGGCATGGAAGTCCTTGATAGAGAAGACTTACTAAATTGGGATAAGAGAAAAACAAGGGGACATTAAAAGAAACTCAAAAAGGACAGTTATAGAGGAGACCTTAAAAAAACAGCTTTCCACACAGAGTGGTGGATGTCTGGAACAAACTGGAGAATACAATAGTGTGTGTAAAAACTATATAGGTATTTCTTGTTTTGTGCATGTTCTTTATGTGCGAATTTGCTAAGATGCAACATTAAAAGTGTTATAATGAAAATTGCTCAATCTGTTCGCTAAGATGCAATTTGCCCCAACCACATTTTAGTGCACCAGATGCGTAGTTCCACTGCCTGCTGACAGGCGGGCTCCCACTCCCAGTTCAATGTTTACAGCCCTCTTGAGAAATGAATATGTAGACATACAAAGAGAGGAAAAGAGAAACTATGAAAAAGATATAATAGCAAAATGCAAAGATCAACCTAAGCTATTTTACAGATATGTAAACTACAAACTAAAAGACAAACACAAAATAATAAAACTGCGTGAAGGAAATCAAGAATACACAGAAGATGTAGAAATGGCTGAAGTAATGACCAGACACTTTAAGTCTGTTTTTACAATTGAAAGCTCACAATTGTGGGATGATAGTCACCAGGAAGGATCCCCTAAGATGAAAGAAATAATGGTGACGCAGAAAGAAATAAGGGATCAAATAAAGAAACTCGATGTCAGAAAGTCACATGGGCCAGATGGAATAGCTAACTGGATATTAAAAGAATGCATCGACGAAGTCACAGACAAAATACACAAGATAATTAATTGACTTCTCACTCAAAGAAGGAAAAGTACCACAAGACTGGAAAAATGCTAATATTGTACCAATATATAAGGGAGGAAATAAAGAAAATCCAACAAATTATAGACCAGTATCCCTTACAAGCACAATTGCAAAAATATACGAAAGAGTTGTTAAAAACAAATGGAGTAAACACTTGGAAAAGAACAAAATATTAAACCCCAACCAATTTGGATTTAGAAGTGGAAGATCATATACTACAAACTTAATATGCTCAAGATTGCTAGACATAATACAAGAAAGAGATGGCTGGGCAGATTGTGCCTTCCTGGACCTACAAAAGGCTTTTGACAAAGTACCACACAAAAAACTATTAAGAAAAATTGAAGTAATAGGTGGAATACAAGGAAAATTATTGGAATGGATGGAAGACTTCTTGGAAGGAAGAAAAATGAGAGTGATACTTAGAGAAAACTCAAAATGGGTAAACATGATGAATGGAGTATCCCAAGGCTCAATGTTGGCTCTGATAATGTTTGCTATTTATGTAAATGACATGGATGAAGGAATTAAATGCTATATAAACTTCTTTGCAGATGATGCAAAACTATTGAAGAGAGTGAGTAATGAAGAAGACTGCAAATCTTTTCAGGGAGATCTGGGCAAAATCTGGAATTGTAGTAAAAAGAACAAAGTGAATTTCAACATTAAAAAATGTAGTATAATGGAATTTGGAAAAAGCAAAAATAGAATATCCGGTCAGTACAAAATTAGAACAAAAGAAGTTACAAAAGTAAACTCGGAAAGAGACCTAGGAGTGATAATTTCAAATGACATGACACCAGACAAACATGTAAACAAAATAGTTTGAGAAACCTACAACTTAATAAGATCAATGAAAGTGGCCTTTGACTACATGGACGAGGAAATGGTAACAAAAATCCTAGTTACACTGATAAGACCAAAATTAGAGTATGCAGCGTCACTATGGACACCCAGTAAAAAAAAAAAAAAAAAAAAATCTAAGAGCACAAAAAAGATGGCACCAACACTCAGCATGTTGACATATGAACAGAGATTGGACAAACTAAACTTGTTAACTCTGGAGCAAAGAAGAGAAAGAGGAGATTTGATAACCATCTATAGAACTATGAAAGGGATGGAAATCCTTGACAGGGATGATCTACTTAAATGGGACAGAAGAAATACAAGAGGGACACAAGAAGAAACTTAAGAAGGACAGTTACAGAAGAGATCTGAAAAAGAATAGCTTTCCACATATAGCGATAGATACATGGAATAAATTGAAAGAGAAAGCAGTGAGTGCTAAGACTATACACGACTTTAAGAAAGAACTGGATGCGGAAAGATACAACTGTGGGTCCCTACGAGCATAGCTCTTCTCCCGCAAAATACAACTAGGTAAATACACACATACACACACACACTTTTTATTAAGATCAATGAAAGTGGCCTTTGACTACATGGATGAGGAAATGGTAAAGATTATACTAGTTACACTGGTAAGACCAAAATTAGAATATGCAGCATCACTATGGACACCTAGTACAAAAAAATCATAAACTAGAAAGAATTCAAAGAGCAATGACAAAGATGGCACCAACACTTAGCAAGTTGACATACAAACAAAGATTGGACAAACTAAACTTATCAACTCTGGAACAAAGAAGAGAAAGAGGCAATTTGATAACCATCTACAGAATTATGAAAGGGATGGAAATCCTTGATAGGGATGACCTACTTAAATGGGACAGAAGAAATACAAGAGGACATGAGAAGAAACTTAAGAAAGACAGTTACAGAAGAAATCTGAAAAAAAAACAGCTTTCCACACAGAGTAATAGATACATGGAACAAATTGAAAGAGAAAACAGTGAATGCTAAAACTTTACATGATTTTAAGAAAGAACTGGATGCAAAAAGATACATCTGCGGATCACTATGAGAATAGCTCTCCTCCCTCAAAATACAACTAGGTAAACACACACACATAAAACTCCTTGCCCACCAAAGTTGGAGTGCCAGTTTCTAGTGCAGTGATGGTGCAGTTGTTTTTTTTTTTTGGGGGGGGGGTGTAATGTATTAGGACCATGGTATTCATTGCCCATAGATATTTAAGTCATAGATATATTTCATATATACCTTCTTCCATTACTCATGACAAAGAACAAAGCTGGAGTTTTGTGTAATAGTATTGCATTATAACATTGCACCAGGTATCAAGGGGTCAAAATTGAATGTCAGGTAATCCAGTGTTCCTCTTGCAGGCAAATTTGGTCAACCTACAGAAGTTGTCGCTGAAAGGCAACTTGATCCGAGAGGTCAACCAGGATGCCTTCCGTGACCTACGCATACTCATTGAATTGGACCTCAGCTACAACCGCATCTCTAAGCTACATCCTAAGACTTTTACAGGTGAGTTCTGAAGGGACTGAAAAGTTGTGTTTCATGTATGTGATGGCCTCTGTTGGTCGATGTCGACCATGGACATTAAGCCAGGGCGAGATGATATGAAGGACCTACAGGACCCTCCTCTCCATGTCATGGATAGATCCAAAGGAACAATAAAGCTGTTATAATTTTGCAGAAGTGGCATCACAGGAGTTGTCTGAGCAACATTGTTATACAACAACAAACTGCCTACAGGACTCCAACTCCTGATTTTTCCTTGAGGTTTACTCCTGAAGCCTTTCCCATGGATGGGTGTGACCACAAGGCTGTGGATAATGTGTCAGGTAGTAATTGGTTACATGGTAGCACTAGCAGGGATATCCTTGACATATTGATACCACTGGGTGCTCACTGGCCAAGTGGGTTAGGGCATTGCTACTTGTAACAAAGGTTGAGGCGATGGTGGTTTGAACCCTGCTACCGGCAAGTTGAACTAAGGGCATGGTTTATTAAACTCCATGCTCCAAAGTCCTCTGTAAGGAGCACCATCCTAGCCTCCTGACAGGGGCATTTCGCATCGTAACACTGTATCATCACTAATAACAAAGGACCCTTTCCTTCTTATAAAGGAGTAGCCAAGTCAACAGAGCCCTTAGATGCCTAAGTGTTGCCCTGGAGCAATGATTTCAGTGATACATTCCCCACCCATCATCACCACTTCCCACCACCAAAACCACAATTTAACTGAACATTGGTGAACAGATAAAAAATGTAGATATTTTGAATCAAACTTAATTTTTTAATGGAGACATTTTAGCTATTGGCTTTCAAAATAGTTTAACAGATTTTTAAATTTGTATATAATGTCCCTATTGCAGAAGGGACAAGGGAAGATATTTCATATTTTCTTGATTCTAACGCAAAAATTGTTGATTGCATTGAAATACTCAACAAGCTGCTCCCTCTGAAACTACTACACTCGCACTTCCCCTTTTCCCTTGTGAAGCGGAACTATACAGACACGGCTCCAGTCCTCTGGCACTCTACCCTCTTTAAGACAAACATTAAACAATCTCACCAGCCAGACCACCATCATTGTACCTCCCTTTTTTTAGACATTCCGCATGACACCCATGTAACCCAGGTGCCTTACTTGCTCTCATCATTTCAAGAATTGCTTTCACCTCATCTATCCATATTTCTCCTCCATTTTCCTCATTCATCACTGTCATTTTCTTAGTGTTTCACAATGCAACTACCTTTCCCTCCCTATCCTCCTTCACATTTAGCAACTCCCTAAAATACTCTGCCCACCTTCCTCTCACTGCCTTCTCTTCCATTATCATCTCTCCATCTGCACCTTTTACTTTTTCTTCTCTACTTGATTCACCTCCTCTTCCTCTTTTAATTTCTTTCCAAAACATCTTTTTATTACTTTCAAAATTTTCTGTCATACTCTTACCCCATTTCACATCTGCTCTCCTCTTTGCTTCCTTTATCTTATGCTTAACTTCCCTTCTCTTTACTTTGTACCTCTCATACGATTCCCTCGTCCTAATTTGTAGCCAATCTATGAAAGCCTGCTTCTCTTCTACACCCTTCTTTGCTTCCTCATCCCACCACTCACTACCCTTCCTTCTATTTCCTCCTGCCCTCCTTGTTCCACACACCATCTTTGCACACCTTATGACTCCCTCCTTGAACCATCCCCATTCCTCCTCCACTCCTAGTTCTACTCTATCCTTCACTACCTCCCACTCCTCTCTCAGCTTCTTCTTATACTCCTTTTCTTTCTTATTTAAGCAGTTCACTCTAAGTACCTCCCTACCTTCTGCCCTTTTCCTCTTTCTCCACCTATTCTCTACTCTCAATTTACCGTCCACCAGAAAATGATCTGATATTCCCCCATTCTCTCCCTTTAGAACATGTACATCCTTAACTCTTCCTACCATACTCCTGGTCACCACTATATTGTCCATTAATGCTCTATCTGCTACCCTTCCATCCACCACCCTCTCCCATGTGTACTTATGCTTGACTTTCTTCCTAAACACTGTATTTGCTATCATCAACTCTCAAGACACATCTCCGCCATCAATTCTCCACTACGATTTTTACCTGGAACTCCATACTTCCCAATCACTCCGTCTATTGGTTTGTTTTCTACCCTACCATTAAGGTCTCCCAATACAACTACAATGACATTTCTCCCTAATCCCTCTATGCACTCATTTAAATCTACCCAAAAAGCCTCCTTTTCCTCTACACTCTTCTCACTACCAGGCCCATACACACTTACAAAAACCTACATCTCCCTTCCCAGCTTCACCTTCATCCACATCAACCTTGATGAAACCTCCTTCCACTTCACTGCACACTTACCTATCTCTTCACTTACTAGTATAGCCACCCCTTCTCTCCCTCGTCCCCTCTTCACTCCTGAGAACCTCCCAGCCACACTCCCAAACTCATACAGCCAATACCCCAGATGGGGATGTATGTAGATGTGTATATATATAATATATATATAATGTAGAAATGAAATCTACAAGCAGTTGGCACAGGTGTAGTTTGTGCAGAATCTAAAAGGATTGTCACTATTTCTTGGAGTTAATGTATGTACATGATGAGAACTATAATATACAAAGATTGATGGAAGGGAAGCATTTGATAAGGAGAAGGAGCATTGAAGTGGTGGGCTGAGCATCATTAATCAATCAGAAGATAAAAACCTGAGTGTTCAAGTGCCTTGACTCTCTTAACTGATATCATGATTTAGATTAGGATGTGAATAAGCCAACAGACATTTGACTTTTAGTTCTCACTTAAAAAAAGATTTCCTGCATTCTTGATGGAAAAGAGAGAAAGATTAGATTACTCTTTGTATTCCCAATATTTAAGAGACATTGTTTCTTGCTACGTTGCCTCTGATCCAGGGCAATGGGTGAGATGCAGGGATGACCTGTCATCCAGGAGGAGCCAAGAAAAGAGGGAGGGAGGGGTGGTGAATGGGACTGGAGTATGTGGGGATGAAATGGGTGGGAGTGGATTTATGACTGACATTGGCTGCCTCCCTTGTAAGGGGGAAAAAGCCATTGGTATATGTATGTATGTATTCAAGGGACTTTTTAGAGACACCCCTATAGACTAGTCGCTAAGTATCTATCTGACAAAACTTCAGTGAGGAATATTGATACACCTTTTGTTATCCTTTCTTTCTGCTGTTCGACGTAAATTTATCTTTACCACTTGGTATATAAATGTAGACTCCCAAGTCTCTACCTTTACATTTTCCCATGTCCCTCTGGTACAGTACTGTAGATGACTAAATGGGACACAATGAGGGGACTAGGAATCCCCATCTGAAATTTCTCCAGGAAAATGTCTGAACGGAAGATTCCATTCGGAACCCTAGTAATTGGGTCTGAATATGCATGGATGTCCAAAAGATGAGAACAAAAAGAAGACTGGTAGTATGTGTTAGATGTGTTAGATGGATGTGTTAGCAGTTAGTGAAGCTAAAAATTGAGTTTGAGTTTGTAAGTGAGGTAGTAAATAATGGAATGAAGAGTCGAGTGCAGTAGTGGAAGAAAAGACACTTGCAAATAAGAAATCATTGCCAAGAAAAAATCAGGAAATAAAAGAAATATAAAATAAAAAATTGTGGAAGCAAAGTGCAAGGTAAGGGAGGCCAAGAGAAGAGTGGACATGAGCTGTGGTAGGTGTTTGTGTGATAATTTTGAAATAAAAAAGATGTTTTAGAAGGAAATGGGATGCTTGCTTGCCAAGTGGGTTAGAAAGTTGCTACTTGCAGCGGAGGTTAAGGTAATAGCAGTTTAAACCCTGCTGCCAGTGAATTGGACCAAGGGCATGGATCATTAAATTTCACACTTGAGTCCTTTGTAAAGGGCACTGTCCTAGCCTCAAGATAGGGGGAGTTCACGATGTGACCAAATCAGAAAGAAGTGAAAGGGGGTGCAAAGCTGTGAGATGAATATAGAGAGGAAAGGGTAAAGGGAAAAGATGGATTGTTGTTTATGGAAGAAAAGGCAGTGAGAGGAAAATGGACATGGTATGTCATAGAGTTGTGGAATGTAGAAGACAAGATGGTGTTGAGTGGGGCAGTGGGAGGTGGTGAGAAAATTACTGTGGCTCTTGCAAAGTGGAAGTTGGAAAGGCACCTGCACTGGATGTATGTCATGAGGAATTTGTAACAAAGGGTGGAGGAATAGTGGAGTGGCTGGTGAGCTTCTTCAATGTGTGTATAAGGCGAGTGCCCCAATGGATTTGAAATAGAAGGGGAAAGTATGAATGTAAAAGTTTTTGTGCGTGTGTGTGTGTATTTACCTAATTGTAGAATACAGGAAAGGAGCAACACTCATTGGGTCCCATCTCATACTCGCTAGTTTATTGTACCAAGCCTCAAATTCATGTAAGGATTGTGTGTATTTACCTAGTTGTATTTTACAGGAAGGGGAGCTATGCAGATGGTGACCCATTTTTATATCTCGCAAGATCAAGTTTGTTCTTAAATTCTTGTATTGTGTTTGCACACACTATTTTTTTGTCCAATTTGTTCCATATATCTATCACTGTGTGGGAAGCTGTGCTTTTTCAGGTCTCTTCTGTAGCTGTCCTTTTTGAGTTTCATGCATGTCCTCGTGTTTTTCCTCTGTCCCACTTTAATAAGTACTCTCTATCAAGGCGTTCCTTTCCTTTCATAATCCTGTAGATGGGTAATAGGTCCCCTCGTTCTCTTCTTTGTTCCAGGGTCAGCAATGCCAGTTCAGCCAATCTTTGTTCATAAGTCAAGTTTTTGTGTGTGTGTTTGTGTTTGTTTTTACCGAGTTGTATTATATGGGAAGGGGAGCTATGCTCATGGTGACCTGTCTTTTTACCTCACAACATCTATTTTGTTCTGAAATTCATGTATGGTGTGTGCACACACTATTGTTTTGTCCAATTTGTTCCAGATATCCATCACTGTGTGTGGAAAGCTGTTTTTTTTTTTCCAGATCTCTTCTATAACTCCTTTTTGAGTTTCTTTTCATGTTCCCTTGTTTTCCTTCTATCCTAGTTTAGTAAGCCTTCTCTGTCAAGGACTTACATGACTTTCATGATTCTGTAAATTGCCAACAGATTGCCTTTCTCTTCTTTGTTCCAAGGGTGATAGTTCCAGCTTAGACAATCTCTGCTCGTATGTCAGTTTTGAAAGTGTATGTGTGTGTATGTGCATTTGTTTTTCATTTATTCAACTTGAAAAAAGATTAAATCCCAGTCAGAGTGAGTATACGTAATGTGTCAGTTAGCCTACAGTGTCGTTGCACTGTGACCCTAGAGTTACTGAGGAAAATTGTCACCCTCTTGAGCATATATTCTTATATTTTCCAACATGGTGGAATTTAGTATATTAAGACAGCAGGGCAGAACTCATTGTAGTGGATTTAAATTGGACAAATTTATTTTTAAGGAGGAAATAGGCAAGAACTTGTTGACCAGTAGATTGGTTAACAAATGGAGTAGACTTAGTAACAATGTAGTGAGCACTCAAACTATTGGCTGTAATTTTCAGCAGAATATATATATATATATAATATATATATATATGTATATATATACACATACATATATATATATATATATATATATATATATATGTATATATATATACACACATTTATATATATATATATATATATATATATATATATATATATATATATGTATATATATATACACACACATTTATATATATATATATATATATACATACATACATACATATATACATACACCAAATGCTTTTTCCCCCTTACACAGGGGGTAGCCAAAAAGAAAAAGGCATAGAAATCGCTCCCACCCATTTCATTTCCCATATATTCCACTCCCCTCCACCCTCCTCCCTCCCTCCTGTCTTGGCACCTCCTGGATGACGGGTCATCCCTGCATCCTGTCCACTGCCCTGGGTCAGAAGCAGTGTCGCAAGACACAACACATCCACAGCAAGGCCGCTTCATAAATTCGGTGACCCCCCCCTCTCCATCACCTCATGCAGGAAAGGAGAAGATGGGGAGAAATCCCTTTGGGCTGCATTTTTTTTTTTTTTTTTTTTTTTTTTTCTTTCTTTTCTTTCCTCATACATACTTCCTCACCCCCATCCATCACCCACTCCCCCTCATGCATCACAGCCTCATCTATACACAACCCTTTTCCATTCACCCCTATCTTCTGTCCTCTCCCGTCCTTCCTCTACAGACATTCCTCTCTTTTGTAAAGCCCCTTTCACCCCATCCATCCATCTCATCCTAGGACGCCCCCTCATATTCACTCCTTCCACCTCCGCCTTCCACACTTCATTTACTAATCTTTCTTCACTCATTCTTTCCATGTGTCCAAACCATCCTAATACTCTTTCGTCAACCCTATCTCCCAGCTCCCTTTCCACCCCTGTTCTCCTCCTCACCTCCTCATTTCTCACTCTATCTAGCCTAGTAACCCCTATCATACTTCTCAGACATTTCATCTCAAACACATTCAAACTCCTTCTCTCTTCTTCTCTCATGTTCCATGTTTCTGCCCCGTACATTGCTGTTGGCACAATCACTCCTTCATATAACCTCCTCTTAGCATCCATTCTCAGATGTCTATTCCTCATTACACTTTTTAATCCACCAAGGCATTTACTCGCTTCTCTCAATGTACATTCTACTTCCACCCCCACTCCTCCCTTTCCTGTCACATTTGCACCCAAGTATCTGAAACTATCCACTTCCTCCAGTTTCTCACCCTTAATACTCACTTCCAGCCTACTGTCACTCTCACCCCTTGTACATCTCATCACCTTACTTTTGCCCACATTTATCTTCAGCTTCCTTCTTTCACACCTTCTCAAACTCTGTCACTAACTTTCTCAATCCCTCCTCTGATCCTGCTACAAGCGCAGTGTCGTCAGCAAACAACAGCTGGCTCACCTCCCACTTTTCTCCATTTTCTTTAATCATCTCCAACTGAAGATGGGAAAAAGTATACATGTCAAGATGTTAACTAGAATAAAGCAATTATAGTATTCCAATGTTGAAAAGGAAAGATAAAAGGCTTAGCATTATATTTTTCCCCCCAAGGAGATGTTCACCCATCTCTCTTCTGAAAATGTTGTGCTTTATAGTAATTATGTTCCAACCAATGTTTAATGATGATTCTCAGTGACTTTAGCATGAAAATTTGTAATTGGTAGATAATTTGTTCAAAATAAATGGCTGTTATGATGTAAGGTTCTTATATCTAATGAGGATGAAATTGTATTTAGGTAGATCATTACTGTATTTCTATTGTACCAATTTCAATCACTCCTTCATACAGTCTCCTCTTCGCATCCATTCCTAAATGTCTATTCCTCATTACACTCTTTAATCCACCAAGGCATTTACTCGCTTCTCTCAATCTACATTCTACCTCCACCTTCACTCCACCTTTTCCTGCTGCACTTGCACCCAAGTATCTAAAACTATCCACTTCCTCCAGTCGCTCTCCCTTAATGTTCACTTCCAGTCTACTGCCACTTTCACCCCTTGTACATCTCATCACCTTACTTTTACCCACATTTATCTTTAGCTTTCTTCTATCACATAAGAGAAGAAGAGAGAAGGAGTTTGAATGTGTTTGAGATGAGGTGTCTGAGAAGTATGGTGGGGGTTACTAGGCTGGATAGAGTGAGAAATGAGGAGGTGAGGAGGAGAACAGGGGTGAAAAAGGAGCTGGGAGATAGGGTTGATGAAAGAATATTAGGATGGTTTGGACACATGGAAAGAATGAGTGAAGAAAGACTAGTAAAAGAGGTATGGAAGGCAGATGTGGAGGGAGTGAACATGAGGGGACGTCCTAGGATGAGGTGGATGGATGTGGTGAAGGGGGCTTTGGGGAAGAGGGGAATGTCTGTTGAGGAAGGAAGGGAGAGGACGGAAGACAGAGGTGAGTGGAGAATGGTTGTATATGGATGATGTTGTGATTGCATGAGGAGAAATGGGCGGGGGGGGTGGGGGGTAGTATGTGTGAGTAAATTTTGACACAGCCCGAAGGGATTTCTCCCCGTCCTCTCCTTATATGCAAGGGGGGACGGAGAGGGGGGGTCACCGATTAAATGAAGCGGCCTTGCTGTGGATGTGCTGTGTCTTGCGACACTGCTTCTGACCCAGGGCGGTGGGCAAGGTGCAGGGATGACCCGTCATCCAGGTGGTGCTCAGATGAGAGGGAGGGTGGGAGGGGTGTGGAGTGTATTATGGATGAAATGGGTGGGAGTGTTTTTATGCCTTTCCCTTTTTGGCTACCTCCCTTGAAAGGGGGAAAAAGCCTTGGTATATGTATGTATGTATGTACCAATTTCAATAATCTAGATAGATTATGATATGTGAATAATCTTTGTATGAACAGATTAATCTTGATACATTTTAAGGAGGTTGTATGAGTCCAGGATCACAAAGCTGCACCCCAGGATACAATAGTAATTAGCCATCCTCTCCCATGCATTGGGAAATAGGAAACCCTTGGAAGGGCATAACCCTGTCAGTTGCAGCGAGCCACTGGATTTATTTAGGCTTATCTTTGTGTTGCCTCCCCATCTCACCCATTTGTTACATAAGGGAAGTAACCAAAATAAATGATGATACAGTTCAATGTCCCAGAAGGTTAGGACAGGAAATGAAATAAGTAAATAAAACTAATGGAAATTACCCCCATCAACACAGGTATGGAGAAACTTAGAAAGCTGTACCTGGGCAACAACCCCATTGTGCGTTTGGAAGGACTGCAGTTCCCTGTCCTCCCCCATCTTGACACCATCTCCCTCCGAGACTGCCACATCAACTACATTCACAACTATGCTTTTTCAAACCTTCATCATGTGAAATCAATCAGGTGAGTTTCATGTTGAATAAATGGCAGGCTTGTGGTTGGTTTTAAGTTATAACCATGCCAGTTTAATAGATGTTTGAAGAATTTGAGTACTCATAGTTCACAACTACATTTTTATACAAACCTTCATCATGTGAAATCAGTCAGGTCAGTTTCATGTTGAATAAATGGCAGGCTTATGGTTAAGTTATAAGCATGCTAATTCAATAGGTAGATGTTGAA
Source organism: Oratosquilla oratoria (assembly GCF_046742065.1). Taxonomy (NCBI): domain Eukaryota; kingdom Metazoa; phylum Arthropoda; class Malacostraca; order Stomatopoda; family Squillidae; genus Oratosquilla; species Oratosquilla oratoria. Next base: position 3,262,751 of record NC_134792.1, read on the forward strand.
GAAATTGTTTGAGTAGCTCATACTATGGTGTTGGATATTATATAATTTCTATATACAGTAAGGATTATTAAGTATGGAACTTAGTGTTTAAAACAATTTTGAATGGAGAATATGGAAGTTTTTGATGAGTGTTTTATATTCTTATGATATTTGGAGTGAGAACTATGATTAAAATCTAGTTTTCACTTAAAATTTCAGGTAGTATCTTTCACAAAATTATTTGTATTTACTATTTTATCCATAGGCTCAAATGTTCAAGGACTTGACCTTTGTTAGCTTCATTTTGTTTATATATTTGTTTTTGGGTCTTTTAATGTGTGTGGATGTGGTATAGATGAGAGTGAGAGGGAAAAGATGGATAGTATGTTTGCGAGAAGAAAGATGGATGTGTTGGCATTGAGTGAAACTAAGTTGAAAGGGAGGTGCAAATGTGAGTTTGGAAGTGTAGTTGGGAGGTTCTTAGGAGTGAAGAGAGGATGAGGGAGGAAGGGGGTGGCTGTGTTAATGGGTGGGGAGATAGGTGTGTGGTGGAGTGGAGTGAGTTTTCTTTGAGGTTGGTGTGGATGGAGGTGGAGCTGGGAAGGGAAGTGTGGGTTTTGTGAGTGCATGTGGGCCTGGTAGTGGGGGGAGTGTGGGGGGTTTGACTTTTTGGATGGATTTGGATGAGTGCATAGAGGAGTTGGGGAGAAATGTCAAAGTAGTGGTGTTGGGAGACCTTAGTGCTGGGGTGGGAGATGAACCAGTAGAAGGGATGGTTGGGAGATGTGGAATTCTAGGAAGGAATGGTAGTGGAAAGTTGATGGTGGAGATGTGTCTAGAAAGAGAGTTGATGATAGCAAATACAGTGTTTAGGAGGAAGGTCAGGCATGGGTGCACATGGGAGAGGGTGGTGGATGGAAGGGTGGCAGATTGATGGTTGATGGACTATATAGTGGTAACCAGCAGTATGATAGGAAGAGTTAAGGATGTAAATTTTCTAAGGGAAGAGAGTGGGGGCGTATTAGATAATTTTTTGGTGGAAGGTGGGTTGAGAGTGGAGGATAGGTGGAGAAAGAGGAAAAGGACAAGGTAGGGAGGTACTTAGAGTGAACTGCTTAAATGAGGAAGAAAGGGAGAAGGAGTATAAGAAGAAGCTAAGAGAGGAGTGGGAGTAAGTGAAGGATGGATTAGAACTAGGAGTGGAGGGGGAATAGGGATGGTGCAAGGAGGGAGCCATGAGGTGTACGGGGATGGTGTGTTGGGCTGGGAAGAAATAGAAGGAAGGGTAGTGAGTGGTAGAATGAGGAAGCAGGGAAGGGTGTAGAAGAGGGGAAGCAAGCTTTCGTAGATTGGTTGCAAATTGGGACGGGAATCATATGAGAGTTATAAAGTAAAGAGAAGAGAAGTAAAGCATAAGATAAAGGAGGCAAGGAGGAAAGGAGATGTGAAATGGGGTAGGAGTGTGACAAAGGATTTTGAAAGTAGTAAAAAAATGTTTTGGAAGGAAATTAAGAAAGGAAGGGGAGGCAAATTAAGTAGAGAAGAAAAGGTGAGATGATAGTGGAAGAGAAGGCAGTGAGAGGAAGGTGGGCAGAGTGTTTTGGGGAGTTGCTGAATGTGAGGTAGTTGCAGTGGGAAGTGCTGGGAAAATGACTATGATGAGTGAGGAAAATGGAGGAGAAATAGGGAAAGATGAGGTAAAGGCAGTTGTTAGGATGATGAGAGCAGGTAAGGCACCTGGATTGGATGGATGCCATGCAGAATGTCTGAAAAAAGGAGGTACAGTGGTGGTGGACTGGCTGGTGAAGTTGTTTAATGATTGTTTAAGAGAGGGTAGGGTGCCGGAGGACTGGAGGAGTGCCTGTATAATTCCACTTTACAAGAGAAAAGGGGACAAGTGTGAGTGTGGTGGTTTCAGAGGGATCAGCTTGTTGGGTGTAGTTGGGAAGGCTTATGGGAGGGTCTTGATTGAGAGGATTAGGAGAGGAAGGGAGTGATTGGTGGGGAGCAGTGTAGGTTTGGGACAGGTGGAGGTTGAATGGATCAGATTTTTGTGGTGAGACAGATATGTGAGAGAGCTATGGGAAAGGGTAAGGATGTATTTTGGGATTTTATGGATCTGGAAAAGGCTTGTGACAGGGTGGACAGGGGGGCGCTGTGGGGGGTGTTACAGATATGTGGGATGGGAGGAAAGCTTTTAAGAGCAGTGAAGAGTTTTTATGAGTGTGGTGGAGCTTGTGTTGGGATTAGATGTGGAAAGAGTGAGTGGTTTGAGGTAGGGGTGGGACATTGTCAGGGATGTGTTGTGTTGCCCTGGCTATTCAATTTATACATGGATGGGGTGGTGCGAGAGGAGAGTGCAGGGGTGGTGGGTTGGGGATTAGAGATGGTTAAAGAAGGTGGAGAGGGGTGGGAGATAGGCCAGTTGTTGTTTGCTGACGATGCTGCACTTGTGGCAGGATCGGGGGAAGGATTAGGAAAGTTGGTGGCAGAGTTTGGGAAGGTGTGCGAGGGGAAGGAAGTTGAAGACAAGTGTGGGTGAAAGTAAGGTGATGAGATGTACATGGGGAAAGAATGGTAGCAGCCTGGAAGTGAGTGTTAAGGGAGAAAGACTGGAGGAAGTGGGTAGTTTTAGATACCTGGGTGCAAATGTGGCAGGAAAGGGAGAAGTGGAGGTGGAGGTAGAATGTAGATTGAGAGAAGCGAGTAAATGCCTTGTGGGATTAAAAAGTGTGGTGAGAAATAGATATTTGGGAATGGATGCTAAGAGGAGATTGTATGAAGGAGCGATTGTGCTGACAGCACTGTTTGGAGCAGAAACGTGAAACATAAGGGAGGAAGAGGAGGAGTTTGAATGTGTTTGAGATAAGGTGCCTGAGAAGTATGATAAGGGTTACTAGGCTAGATAGTGAGAAATGAGGAGGTGAGGGGGAGCGCAGGGGTGTAAAGGGAGTTGGGAGATAGGGTTGATGAAAGAGTATTAGGATGGTTTGGATGCATGGATGGAATGAATGAAGAAAGACTCGTAAAAGAGGTGTGAGGGGTGGGAGTGGAAGAAGTGAACATGGGGGAGGGGCGAGCTAGGATAGGATGGATGGATGGGGTGGGGAGGCTTTGGGAGGGAAGTGGGTGGATGGGAGGAAGGACGGGAGAGGACAGAAGGTATGGGTGAGTGGAGAGAGGTTGTATATGGATGGTGCTGTGATGTATGAGGTGGAGTGGGTGGGGGATGGGGGGTGAGGGAGTGTGTGTGAGAACTAAATTGATGCAGCCTGAAGGGATTTCTCCCCATCTTCTCTTTTTCTGCATGAGGGGACAGAGAGGGGAGGTTGGTGATTTAATGAAGCGGCCTTGCTGTGGATGTGCTGTATCTTGTGACACTGCTTCTGACCCAGGGCAGTGGACAACATGCAGGGATGACCTGTCATCCAGGAGGTGCCAAGATAAGAGGGAGGGAAGAGGGTAGAGGGGAGTGGAGTATGTTGGGGATGGAATGGGTGGGAGTGGTTTATGCCTTTATTTTTTGGCTACCTCCCGTGTAAGGGGGAAGAAGCCTTTGGTATATATGTATGTATATATTTGTTTACTTTGGGATGCTTGCTGTTGCATATTGTAAAGTAGTGCAAAGTAGGTTCTGGTTTTTCATCATTTCTCCATCCATAAAATAATTTTTTTTTCTTTTTGGCAGATATCTTTGTTGTGTGACAAATTCTCTATGATCAACACGCAAAGTCTTCTCATTTGCTTTTCTAATTGTTTTATTTCTGGTTGAGTGCATCATTGTCTTTTTGAGCTTTTGCCCAGTTTTGGTACTTTGCATTTTTGGTACTGGACTTTATTAACCACACATTGCTCCAGTCATGAATTGTCTAGATCTCTTTTGTAACAGTTTGAAGTCTTCATGATTTTTGTATCATCTGCAAACATACAAATGTATTTGTCATGCCTTTCATCATGCCATTTGAGTAAACTAAGAACATTACAGGTGCAAGTATTGACCCATGAGGAACTGCTAATCACTGTCCTTTATCTTGACATCTCCTTTACTACTGTCCTCATATATTGCTTTTTCAAAAAATCCCCCCTTCATTCCAAGAGGTTGCCTTTTAGGTCTTCAGTCTGCTATAATTTCCATGTTAGTTGTTTGTGAGGTACATTGTTTGTTGAAGGGTATCTAAACCCAGATCTTCCTCACCTGAACTATATTGTCACTGCACAGTCATTTCCCATTTGAGAATAAATGTGTCAGTCATTGTTTCTTGATACTTGGTACAGTTCCAATCCCTTGTATTACTGGGACATATGCTACCATGAAGTCTGTTCTATATATCTATGTGGATCTAATTCTTAGATTTTTGCCTCAGTCCTGCCTTCACCCAATATCACTATTGTTCTGTTATTTCTCACTGCGATCATCATCCAACTTTCCATTTTATATTTTCTCTTATATAACACTTGACTATGCCTCCATAGCATGGTACCCAACAATCAAGACACTTTATAAACAACACAAAATCAAGCTTTAAGATTAGTAACTTGTTTCCCTCTCATCTTAGCTCCTCCTAGTAGTAATATACAGGAAAATGAGCTACACCTTAGAGATCCCATCTTTCTCCATCAGACACATTTGGATTTGAACTCTTGTTTTAGATTGCACTATGTCTTCTTTCTGGCTAATCCATGAATTGACATGTACATAACACTGTTTCTTGATATTGCCTCAAACCAAGAGTTTTCTTTCATTTTTATCCAGTCTTTTCTCTGATCTGAACACCACAGTCATGTCATCTCCCTTCTCTCTTTAATGATAGCATGTCCAATGTCTTGCCTTCTTCATCCACGAGGGGAACAAAGGTGGTGGATAGGAGTGGGTGTGTGCTTTTGACTTGGGTCCTCCCTCATAAGGGGGAGGAAGCCCTTGGTATACAGATAGATGTCCAATATGTCTCATCTCTTCTCTTATGGATTGTGTGCTAGGCTGGGAATAAATTACTGTTCTTTGTATTCTCTCAACCTTATTTATATATCTTTTATGTGGGGACCACACTGCCACTGCATATTCTGATCAGGGGCAGATAAGGCTCTGCATTATTTTTTTTTTATCATCCTTATTCATGTAGTCAAAAGTCATTTTATGTTTTATCAACAATGTTCATGTCTTGCCTACAATCTTGCTATGTTTGTTGTTTAACAAGTTATTACCAACACTCCAGATCCTTCCCCTTTTTTGTTTTGGTAATTGTTTCACTTCCCATGGGTCTTGCAGGTCTTCTGCCAGAGAACTCGGGGGCAACAAATTAATTGATTGATTTCACCTTCCTACAAGTAATCCATGGGTCTTGTTCTGCTTTTGCCCAATTCCAATACTTTGTATTATTTGGTGCTGATGTTAATTTTCCACAATTACCTTAAGATGTATACTAAAATGGGTGGTGGGTGGGTGAATGCTTTGGCTGGCCACCTCCCAGGGAAGAAGAAACCTTTTGGTATTTAGATAGATGGATAGACTGTGTAATTCTTTCTAAAACAAATTGCAGTCTTCTTGTTCTTTTATTTCTGTCATGTTCTTTCCATTCAATGCAAACAAGTTAGTGTAGCTTGTCATAGCCTCAATCACGTCATTCATGTAGATCAAGGATAATGTGAATACTGACCCTTGTAGGACTCCACTAATCACTGCTCTCCATCCTGACATCTTATTTTCTTTAACTACTCTTTTTATGTATTGGTCTTTCAAGAAATCCAGTTTAATAGAGTACCTGTAAACCATTCATTATGCTTCAGTTTCCATTGTACTTAAGGGGGTACGCGACACCTGGGGGGGTGAATTTGGTCAAGATATGGCATTTTTCAAAACTGTGTTCAAAATGTTCGTATACCACTTAGAAATAAATCCCGACAAATAATTTTCCAGCCGCGCACAATTTAAAGGTCCTAGGTGAGGTTTAAAGGGACAGATTTAAAGGCGCAGCCCACACTAGAGGGAGGCGTGCTACTTAGGACCTTCAGGCGCAGCGAATAATGTTGAAATTTGATTGCATTTACACTCGCCCAGGTGGTGGAGGGAGAATATTTCGCCAACTTTGTGCGAAACTAAGCGTTAGTTCCCGGCTAGCTCTGAAAAGGGAAGTACGCATGTCTCATGAGCTCTCATTGCAATCTATTACTTTAGCTAGTACATATTACTCTTTAGTACAGTCATCATGGGTAGCAAAAAGAACAAAAGAACATCACAATGACAAAAAACAGCAGTTAAAGATGGCAAGCAGTCAAAGACGACTAAAGATCTCACCACCTCTCACTCCACCACCGCCCTCACCTGCACCTCTGTGACGGTGACAGAGGTAAAGGACAACATTAGACTAAACAATTCAAAGAGGAAGATTAAATCCAAAGAAGAAAGCAAGAGGAAAAAGATCAAGGCTATACAAGGGACATCATATGATGCTGGAGGGGGTGCCCTACCAACATAGATTGGCGAGGGGAATCTGATGAGGAAAGAGAAGGCGCCCACTACTGGAAAATAAACCTCTTTCCAATTATTTAGATACCCTGAAGACCCCCAGCAGAGAGGTTTCATATGAAGAAACTGCCAAAGGTGCAAAAAAGCAAATTATATGATGATGTCGTCTGTGCGTCGTCACTACTGTGACATACTTATACTTTAGTTTTTCAGTATTTAAAGTACTTATAATTAAAATATGTTGATAATTTTTACTGTACTTACTTATTATATAATAAGAATTAAGCCATGAAAAAATCAGTCAAATTGGTGAAACTATAAGCAAGTTACAGATATATTCATATTTAAAGTTGCCATATCTCCGTTCGATATTTTTCTACTTTTTTTTAATCATAAAAAATCTAATATACATCAGATTTAGATGAAACTTACAGGGAATATTACTTTTAGTAACTGCTAGGGCCGATCGTTCGAATATTTTGAATAGGATGAAAGAATTCAGAGTAATAATGGAAACGAGCAAAAAAATTGTATTTTTCACGATTTTTGCCAGACATTAAAATTGAAATGCCTGTATGCAAAAGTATAAAGGAAATTGTTCAATTACTCAATGACCGGCCCTAGGTGTGCCTACTGACTAATCATAGCCAAAATATAAAACAAATTGGTCCATGTATTATGGTGCTGTGCACTTTTAAATGTCGCTACTGGTATACGTACATGTGTACATGTGTACATGTGTACATACATCATTCTGCTTCACCTAAAATGTAGGCAATATGGATACCTATTTACCTGAAAAGTTTCAGCTCTTTACTCTAAATATTTTAGAAAATGACCTCCAGGTGTCGCGTACCCCCTTAAATGTGAGGTACCTTGCAGAAGGCTTTCTTTAGATCTAAGCCTCCCTGTCTTGCAGCACACCAACCAAAATGTTCATCTCTTGAAGATATTAACCTATCTTTCACAATTCTCTTTTACAATTTTGTAGTAATGCTAGCCAGGGACACTGGTATTTGATAAAGGGTAACTTCTTTTTGTTCATTTTTTGAATTGAGAATTTTCTCACATCTGAATAAATCTGACTGCCAGCTGTCTAAATAAAGGTGCAAGTAAAATAAAAAGTAAGTTAACATATATTTACACCCTTTCATCTTGTGAGGGTTCCCCCAAATGAATAAAATTAACTGGTAGCATTTAAGATCAAGGTATGTAAAAGAATAGCTAAATGGTTAAAGAATATGATTCTTAAATATTCTTTTGTTTTATTGATTAGGATATCAAACAACAAACTTTCACGACTACAGTCCGAGCTGTTTACCAACAACACACAGTTAAAAGAACTGGAGCTACAAGGCAACATGTGGAACTGTGACTGCCGACTCAAGAACTTTGTCCACTGGGTCCTTAACAAAAACTATGTCAAGAGGGTAAGTGATTTGTTGTACCAAGTTCTTTTATTTTAGGTTATCAGAATTTTTAAAATAAGAAATTAAAAGAGGAAGAGGAGGCGAATCAAGTAGTGAAGAAAAGGTAAAAGGTGCAGATGGAGAGATGATAATGGAAGAGAAGGCAGTAAGAGGAAGATGGGCAGAGTATTTTAGGGAGTTGCTAAATATGAAGGAAGATAGGGAGGGAAATGTAGTTGCAGTGGCAAGTGCTAAGAAAATGGCAGTGATGAGTGAGGAAAATAGAGGAGAAATAAGGAAAGATGAGGTGAAGGCAGTTGTTAAGATGATGAGAGCAGGTAAGGCACCTGGGTTACATGAGTGTCATGCAGAATGTCTGAAAAAAGGAGGTACAGTGATGGTGACTGGCTGGTGAGGTTATTTAATGTTTGTTTAAGAGAGGGTAGAGTGCCAGAGGACTGGAGGAGTGGGTATATAGTTCCACTTTACAAGGGAAAGGGGAACAGGTGAGTGTAGTAGTTTCAGAGGGATCAGTTTATTAAGTGTAGTTGGGAAGGCTTATGGGAGGGTCTTGATTGAGAGGATTAGGAGAGGAACAGTTGTTGTTGTCGTTCCCTAGACTGTCTGTCCGAGCAGTCCCGTCTCCCCAAGGAAGGCCACAGCCGAAACTGGGTTTTCCCACAAATCCTTTATAGAGTGTATGTTGTGTTGTTTGGAGAGGAACAGTGTGAGTAATTGGTGAGGAACAAAGTGTGTTTAGGACAGGGATTGCATGGATCAGATTTTTGTGGTGAGACAGATATGTGAGAAAGGTTTAGGAAAAGTTAAGGATGCGTTTTGGGCCTTTATGGATTTGGAAAAGCTTATGACAGGGTAGACAAGAAGGCACTGTGGGAGGTATTGCAGATATATGGGATAGGAGGAAAGCTTTTAAGAGCAGTTAAAAGTTTTTATGAGAGTAGTAGAGCTTGTGTTAGAATCAGAAATGGAGAGAGTGAGTGGTTTGAGGTAAAGGTGGGACTTTGCCAGGGATGTTTGATGTCACCTTGGCTGTTCAATTTATACATGAATAGGGTGGTGCTAGAGGTAAATGCAAGGGTAATGGGTCAGGGATCGGAGATGGTTAAAGAAAATGGAGAAAAGTGGGAGATAAGCTGGTTGTTGTTTGTTGATGACACTGCACTTGTACCAGGATCAGAGGAGGGATTGAGGAAATTAGTGACATATTTTGGGAAGGTGTGCAAAAGAAAGAAGATAAAGATAAATGTGGGTGAAAGGTGATGAGATGTACAAGGGAAGAAAGTGGCAGCAGACTGGAAGTGAGTATTAAGGGAGAGAGACTGGAGGAAGTGGATAGTTTTAGATATTTGGGTGCAAATGTGATGGGAAAGGGAGGATTGGTGGTGGAGGTAGATTGTAGACTGAGAGAAGCAAGTAAATGCCTTGTGGGATTAAAAAGTGTAATGAGAAATCGAAATTTGGGAATGGATGCTAAGAGGAGATTGTATGAAGGGATGGTTGTGCCAGCAGCACTGTATGGTAAAGAAACATGGAATATAAGAGAGGAAGAGGAGTTTGTGTGAGATGAGGTGCCTGAGAAGTATGATAGGGGTTACTAGGCTGGATAGAGTGAGAAATGAGGAGATGAGAAGGAGAGTGGGGGTGGAAAAGGAGTTGGGAGGTAGGGTTGATGAAAGAGTATTGGGATGGATTGGACACATGGAAAGAATGGGTGAAGAAAGATTAGTAAAAGGTATGTGGAAGGCAGAGGTGGAAGGAGTGAACATAACAGGGTGACCAAGGATGAGATGGATGGATGGGTAAAAGGGGCATTGGGAAAGAGGGGAATGTCTGTTGAGGAAGGATGGGAGAGAATAGAAGATAGGGGTGAATGGAGTGTGGTGGTGTATGGATGATACTGTGATGCATGGAAGGGAGTGGGTGGGGGATAGGGGGTGAGGGAGTATGTGTGAAAAATAAATTGATGCAGCCTGAAGGGATTTCTTCCTGTCTTCTCTGTTTCTGCATGAGGGGGTGGAGAGGGGGGTTCCCAATTTAATGAAGCAACTTTGCTGTGGATGAGCTGTGTCTAGCGACACTGCTTCTGACCCAGGGCAGTGGGCAAGATGCAGGGATGACCCATCATCTAGGAGGAGCCAAGATATGAGGGAGGGAGGGGGGTGGATGGGAGTGGAGAATGTGGGAATGGAATGGGTGGGAGTGGAAGTGGATTTTATGCCTTTGTTTTTTGGTTACCTCCCTTGTTTCAGGATTTGTGTCACATTTCATATATTTCATTTAAATAATATAGAATACATGAAAGCCCAAAAGGTAAGAATACCTTTTGGACTTTCATGGATTTGAAGAAAGTATATAACTGGGTTGACAGAGAGGCAGTATGGAGGTATTATGGGTATATGGGATAGGGTTAAATTTAATGAGGGTCATCAAAAGTTTTTATCTGAGTACAGCTTGTATGAAGGTTAGGTTAAAAAACTACACCAGCAATATATCACTTAAGTGCCTACAGCAAACTGCACCATACAAATACAAAAATTCATTCACACCCAGATTGTAAAACAAGCACTTCATGACCAACCACCAAACAAATTCTGTACTCCATCAAACCCACCCAGATATTAGCCCCACAAAAAATCACTCCCAAGAAAAACAAAAACGACACTAGAACAACTGCATTCTGATCACCGTCCAGCACTAAAACAGTACCATCACAGAATAGGTTTGGTCACAGAAGCAAACTGTCCCAGATGCAACCATCACACAGAAGACACTAAACACGTCATCTTAAGCCTCATTGACACAGGGCTAGTTTAGTATTCACTAGTGCTAGTGACTTGTAAACTACTCCTCTACTTGCCCACTGTCAATGAAAAGTTAGTGCCTCCAAACTATCCTAGTGTCAACACTTACTTGCCAGGTAAGTTAACTTGCAGCTAGCACTAGCAGCTACTAAATTAGCTCTGTGTTGACAAGCCTTTACTCTGACCAACCATTGCTGTACCCAGTCACCAACACATTATTTCTTCCTTTCTGAATTATGGGCCAAACTGTGGTTCCCCTGCAAGAGAGACCAGAAGGCAACAGACTGATTGTTTGTAAACTATTCATTTTCCAGCTTGGAAATATGAAATTTTATTGTGAACTAATGAAGTACTTTGTGCAAGTTAAAGTTTAAATTAACAGACAAATTATTTTCTTATTGCAGTAATAATTGAATAATAACTTTGTTCCATTATTTCAGAATACCCTAAAATGTACCGAGCCTGAACGTTTATCTGGACGCCAGTGGGAAACTGTAGAATTGAAGGACTTGGCCTGTAAGCCTGTACTAGAAGTCCCTCGAGCTGTTGTAGCTGCACGCCTGGACACCAATACATCTCTTGCCTGCCACGTATCAGGAGACCCCCTTCCGTCTGTGAAATGGGTGCTGAATGGCAGAGTGCTGACAAACATGTCAGTAATCCCTTACTCACAGCCAGAGCAAACATACATGTTACACAACACTATCGAGGGTCTTACACACTGGTCTTATTTGACTATCACCCACCTGACGGAGCATGACCTGACAGACTACACTTGTGTTGGGGAGAATACGGCTGGACTGGTAGAACGCAATGTTTCCCTTGTTTTAGATTCTCCTGTGCTGTTCCCATCCACCCCACACACACCCCTTGACCTCTATGTAATCATCGCCATTGTTACTGCAGCCATTCTCCTCCTCCTCCTTATTATTGTTCTCATTTGCTGTTGCTGGCGAAGACGAAAAAGGAGGAGAGCTGAGGACAAATCAAGGCTAAATGGTTCTGCTGGAGGACACGTGGAACACAAGAACATAATGATTGTCAACCCTGTCGAGAAGCCACCGAGAAACTACGAGAAAGTTCCCCAGAATGATATTGAATTGACTAACCTCAGTGGCCAGAGTGAAGCAGGGGCACACAGGAACTACGATGAGCTAAACTACCCTGAAGGAGCACCTGAGGGACAAGGAGCTGGACCTGCAGTAGCACCTATGGAAGAAGAAGAGGACATGACGGTCACCCTCGACACAACTTTGCCAATAGATGGTGCCATGAGTGTTTCAGCTAGTTACCCATCTCATGAGTACCCTCCAGCCCACTACCCTGACCTGCTTGACCATCGTGTACCCCGAACAGTCTCTCCAACATCCCTCTCCTACCAGTCCCTCAACCGTGCAGTACCACACTTTCAACAGTTAGCCTATGGTGAGCCAGTTCCTGCAGAGTATCGGTACAGCTATGTGCATCCAGCTGAATTCAGTCAACAGCCACACTATCCAGCACCTCAGCACCCACGGCCTGGTTATGTCACACTGCCACGGCGACCACGGACTCCATCTTGGGGAGGTAGCAGCAGTACCACCAGTGCCAAGCCGTCTACCTCTGTCAAGTTTGACCCCATCTATGACACTGTTGGGCCACGTACCTCTGCAGACGGAACCTCGCGAACAGACTTGACGCGGAGAGTGCTCGTAGATCCGTACAGTCCTCGTACACCTATCTCATCGCCTCAGGCCCTTCCTCTCCACTATACATCAATTCAGGAGGAGGGTCACTACCCTCACCACACACCCTACCACCATACCTCTACACTCCCACGGTCAACTCCAAACCTACTTGATGGAGGATTGAGCCTGCCCATGACGTACCATCAGACATCCACCCCCATACAACCCCCAATTACATCACAGCCAGTTGCTCCTGTTATGGTAAATGCACCAACACATTCCCCAACACCCTCTACAGCCAGCACAGCCCGCACAGCTTCCCCAGCACATGTGCATCCTTCTGCTTTCCGGAAGTTCCCTCCAACAAAGAAATCTTCAAAGTCATCTTCACCTAGCTTGAATGGAGATAATTACACGCCAAACAGCCCATCAGCTCTAAATACTAGTAACGATTCTGCTCTAAGCGATTCTGCTTCCAACAACAACAACTACAAAACCAGTCTGAACAGCAAAAACAACAGCAGCTTTGACGCAGGAGGCAGTGAAGGGAGTAGTAAGGGGCGGCACCATGGGAGTGGAGGGAGTTCTTCACCACCCCCAGTTGTCATAAGCACAACACCCAAGAAAGTTCCTCCCAAGCCTCCACCCAAACCCAATGTGAAGAGACTCTCTGTTTCTTCCACTTTAAGTGATTCTGGAAGGAAGACTTCTATTGGTGAAGGAGGGGTCTTGTACCAGGATGAGGGACCTGACGGAACAGAAGTATGAGAGAGAGGCCTTGTAGATCCAAAGAAATGACTAAAACGAGGCAAGGAAACAAGGCAGAGAAAGACAGAATGAGGCACAAAAGACAAAGATGACAGAAATGACTGAATATGTCATTCAAGAAAAGGATGGAAATAGCCAAATATGAACTCTATTTTTTATCCATTTTACTTGAAATGTGTGTGCTTTGACTTAGGCACCCAGCTCCATATAAGGGCAAAATGGCCTTTAGTGGACATATATGATACTTAAAATGTTGATGAAAGAAGAAAAAGCTTTGATCCAAATTTGGTGGTGATAAGTGATGAGTGCTTTTTAACACTATAGGCCAGATATTGGATGAAGACAAAAAGATCCTAGCCAAACTAAGTCCAGCCTTGCACGGCTTCAGCTCCAGCCAGTACATGACCCCTGCAGTGATTCCAGAACCTATGGGGCCAGCCTGGTAGACCCGTTTCCATTGTGTTTTTGTAATCATGAGAAGGTAACAGGTTTTCACAGAAAAAGAATTTTTTTTTTTTTTCAATCCTTATTTTTGTGAGTTTGGATTTTTATTTGTTATAGAATGTGTTTATTTTTATGATGGTGGTTTAGATGCAAGACATCAACCATTGCTTGAGTTGTGTCTCAAATGATTTTCATTTTATGGTCCATGGCATATGTATGGGGTATATGATAATAGTGATTAGTTTAGGAAGAATGCTGATGTTAGTGCCGTGATAGAACACAACAGACAGTATTACTTCTTGTGGCAAAGTACACTTTAGTCCTATAGTGCACATCTCCAAAGCTGATTTCCAGTGTTGTCTCATTACATCTGTACAAGAGTACAAGAGCAGGAAGGGAAAGTGATCCAAGAGAAGAATCAGTGAAATGCTGCCAGTGACCACTGAAACATACCAAGTTGTGGTGCCAAGGAAAGAAGTGCTTTGAGAGCCAAAGGAGACTTGAAAAACGTCCAGATGGCAAAACAAATGAGCCCCTACTGAAGGTTTACTTTGCAGGCCAATATCAGACATTTAGTAATGCTAATGAAAAGTGTCAAAGAGTATATGCAGTGGTTTGGCTGCAGTGGAGTGTGCCTGTAGTGGTGGCATGGTGCATGATGAGAGGAGGTGCTCTGGAGAAAGAGACCATATTTGTGATTGTGTGTATTACTTAAGTTTGTGGTCAAGGACTACACAATCATACCACACTGTATGATACAGCAACATTTTGTATTTTAAGAGTGCTGTGCTAAGCTATAAAGCTGTAACATCTTCATGCAGGTTTATAGTGTCGTGCACAAGGCACTGTACTGTGGTGAGAACTACAGAATAGTGTTAAAGTTCAGTACCACATTGCAGTGTTGTAGTGTAGTACTCTACGCTATTACTACAGAACACCACTACAGTGTCAGTCTGTAGCTAGGTGGAGACTGCAAGCGCCTTCCACGTCCTCTGGGCCTTTCAGGACCAGAGGCCGCAACTTCCTATTTCTACGTCTTAGTCATAATAAGCAACGACCACCTGGATTTTGTACGAGTCATTGAGTCGTTGCCAAAGCCAAACCTGAAGCTTGGTTACTTGTCTTAAGGAATTTATCCAAAAAGAAAACATTTATTCAAAGTATTTTGGTAGAGTTTTGTTAATGTAATAGATTAAAAGAATATATTTTAGTCTCCTAGAGATGAAAGTAACGATGGTGATGATGATAGAACTGGCAATCCAGGTCTTGTGCTGTGAAGTGATGAACTATCACATCACATTGAAGCTGAGCAGTGGATAGAGAACTTCCGTGATTCTTGATCCTGTCCAGACTGCAGTAGATCTTTCAAGTGGTGAGAAGCCAAAGCGATATGGAAATGGTATTAGTGATGTGGAGGTTAGTTATATTTACATGGTGTTAGAAATGTCAAGATGTTAGTGATACATTACAAGCTTTTCCCCATCGCTCTTGTTTGGTCTTGTACTCTGTGTAGCTTTGTCTGGTAGCTAAGCTGTCGTAGATGGGGATGGAAGGGCACAAGGACTGTCAAACTGTCCTTGGTATTTTCAATATGAATGCTTAAGCATCGAATTAAGGAGGTCATTCAATGGGCTTTTTCTTTATCAGCCAAAGTAGGATTTTCATCTTCCTGCAAAAGTCTACAACAAGTATTTAATGCATTGAACAGCTGTTCTGACAGTTAACATTTCATAAACAGGCTTCAGTTCTTAGATGTGCTGATGACTTATTATGCTGCCAGCACTGAGGACATATGACATATTGTCATATATATTAGCTACACCACAGGCAGTTCTGTCACAGGAAAGCAAAATCCCCAAGTTCACATAAATTAACATAAGCTACATTTCATAGAGAAAGGGGTGAAGAAGATGACTTTCTTGCCATATGATGTTAGTTTGCAAGGTGTTACTTGGCAGTATTGTTGTCGTCCAGTAGATTCTTGCATGATCATAGAAGCAACAGCCATTTATGTTATGGCAGGTATAAGAAACCCTGAATGTTATGGTGGGTCCAGTGTAGCAGCCACTATTTACAGCCACACATCAGCCCTTCCTCCTCATGCTTCAATCCTCCTTTCCTGTGCTTGGCCAACAAGCTACCCAGCTGCTTTGTTTTTTGTTCATAGTTGTGGGCAACACAGCTTTACAACCTAAAATAAATGTTCTGGAAAGGAACAGCCTTTATCCATAGTTACTTTTCTTTTGCATACAAGTATAGAGAAATGAGTGTTTATACAGACATGGAAAAAAGTATTGCTAAGTCTTTTTTATTATTCCTTTACCCAAATGGTCCTCTCCTTTGCAATGTAGAGACAATGCATTGATAGGTTCACTGCATGGCAGGTGTTCAGGACCAGGGTATGGCAAGAGTGGGTAGCAACTCCAGTGATGGTTGGGGCCTCCGTGTAAGTCGGACGGCAGGGATTAGGCTATTAGATATATTGGCTGATTCTCTGTTTTAACTTATGTGACAAAGATGAGCTTGAGTCCTAGGTATCCTAGTTGAATTAACCACTACATTTAGAAAGTTAACATGTTAATTCCTTGGAGGGTTACAACGGCCACGGCAGCTCCAACTCGACATGGAGGAAAAAGTACAAAGCTTCGACTTTTAGGCAGTCCTTTTCTACTGTGGAGACCAGTTATGTAGGTAGTAGGGTGAAACAGGGAGAAGTGCAAGTGGAAGGGTGGCAATAATACTGATGGAAATTTGGTGACAACCCTGCAACCAGTTTGATCTCAAGCTACATGATAAGCCATAGGTTGACCAATGTTTGAAGATAATCTGATACTGGCATGCAAATGATAGAAAATAAAGAAGTGGAAGTGGAATTTAGGTCATTTTGCCTGCCCACAGGTGATAATGAAAATAATGAGAATTTTTTTGTTTTGTTTTTTCTTTTTTGAAGATGTAGGTGGACATTATCTGGCTACAAAGCTAAAGGATGAGTAACGAGGTGGATTGAGTAAGATAACTATTTTGGTTTTAAGTTAGTAAAGGTTAAATTTTAATTTGTTGGACTAGAATTCGTGTGTGAGTCACAAGATGTTCATTTTAATTTTGTGGTGAATGCAGATTCACATGAATGGTACAGTTATGTATTTTGAAGTAATTTATAGTCTATTGGGTATAATGTGGAAGAAAAAACTAAGACTTGTGGAGGCGTGAGATTTCATTCTGAATTGCTCTTATTGTTTGATCATATAGATGGACAATTAATATTCTATTTGTTGTGTTTGGCAATTTGAGATTGTTTAGCATCAGCAACAACAAGACAGGAGTAAGATATGTTTGAGGACAATCGTAGACCTGAGATGGTGTCATACTGGAGTTTGTAAATAAATCCTTCTGCATGCACCCTGTTATGTGTGCATTGTATGTGTGCAACGCAACTTATATAGGTTGTTTGATGGTGTACATGCAGAATGTGAGTGGTATCCATTGGAAGACATTATGTGGTGTTAAAATCTAGTTTCTTGGTGTTAATTGCAAAGAAATACTGGAACTATTAGTTACCAGGAAGTAATTGTATTATGGTTAGGTGGGTATGATGACTGAAAAAAATTGTTTTTTTTTCTGGTATGTTAGTGTAGAATGAATGTAGGTTTGGCTAATGCTAAAGTATGTGATATTGAAGAGGAAAAAGGTATAAATGAGCAATATAATGCAAAACATGTAGTTTTGACTGTGATTTCATATATAATGTTGTTTAAAAGTCAGTTGATATGAGTTGAAAAATGTGTTGATTGAAAGTTGTAGTGGTGTGCCAATAGCTAGGCAGCATGCAGTGTTGCTGTTGCCACATATTCGTGTTTTTATACGACATTCCCAGCCGAAAACCGCTCATGTACGAAGATGCACAAGTGGAATAAATTATAATTGAGTAACTATATATTTCATTATCCTCAAATACAGCACAAAATTGGCTTGCAGAATGGTGTACATAAGACACTTATATCTACAAAGCAAATTATGATATTTTGCTATTTCCCAATTTTCATTCCACTCAGATATTTACTTTGCTCACGGCACATCCACCTCCATTTGTCACCAATGCAACCCCAAACGTATAGATCTCAAGCTCATCGAGCTTCTCGCTCTTCACACTTGCACTCAACCCACCACCATCATTAATCCTTGGAAAACAAATGTAATAAGAATGACAGTATAGCAAATTTAAATGGGAGGAATGTATAACCATGTTAAAAGAATAACCGTATTAAAAGAATCAAAAGATCATCCAGATATGATACAATTACACCCACCCTCTTAAGTGATTTCTGCAGTTATTTAATCCCCTTCTTTCATTTTATACATTGAAGACACAGCATAAAAATAATAAGAAAATTAAACATCTTGTATAGTACATTAAACATTGTTTACAAGTGTGACAGGAGTTTTGTTTATGTGTTTCCCTGTTACAAATGCCTCTAGCAGTAGGAATGTAAAAAAGAGGTGAGTTTCACCACCCTTGTCACCACTGTCACCACCACTGTCGGTCCTCGATCATTACACTTATGTTTGACTTGTAATTCCACTCGTCTCGAGGCCCCTTGCCTTCGTTACGTGAGTTTCACTAAATGTTCAAGTTCATCTTAAGCGGTAGGCCCTATGCCTTGTATTTCCTGTAGTCTCACTAGTTTCCAATTTCATTAGGCCCCATGCCTAGTTCTCTCATCCTTTGGGTTAATAAAAGGGTGGTGAATTTTCTTGCTTCTTGAACTAACTGAATACAGGCAGAGTGTGTTCTCTAGATTTTCTCCAGACCACCTTCGTTCAGACGTCACTTTTTATTCGACCAATCTCCTCTGACTTCTCAAATATATGTCACTCCTTATGGGCGTGACTTTGAATTCATGCACCAATAGTTTTTCTCTACATACCCATTTACCTCCAATCCGAGAGGCTGTTCCAGTTCGAGAAATATTGGTGCGTAAGCATAAGCATGACGTCATAGACAAGTGGTATGTCTTCAGGAAGGGTGGTCTGCAGCACACATAAGTTTCAGATTACATCAGCGATTATAAAACTATCATCACCGTCGGTGTGTTTGCATAGACAGAACGACGCCTTCCAATCTTTGTTTAATAACAACAGTAGGCGTCGAATCTTGACTTGTTGACTCAGCGTGTATTTCACCTGATTACCATTCGTACAACTACCGGCCTCTTACAGGGCTCGGCAGCTACCGTTGGTCGTCCCGACCAATTTCTTATTTCCCTCTTACAGGGCTTGCTAATATATTTCTAGAATAAGCTAATCTACCCTTGCGTAATTGTTAAGCTACCCTCCAAAATACATCATTCATGCAATAAATTGGGAATAATACATAAACATAATACCTAAAATTGTGAATAACATGCATGTCAATATATATAAGGTATTGAATTAAGCGGTTACATGGTTGATTTGCCTTGACAGAGCCAACCTCCGGAATACAACAAAGGCAATCAGTGCTGCCACTAACACTGAAAGTAAGGGTATGATAAGGATTGGTAGTATATGTAAATCATTTGAGGGAGATCTTGACAATGGTCTTCTCTTAATTTTCAAGGGAGGAGAGTTTTCAGGCAATGTGAAGTTGAAGGTTGAAATGTAGGTGTCATCGGTTAAATGCATTGTATTAAGGGTATTAGAAATTGTGGAAATAGTGTCTGCATGCAATTCGCAGTTATCTTGAATAGAGACAAGACCTTCAACCAAATCCAATTTAGGACTCAACCCGGGACAATTGATTGAAACCTTTGTCTTGTTAGGGAAAAACAGGTAATGAGATCCTTGTATGTTACAATGAGGGATCTGGTCTACCAAAATTCGTTGGTAATGACAATTGTTCATAACAGACACATTCCTAACCAGAGAAGCCTCGCATGAATTTTTCAAAGCTTCACGGAACACAAACATGGAAGAATGACAGAGGTAAAGATTCCTATTAAATCTTCTACACTCCTTCAACTTGTCATTAGAGACTCTGCTCTCCTTCAGATTGTCTACAGAAAGGATATAATTGATTGGGTCCACAATTGGAATATCTACTTCATAAAATGAACCATTTACCTTCAATGGGAAGGGTTTCAATTTGAATAAGTTAAATCTTAGGTTGGAAGAGAACGGGATTTCAATAATAACTGAAGTAACATTAAGGTAGGAGTTTAGCAATGGATAATATAATGCTACATTAGCTTCTTCAAAGAAAGGTTCAAAGTTCCAATCCTTCTTTGCTGACTTAATTACCTTTATAAGTTGAGGTATTGGAAGGAGAGAAGAAGTTACTTGACCCGAATTTGCCATAACTAAATCTTGTACAAAAGATTCCAACTGAACTTGCATCTCAGATAATTTCAAATGCATAGTATTGAGTAGCAAGAAAAGTTGCATTGTATTCTCTTGTTCACTTTGTTTCAAACTGAGATTCTCTAAATTATCTGAAATATCAGAGATCATTTCCTCAATGTTTTTTATGCTTGTTTGTAATTCATCAATTTTTCCAACTTTCTCCTTTAATGTATTTATGGAAAATTTCAAGTCAGCAAGGAAGGCAAAATTGGCAATACCTAATCCAGCAAGAGCTCCTAAAGCCACTACTATTGCACTTCTCTTTTGTCTAACATTGCTTTTGAAATTTGAACCTATGATGTGCAATTTATCCTCTATTTCCTTTATTTTGTTTTCAAGTCTATCCTTAACATCTTTATTGGAAATGTTCTGTTTTAATATTTGCAAACTATTATTAATGGAGTCCACATTTTCTTTCATTTTGGTTACATTTTTATAATCAAGAACTACTCTTACTACCTTATCCACCAAGATTAGGTTACCTTGATGATGTACCAATGCTCCAGGACGAATCGGATTCCAGTCCATGGCACTCACTATACTTAATATAATAATTATTGCAGCCCTCATCTGTAAAATACATCAAGATTAATATTCAACTCAGCAAGAATACAGTCAAAGTTTTCCTTATACTCTTCAGTGTTGTCAATATTGATACAAAGAGTATTACTATAATTATCTTCATAGATCTGCAAGCTAATTTTCCTTATGTCATCTAAATGTCCTATCAATTCTTCTCTTGATTCTAAATGTTTAAGTCTAAATTTGTTCCCACCTGCAGAATCAATTACCCTATATGGACCAGTATACCTTGGTGAAAGTTTATTATTGGGTGAGGTTAGTTTGACCATTACTAAATCTCCAATTTTCAGTTCTAGTTTATGAGCTATTTTGTGTTGTTGTTCTTTCATCTCTTGTGAATACACCTGCATATGTTTCCTAACTCTTTGGTGAATACTTTGAAGAGTATTTATCCTATTTGATATATAATCATCCATATTATATATGGGTTTTTGCTCTGCAGTCAACATTTCATATGGCAGAGTTTTGTCCTCCCCAAAAATTATAAAATGAGGTGTATCACCAGTTGCTACATTAATTTGATTGTTCAGGGTACACTTAACACAAGGAATCCAAGTATCCCAAGTTACACTATGAGGACTTATTAGGGTTCTAAGACATATAATTATCTTTTTGTTTAACCTTTCTACTACCCTGTTACCTTTGGGATGATTCACGAGTATATTGACTTTCTTGATGTGGATTACATTACATAGATTTTCCAAGATTTTGTTATTAAATTCAGTCCCATTATCTGAAACTAAGATATTAGGTGTAGTAAAATTACAGATTATCTGATCATAGATTACGGAAGCAATAGTTTCAGCTTTCTTATTGATTATGGGTTGTAATATACAGAATCTTGAAAAATAATCAATAGCAACAAATAGGTATTTAAAGCCGTTCTCGGACATAGGTAATTCTAATGTATCAATGTGAACTCTTTCCCAAGGTTTCTGTGGAATGGGATAGGTGAGTATAGGAGCAGGTTTTGGTGTATTTCCCTTCACCTTTACACATTTTACACACTTTTCTATATAATCATATATAGTTTTCTTCATACCTGGCCAAAAGTATTTAAGTTGTGCTTGTCTATAAGTTTTATCCTTTCCAGGATGTGAACTACAATCACTATCATGAAGTAACTTCAATATCTCATTTACCAGAGTTTGTGGTATAACCAACTGATTTACTTGACCTCTAGAAATATCTTTCCCATTTACAAATGTTTTCCTATACAAAATTCCATTAATCAAATGAAATTCCTCTTGGGTTCATCAAATGCTTGATTATTGAATCACATGTCTCATCATCTCTCTGTTCTCTTAGCATTTTTTCATCTAAAGTTACTAATTCTTCTATACTACAAACAAAATTAATCAACCCAGTCCCAGTCATTGGTTGACTAATGTTTCTAGAAAGTGGATCTGCTACATTCCTTCTACCCGGAATATATTCAAATTGAACTTCATAGCACTGAAGTATCGCAAACCATCTAGCAAGTCTGCCTCTAAGATTCTTATGCTTAAATAAGTTCTGAATAGCTGTGTGATCAGTCCAAACTCTGATGGGATACCCTAGGATCATATCCCTAAAACTTTCTAAAGAATAAATTACTGCTAAAGTTTCTCTTTCTGTTATAGAGTAGTTTCTCTCCGCACTATTACAAAGTCTTGATGTGTAAGCTATGGGTTTCAAAGTTCCATTTCTCTCTTGCATGAGTATGCCTCCTAATCCTATGTCAGACGCATCAGTACAAAGAATGAATTCTTTTTCATAGTCGGGAAAAATTAAAATAGGTGAACTCGTGAGTTTCTCTTTCAACTTGTCAAAAGCTTGCTGTTGTGCAGGTCCCCATATGAACTTTGAGTCCTTTCTTAACAATGAACTTAGTGGATTAGCAATGTCAGCATAACTTTGAATGAATTTTCTATAATATCCTGTTAATCCCAAAAAGCTCCTATCCTTGTCTACATTGGTCGGAACTGGAAAATTCTTGACAGCGTCAACCTTTGAATTTACTGTACTAAGTCCGTGTCTGTCTATCTTATGTCCTAAGTAAATGACACTGTCTTGCAAGAACTTACATTTTTCAAGTTTTACTTTTAACCCTGCTTCTCCTAGTCTTGAGAATATCAAATCTAATTTCTTAAAGTGCTCCACTGCAGTCTGAGAAACTATTAAAATGTCATCTAGAAATACACTGGCAGTGTTTCCTAACAATCCATCTAGAATAGTATTCATTAATCTCATGTAAGTTAATGGACTATTACATAACCCAAATGGCATTCTCTTGAACTCATAATGTCCTGTTGTAGTAGAAAATACTGTGAACTCTCTTGAATCTTCATGCAATTCTATTTGCCAAAAAGCTGATTTGATATCTATAGTACTAAAATATCTATTCTCAGTTCCCAAACTTCTCAAAATGTCACCGATAATGGGTAATGGTAACCTATCACGAATGGTGTGCTTATTCAATTCCCTGTAATCAATAACTGGGCGCATAGTTCCATCAGACTTTGGTACTAAGATCAACGGGAAATTCCACTGACTTTTACTATGTTCAATAATATCTTGTGATAACATTTCAGTGATGAGTTTATCTACTACAGCTAATTTAGAGTGAGGAACTCTGTAGGCTGGTATGTAGATAGGTTGTGTTCCTGGTTTTAACTTAATGTGATGTTTTAAAACAGTTGTTTTGCCTAAGGCGTCCCCCGGCAAAGCAATTGCTTTTTTATGTTTCATAAGCAAAGCAAATAAAGCTTCATCCAACTCAGGGCAATTAGTTGATTGTAATAATTCTTTATATCTATTTCTTAAGTCTATTCCTTCTTGAACTGAACAAATTGATGAAGTTGGTAATTCCATCTTCTCACTAGTCTCATTTAAAATCTTAATAGGTTTAGTACACACCTGAATACATCCTATTTGTGTACCTTTCTTTAAAACTATCTATTTATAGTATTAATTACTAATACTTCTACTCTGTTCTTATTTGTCTTATAAATCCCTGAGTCCCACTTCAATCCTTTAATTTTAACTGATTCTGGGACTGTAATTATTTCACAGTCTACATTGATTCCTTTCAAACACACTTCAACCTTATTAATTGACATGGGATGTAACAATGTCGACCTTGTTACTCCGCAATCTGCAATTCTCAAGGCTTCCGTGGTTGATAATTTAGTAATCTCTGGGATTTCCTGAACTTCTGAGTTGGGTTCACAAATTGTTTTACCTTCTGTAGGGTTGGACCGCTCGGTCACGCTATCTAAGATAGAAATGTTATCTAAGGATTCATTGATTCCTGTCACTGGTCTTAAGTCTGGTTGAT
Organism: Oratosquilla oratoria; assembly: GCF_046742065.1. NCBI lineage: Eukaryota > Metazoa > Arthropoda > Malacostraca > Stomatopoda > Squillidae > Oratosquilla > Oratosquilla oratoria. The sequence continues at coordinate 3,286,582 of NC_134792.1, forward strand.
TTAAGAATGGGATTAACTGTGACTTCACTAAAATTCCTAAGTCCGCAGGACAAATTACCATGTTTTCTTTTCTCATAGTTGCAAATCCTATCAATAAATCTCCTGGAAAAACAGACTCTTCTACCACTATCACTGGTATGTACAAATGTTCATTTGTATATAAGGCAACTTCTAGTTCCACCTTACCTAATGTTTTTAACTGATTTCCAGTTACACCTTGCAATGAGTAACGGATTGGTTCCAACATTTTCACTCCAGGGTTCAAATGGTGTAAAACTTTACTAGTAATTACATTAACTACAGACCCTGTATCAATAAAAATTTGAATAGGCTTATTGAACACTTTACCCGCAATGAGAGGTCCTACAGAAGTTTTACCAACAGTAATTATCAGTTTGTCAGTTTCTTTCATCTCTCTTGCATTCCCATATTTAACACAATACCGCATATCGGTATATATATGGGGAGGTCTGAAATCGTTTATTCTGTGTCTGGGGGTTTTCCTCTTAGCCCTGGGGGTACCCGAAAATTCCGGCACTCATGAGTCCTATGACCTATTCTATTATGATAAATACAGAATGGAGGGTTCCTACATTGATACTCATGGTGTCCTTCGTATTTACAATTTCTGCAAATAATCCCATAAAAACATTCTTGTGCCTTGTGTCCCCATGTATTACAATTAAAACATAGGATTCTGGTATCCCTATCCCTAGATGGACTTCTAGCATGTCGCCTATGTCCTACTTCGGTTTTCCTAAACTCTCTAGAGTTCCTATTTTGGCTTTGTTGATTTATAGGCATTACATATGGGTTTATTGTTCTGGTTTCACTGTATCCTTGAAGAAGATAATCTACTTCTCCTAAACTTATATTTGATTTTAGATCCTTGTACAGCCTTTCTGCTGTTAAGTCATCAGAATTCTTTGCCAATAAGCTAAATGTAATCAATTTGATTACCTGTGAGATTTTCATCTCACTAGATCTTTCTATCCAGTCTGAATCTTTCAAGATAGAATTCATGTCTTTTGACCATCTATCTAATCTAGCTAAGTACTCTGTGTCAGTTTCACTTGTCCTAACTTCCTTAATCATTTTTACCAATGACCTAATAGGATCCTGATCACATTTGGACATGAAATGTTTGAGGAAGGCCTTTTTGTAATTATCATATTGATTAATTTCTTCCATTTGCTGGAAGTTAATGACAAACCTCGCCCTTCCATGCTCTGGATCTATATTCTCCTTGAGAATCTCTATCTTACGGTTCTCATTAGTAATGTTTTTACTCACTATAAGAGTGTCTATTAAATTAAGAAATTTGTTTACACCATATGTGTTAGACTCTCCTGTGAATTTTGGAATAGAGACATTGGAGGTATGGATTTCGTGTCTCAACACGTTAGAATTCTGAGGGGTACTCATACTAATACCTTGCTTTAGCCTGGCTGCTTGCGATGTCACTTCGTTATGTCAACTTCTATCTTGACGTCCTTCTACGGCCTTGTCATTCGTCAGCGACGTTGTTCCTCAGCTCCATCACACACTGCCTTGAAGACTGCCTTGTAGATGATGATCACCTTGAAGAATCTTGAAGAATGCTTGTTCCAATCGTAGCAGTTACTTGAAGTTGTAGATTTCTCTCGTAGTCGTCCTTGGAACCAATACACTCTTGATTTTGGTTGTCTTGTTCCCGTAGACTTCCTCGCACAAGTTCTTTGTTCACCAGTTTATCTAGCACCACTTCTCTTCGGAGGTGTTTAACACTCAGTTCGTCGCACCGCTGTTCACCACTTTCACCACCCTTGTCACCACTGTCACCACCACTGTCGGTCCTCGATCATTACACTTATGTTTGACTTGTAATTCCACTCGTCTCGAGGCCCCTTGCCTTCGTTACGTGAGTTTCACTAAATGTTCAAGTTCATCTTAAGCGGTAGGCCCTATGCCTTGTATTTCCTGTAGTCTCACTAGTTTCCAATTTCATTAGGCCCCATGCCTAGTTCTCTCGTCCTTTGGGTTAATAAAAGGGTGGTGAATTTTCTTGCTTCTTGAACTAACTGAATACAGGCAGAGTGTGTTCTCTAGATTTTCTCCAGACCACCTTCGTTCAGACGTCACTTTTTATTCGACCAATCTCCTCTGACTTCTCAAATATATGTCACTCCTTATGGGCGTGACTTTGAATTCATGCACCAATAGTTTTTCTCTACATACCCATTTACCTCCAATCCGAGAGGCTGTTACAGTTCGAGAAATATTGGTGCGTAAGCATAAGCATGAGTATAAGCATGACGTCATAGACGAGTGGTATGTCTTCAGGAAGGGTGGTCTGCAGCACACATAAGTTTCAGATTACATCAGCGATTATAAAACAATCACCACCGTCGGTGTGTTTACATAGACAGAACGACGCCTTGAACGACGCCTTCCAATCTTTGTTTAATAACAACAGTAGGCGTCGAATCTTGACTTGTTGACTCAGCGTGTATTTCACCTGATTACCATTCGTACAACTACCGGCCTCTTACAGTGGGTGATATAAATCCTCGGATTAAATAGGGTGTAACTGGATATGTGAGATATTACCGTGTTCAGTTTATTTAGCGCTCATTCATACCTGCAGTTAGGACAATAAAACAGTAAATGGTTTAAGTTTGAAGTAACAACTCTGGGTTCGTTTGTATGTTCCCAAGTAACTATCGACTGTCATTTATTATATAAGATTTAAGTGCTGTTATATAGTAAAATTGTCATTAGCTTGCCTCAACATTGACTGAAGCTCAATGTTGAATCTGCTGTAACTAAGATGATTTGTGGTAGTTTGAAGGAAGGAACTGGCAGGAGTCCAAGCAAATGACCATTCATTGAAGGGTAGTTGAGATCCCCCTAAATTGGCATTTGATGAAACAAATTCTTTTGAAATGAATGATCTTAAAGGGAAGAAAATTGGAAATACGTATTACTGTACATGTATCAATGAAATTATCATGAAATTGAAACTAATAATGAAAAATATTTGTTTTCATGATAAACGAGGTAGGTAAAAGCAATTGCAGGATTGTAAATATGAATTTTGGACTGAAAGCATGTGGCAGCACTTCACTAGCGCTGGAATGTTGGCTACATAATACCGGTTCTTGTACAGCGAACATGTGGTCTGTGTTCTTGAAATTACAGTAGCTTCAAAGCAACTTGGAAAGATACAAATTTAATGAAAGCTGGTGTTGCTGTTGTCATTTGACATTAACAACGTTAATAGTCGTCTATTTGGCCCACTTTAGGTTAAGGGAAGATAGTTTAGAAATTTAATTTATTTATAGATATTAAAATTCATAGGTTAGGAGATACGTATACCCGAGACCTACGTTGACCTATCCTTCAATAGCAATCCGCTCACTCCTGAAAATAGAAACAAAGATTGCAATGACTTCAACAAAAGGAAAAAAATGTACAGATTCAAAGTATGTTATGTTACTATGTATCTTGGCGAACACACCTTGACTCTAGTAGAGAGCTTATTCTAGTGGAACCCCATCTTACTATAGGATAATGTGGCTTCAGTTTCTTGTAGGAAGGCATCCAGTCGTCTTTTGAATACTTCCACTGTACTGGATGTGGTATTCTTTACGTATTTGGGGAGACTGTTGAACAGCTTTGGAGCCGCTCTGGTGAAGGAGTTTGCTCGGAGTGACTTGGTGCTGCTGGCTATTCCTTAAATATAGCAAGATCTTCCTCTCGTCCTTTCTTGGCTGAGCATCACCCCATTGTTGGGGAGCTGACCCTCCAGCATTTTCCATGTGTAATCTGGTACCTTTTTCTGCTCCTTTGGAGTGAATAGAGTTTGAGGTGCATAAGTCTGTCCCAGTAGTTCACGCCTTAAACACTGTCTTGTTGGTGAAGATTCTTAGGACACTTAAGGTATCTCCCCTGTACTGCCTGGGTTCCACATCTGGCAGTATTCAAGTTTAGGTAGTCCTAGGGTCTTCCACAGTGTAATCATGCAATCCTCATTTCTTATGTAAATGTTCTTAGGATCTATCCTGATAATTTCAAGGCATTGTCAATGTGTGTGGTAAACTTGCCATCTCGACCCTGCATTACTCGCAGGTCTCTTTCATCTTGTTCACGATCTCTCCGTGAGCTATGGTGTTCGAGCGATGTTATTTGTGTGTCCTTTACCATACCGTTCCTGACTCGGAACGCGGGTGGTCCTAGTTTCGATTCCCGGTCAATGCAAAAATACTTTCATGACTCCCTCAACCCATCCAAAACGGCGGGCTTCGTGCCGTAGGTTAGTGTCGCATATAAATAAATGCTAGCACCTAATCAGTATGGTTGAGCTGATTACATTGATTTCAGATTTCATTCACAGCCACAGCCATTCCAACATACCAAAGAAAATTCACGAGCACTTCTTACCATACATTAGGCGACGTATCCCCAGACAGGCCACGGTGTTAACACCAAAGCCACCAAGATCGAGAGGATACAAGGTCTGCTCGCGCGCATGTTGTGACGTCATCTGAAGGGGAGCCCACAGAGAAAATTGGTGAAAACGTAAGTGAAAAATGTTAGGTAAAAGAGAAAACGTACAGGCACCACAGAGTTTCTGGGAGACTTACCTATTTCATGCTCTGCGACCGTTAAAATGGGGGTTTCATTTTGGAAAAATGTTCTTGTGGTTTATCTTTGACATATTTAATAAAGAAACAGACGATGCAGTTAAAACTGGTGATTGACGTAAACGCCATCTAGTGAGAGAGCCGCACAGTAAAATGTATGTGGACGATGCGGCTCTCCGTGCGCTTTCCCGTCTTTCCTATATAGTCTTTGGGCCAAGCACTTCTAGTGACGTCAATGCGCAAACGACCTAAATACTGGATAGCTGTTGAGTAGACCTTGTATTCTCTCGATCTTGAAAGCTACAAGACAAGACGTATCAGTTCGAATTTAGTCTCGTTGTCAACACTCAAATCAGGATGACAATACAAACAAATAAACAAATAAATAGATGAAATATATATATATGAAGTAAACAAATAAATATAATGAATGAATAAATGAATAGTCAAATGAATAGATAAATAGGTAGCTAATAAGCAAACGAACAGATAAACAACGAATAAATAAACATATATTCACACACACACACACACACACACTGACGTCAAAACTTGATATCAGAAAATCACATGGCCCGGATGGTATTGTAAATTGGATTCTAAAGGAATGCAAAGAAGAACTAACGGACAAAAAACACAACATGATAAATAGCTCGCTCAAAGAAGGAAAGATACCTAAAGACTGGAAAAAGGCTAACATTGTACCAATATATAAAGCAGGAATCAAGGAAGAACCCACCAACTATAGGCCAGTATCACTAACAAGCACTATAGCCAAAATTTGTGAGAAAATCATCAAGAGTAGATGGGTAAAACATCTGGAAGACAACAATATAATAAACCCAAGACAATTTGGGTTCAGACAAGGAAGATCATGCACCACAAACTTAATATTAAATATGCTTCTACTCAAGACTAATAGACATAGTGCAAGAAAGAAATGGATGGGCTGATTGTGCCTTCCTAGATTTGCAAAAAGCTTTTGACAAAGTACCACACAGAAAAAAATGGAACACATAGGAGGAATATAAGAGAACCTACTAAAATGGATGGAGGACTTCCTGACTGGTAGAAAGATGAGAGTAGTGCTCAGAGAAAAATATTCAGATTGGAAAGAGGTGATCAGTGGAGTACCGGAAGGATCTGTATTGGCACCAATAATGTTTGCTATTTATGTGAATGACATGGACGAGGATGTGAAATGTTACATGAGCTTCTTTGCAGACGACGCCAAACTGTTAAGAATGTACCGGGGTGGCCAATGAAACAGTCAATTTGCAAAATATTGTATTAGTTACAAGCACTACAAATACAAGTGTGTGGTTGCTTCGCAAGCAGAATCAAGACTGACGCTAAGCGACGCGACCAAGCTCCGACTTGGCGGGAAAACACACACGCCTAAATGAACGCTTGGTTCTCACAATAATGTTTATAATATAATGTATAATATATAATGTATATGGTAATGTCATATCTCACAATAATAATAAATAAACAATATTACAAATCCGTATGTACAACACACAAAGAATATCCAATGCCACCATAACAAGGAAAGTAGAAATTGATAAGGACTGTGAAGCACTGCAGGAAGACCTGAATAAGGTATGGAACTGGAGTCAGAAATAGGAAGTGGACTTTAATACTAAGAAGTGTAGCATAATGGAGTTTGGAAAAAGCAAAAACAGAATATCAGGAAAATATACAATTGGAACCAAGGAGGTAAAGAAGGCAGGATCCGAAAAAGATTCGGGGGTAATTATCACAAACGACTTGTCCTATGATAAACAGGTTAACAATATTGTCGGTGAGGCTTACAACTTGCTAAGATCAATAAAAGTGGCATTTGCATACTTGGACGAAGACATGATGAAAGAAATATTGGTTACATTGATAAGGCCTAGACTAGAGTATGTGGCGACATTGTGGTCACCCAGTACCAAAAAGAATATAAAGAAAATAGAAAGAATCCAGAGAGCAGCAACAAAAATGGCACCTGCACTTGCAAACCTATCATATGAGGAGAGATTAGCTAAACTGGAGTTACCGACGCTGGAGCAAAGAAGAGAGGTGACCTACTGACCATCTACAGAATCATGAAAGGCACAGAGATACTCGATAGAGAGGACTTACTAAACTGGGACAAGAGAAACACAAGAGGACATGGAAAAAAACATAGCTACAGAAGAGAACTGAGGAAAAACAGTTTTCCACATAGAGTAGTGGACACTTGGAACAAACTGGATAATGAAATAATATGCGCACAAACCATTCATGAGTTTAAAAGCAAACTAGACACAGCGAGATACAAAGGCGGGACACTACGAGCATGGCTCCCCTTCCCGCAAAATACAACTAGGTAAATACAACTAGGTAAATGCACACACATACACATACAGACTGCCTTCCTAGACTTACAAAAGGCTTTTGAAATAGTACCACACAAAAAGCTAATAAGAAAAATTGAAACTATAGGTGGAATACAGGGAAAATTATTGGAATGGATGAAAGACTTCTTGAACGGAAGAAAAATGAGAGTGGTACTTAGAGAAAAGAACTCAAACTGGGTAAACATGATAAGTGGATTCCCCCAAGGCTCCGTATTGGCTCCGATAATGTTTGCTGTTTATATAAACGACATGGATGAAGGAATCGAATGTTATATAAACTTCTTTGCAAATGATGCTAAACTATTGAAGAGAGTAAGTACAGAGGAAAATTGCAAATCTTTTCAAGAAGACCTGGAAAAAGTCTGGAAATGGAGTATAAAGAACAAAGTGAATTTCAGCATTAAGAAATGTAGTATAAAGGAATTTGGAAAAAGTAAAAGTAGGATATCCGTCAATACAAAATTGGTACAAAGGAAGTTACAAAAGTAAACTCAGAAAGGGACCTAGGAGTAATTATCTCAAACGACATAACACCAGACAAACATGTAAACAAAATAGTTGGAGAAACTTACAATTTAATAAGATCAATGAAAGTGGCCTTTGACTACATGGACGAGGAAATGGTAAAGAAAATATTAGTTACACTGACAAGACCAAAATAAGTATATGCAGCGTCACTATGTACACCTAGTACAATAAAAAACATAAAGAAACTAGAAATAATTCAAAGAGCATTGACAAAGATGGCACCAACACTTAGCAAGTTGACATACGAACAAAGATTGGACAAACTAAACTTACTAACTCTGGAACAAAGAAGAGAAAGAGGCAATTTCATAATTATCTACAGAATTATGAAAGGGATGGAAATCCTTGATAGGGGTGATCTACTTAAATGGGACAGAAGAAATACAAGAATACACAGGAAGAAACTTAAGAAAGACAGTTACAGAAGAGACTTGAAAAAGAACAGCTTTCCACACAGAGTAATAGATACATGGAACAAATTGAAAGAGAAAACAGCGAGTGCTAAAACTATACATGATTTGAAGAAAGAACTGGATGCGGAAAGATACAACTGCGGATCACTACGAGCATAGCTCTTCTGAAAAATACAACTAGGTAAACTAGGTAAATACACACACACATTGGAGGATTGTCAATCATTACATTTAGACCTAGACAAGATTTGGGAATGGACTCAAAAGTGGGAAGTAAACTTCAATATCAAGAAGTGTAGTATAATGGAGTTTGGAAAAAGTAAAAATAGAATATCAACAAATTATAAAATTGGTGGAGAAGTAAAAAAAGTAAACTCGGAAAGAGACCTTGGAGTAATAATCAGCAAAGACATGACACCGGAAAAAACATATCAATAAAATAGTCGGAGAAACCTTCAACCTATTAAGGTTATTGAAAGTGGCATTTGACTATTTGGATGAGGACATTATTAAAAAAATATTAGCTACACTAATAAGACCAAAACAGGAGTACGCAGCAACACTATGGACACCCAGTACTAAAAAGAATATAAAGAAATTAGAAAGAATACAAAGAACAACGACAAAATTGACACTAACTCTCTCCAAATTAACGCACGGACAAAGATTGTCCAAATTGGAACTACCAACTCTGGAACAAAATAGAGAAGGAGGAGATCTTCTGACTATTTATAGAATCATGAAAGGAATGGAAATCCTAGATAGAGACGATTTATTAAAATGTGACAACGGAAAAACAAGAGGACATGAAAAGAAACTCAAAAAGGATAACTATAGAAGAGATTTTAAGAAAAAATAGCTTTCCACATAGAGTGGTGGATACCTGGAATAAATTAAATAAGGAAACAGTGTGTGCAAACACTATTCAAGATTTTAAGAAAGAAAAAAAATTGATGCTGAAAGATACAAAGGCGGGTCACTACGAGCATAGCTCCCTTCCCGTATAATACAACCAGGTAAAACAACTAGGTGCACACACACACACACACACACACACACACACACACACACACACACACACACACACACACACACACACACACGAGTCGTTACTCCAACTTTCGTGGGCGGGGAGTTAGGTGTGTGTGTGTGCGTGTAAGGTAAGGTCACAGCATGACCCATAGATCGGTCATACGAGCTCTGAGCTCTCTTACGTGAGGGAAATAGCTGTCGATCACGAGTCCAGCACGTGATCCAAAAGACCAACACACACACACACACACACACACACACACACACACACACACACACACACACACACACGGCCGGGCGGAGATAAGTTGGGTTTGTCTCCTTTCACGTGTAACCCCTGTTCACCTAGCAGTGAGTAGGTACGGGACGTTAGTCAAGGAGTTGTGACCTTGCTGTCCCGGTGTGTGGTGTGTGAGTGGTCTCAGACCTACCCAGAGATCGGCAAATAATGAGCTCTGAGCTCACTGCCGTAGGGTGGCGTCTGGCTGTCTCGACAGAGACTGCAGCAGATCCGAGGTGAATACACACACACACACACACACACACACACACACACACACACACACACACACACACATATATATATATATATATATATATATATATATATATATATATATATATATATACATATATATATTGGAAAACAGCAAACACCAGATTCAATTGAAGGGTTTATTTGCCCGACGTTTCGATTCCCGTCCAGGAATCGTCTTCAGGGGGTATAACGGTTACAAGAATGTGAACTCCTTATGAATCGCTGAAATGGTAAACCTGGGAAAGGTTCACCCTTGCAGTCAATTGTACAACGCATCCAATACAAAAATAAAATAAAATAAAATAACATACAATAAAAATAATAAAATACATTACAATGCCAATTACAGTAAAATAAAAATTACAATTTTGAACATAAAACAAACAAAGAAAAAGTGACCATAGGTGACACATAGTAAACAACAACAGGACAACGAGTAAACCCTTCAATTGAATCTGGTGTTTGCTGTTTTCCAATATGGATCCCAGATTCCAAATCTTCTCTTACATTGAACATATATATGTATATATATGTATACATATATGTGTATATATATATAATATAGTCAATATATATATATATATATATATATATATATATATATATATATATATATATATATATATATAAAGCATTTGTTTTCACCGTGGTCCTACTGTGAGCGTGTGCAGTCGAGGACATCGAGAATATGAGTCACAGTTGAGAAAAGCTATGATTGCTGTTGTTGCTACAGATAAAGCTCACCCTTCTGGAACTCCTCCACTCTTCGGGAACAAGAAACCCGTTACTCAGGTCCCGGTTGGGAAGAGAGAGTCTATGAAGGTTGAAACAGAGAGCAAATGACGTTGGGGTTAGTTGAATAAAAGAAAACGATAAGAGAGAAAACTTTGGTGGAAGGCATGACTTTAAAATAAATAGTCAATGTTTTTATTTGGTATGGAATTTTTTTCACTTTTCGGAAATTCGAATGATTTTTTTTATTATATTTCTTGGTTATGGGGAAATGAAGGAATATTTATACTTTTGGGTAAATGAACATATCGGAAACAAGAAATCTAGAAATTAAACTTACGTTGCCTAACAACTTGATTGTAATCACGCTGAAACTAGTTTCTATCGCAGAACAGTGGCTTTATTCCATTTTATGAAATGTATATGTATATATATATATTTATGCATCTGTCAAAAATAAAATTTGAAAAATTATAATATATATTAGTGAACTAGGATAAATTTTCTTATTTTTGTGTATAACGCCTATGGATATTCATTAAGATATTTTTATTGAAATAATCCATCGCATTTCTGAAATCCTGATTAACACCATTTAGTTAATGGATCATAATAAAAACGTGACTATGTAAGGAATGCTAGATTTCAATAAATACGTAATTTTTGGTCTAATAGACGAAAAAAATACGAATTTTGTTCAAGGTCACCTTGTTTTGTTTAGAAAACACAAAAATTCAATTTATGATTTAGAATTGAGAAGTTTGAACAAATAAACTTACCTTCACTAAAAACAGAACCAATTTAGAATTATAGTTCTAAACTGAAAAATAAGGAAGCATAACTTTATGCTTGACCGGGTTCGAACTGGGTATGCCGAGAAGACTTGGAAACAAAACGTCTCATATGGTATGAGTTCAAATCCTGCCTAGGGTGAAATTTATTACAACTCGTTGCAAAAGAGTAACACAAAATTTAAACTAAACAATACACATATAAGAAAGTGGATTATTTGTAAATAACGTTGCTTAGGTATTCAATTAATTGTAATGCATTGTGCTCATTGAAATTGTCTGTTTTCATTAGTCAAATTTAACGTAAGATATATGATCTGACTACTATTTCTTCTTCCATTTTATTCTATAGAGCTGTATTTATTAATATGTTTGTATTTTCAGTTTTCTCCCATGTGTGTGTGTGTATCCACCTAATCTACTTGTACTTTGAAATGTTTACAAAGTTGGAATTCCACGTGTCTCAAGAATCATTCTATTGTTTGTAATGAATCCAAACTCGACTAGGAGTGTCAATTGTAAATATTTAAGTCATCACCATGAGTCCTACAGGAATTTGTAGCCGTAGACTAACCCATTGTGTCTCAAGATGTGTAGAGAGATATGTTAAGTTATTTTTCTTTGAATCCTACGAAAAAAATGCACACGAGATTCGAAACCAGTCATCTGGACTGACATGCACGCACGAAACTGTCATTTGGTTAATGAAAACTTAAACCATGCCCTGCAGAAGTGTATTTTTTTTATCGTTTCATGAACTTGGTTAATGTAAATTTTGCTAAATTAGATTACTACTTTTGAACTTTTATTTAAGTATACTAACTGGAGATGAATGATATATAGCCCATATATACAGTATGTGAATTTGTATTAAGGTAGGATGATTGGAAAGGAAGAAACAGGACCACAATAGTGTTGCTTCTTTCCTGTACAAGTAGGTAAACGCGCGTGCACAACAAAATAATTGGATAAACCTACAATTTATTAAGATCAATAAAGGTGGCTTTAAATTACTTGAATGAAGTAATAGTAAAAAAAAAAAAAATCTAAGTCACACTGATAAGACCAAGTTTGGAATACGCTACGATACTATAGACACTCAGTACAAAAAATAATTAAAGATTTATAAAAAATCCAAAGAGCAACGACAAAGATGGCCCCAACACTTTCAGAGTTGACTTACGGACAAAGATTGTCTAATTCTCAAACGGGCAGAGAATTAAAAACGAGAATTAAAGAACATAAAAACTCAGTTAAATATGCTCAACATAACTCCGCGGTATTTCAACACGTAGCCAACAATAATCACAGAATAAATTGGGACGAGGCAAAAACCATTTTTAAATCCAAATGTAGTTATAAAAGGAAAATTATTGAATCTTCCTTAATAAAACAATTCCCGAATTTCAATATCTCAAAAGGCCAATGGTCACCAGATTACATAACCACCTTGGCAGTTAATAAATTATTTCCTTACATCGTAAAAGCGGACGATTTGCCACATAACCCGCGTAACAATATAGATGTCACATGAGATGTCTTGTCCATGTTCCCTAACTTTACCTCTCTCATCTGTATATAAGATATGTATGTTCTCTTGTCTATGTATTCCGCTTGAAGAGGATCACAGTAAGTGATCGAAATATACGGAAATTCGTTACTTCCTTCTTTTCTTAAATCCAAATAATAGTGGGTTTTTAGTGCATATATATATATATATATATATATATATATATATATATATATATATATATATATACATATTCTATTTCTATACACTAAGGCCTTTATTCCTCTTACAAAGGAGGTAGCCAAGGCAACAAGCAAGTACCCACTCCCACCCATTCCACTCCCATCCACTTCCCTTTCAGGGATGACGACGTGTGTGTGTGTGTGTGTGTGTGTGTGTGTGTGTGTGTGTGTGTGTGTGTGTGTGTGTGTGTGAGTGAGTGAGTGATGGAGAGATCAGTGGTGGGAATAACGGTAAGAGACCGAAAGAGAGCAACTAGGGTGAGAGAACAGACGAGAGTGAAAGATATTGTGGAGGCGGTAAAAAAGAGGAAATGCTATGTGTTATATATATATATATATATATATATATATATATATATATATATATATATATATATATATATATATATATACTGTTTTATGCACATAACGCACCGATGCGTATACAAGACCATTAAGCATAACATGCTTACATATGGTGCTGTGTGTGTGTGTGTGTTTGTGCGCGCACGTGTTTTTGTCTAATTTCACCTACTTAATTACTACAGACTTAAGTCAACTTACAATATTTTTTATATCAAATTCATAGTGGCTGTATGGTCATTCTCCTGTGCGAGGGAAATGAATTGAGTTATTTGAGGCCTTAGGGCTAGATGATCTAGAAAGATAAGTCTAGTTCTCATGATTAGTTCTAGATAAAATTAGTTGTAGATAGAGACATGAGTTTGTTTACATCCGTGGTTTGCACAGCGACAAGGTAGAAAATAGGGACCATGTTGTTGTTGTTGTTGTTGTTATTATTATCATCATTTTTATTAATATTATTATTATCACTATTATTATTATCATTATTATTATTATTATTATTATTATTATTATTATTATTATTATCATTATTATCATTATTATTATTATTATTATTATTATTATTATTATTATTATTATTATTATTATTAATTATTATTATTATTATTATTATTATTATTATTATTATTATTATTATTATTATTATTATTATCATTATTATTATTATTATTATTATTATTATTATTATTATTATTGTTATTATTATTATCATTATTATTATTGTCGTCATCATTATTATTATTATTGTTATTATCATTATTATCATTATTATTATTATTAATAAATGTATATGGATGACTAAACATTTGTTGGCTTTTAGCT